>NC_034191.2:82421521-82651491 GCF_002021735.2 Oncorhynchus kisutch
CACCCCCTGTATTTTGGTTAGGGCACCAGGTGGTGCTAAATTAGGTAAGTAGTGGGTAGGCAGGTAAGATAGGAGAGGGGGCTTTGAGATTTACTTTCTTTGCTTTGGTTCCGTCCAGCCCCTTTTCCCCATATTACCGTGTAAAGGAATAAAGTCCTTGTAAACGGTACCACATTCTGCCTGTTGTCATCCTTACTCGCACCTACAGTCCATACCTTTTTCGATTCACGGAGAGTTTAGTTGTAGCAGGGTGTTGCGTTCCCTCTTCATAGAGGCGTGTGTAACATAATGGGGGCTCATCCGGGATGGTTCCATTAAACCCACCGGACCCTGCTGCTCTGAGCTCTCTGTGGTTAGTGATTGAGGTGTGATGGTAGGTTGTGAGTTTGGATGACTTGTTTAGTTAGTGTGTTCAGTAGACTGCATTGTATAAGATGGCTGCATCAGCAATCTCCAAGTTTTGAAGCGCCCTCTATTGATTGTTTGGGTAGGTTTCGTAAAGTAGACCTTATAGCTATAGCTGACCATTATGGATTTGTTGTCCCTGAGAAAGCCCTAAAGGCTGAGCTTTTGGTGCTAGTCAGGGAGGGTTTAGTGAGAGAACGGATTCTCTCATTGCAAGGAGAGGAGACGGGTAGACCTTCTGATGCCAAGTCGGAGGACAGGGCGGAGAAAGGGGTTCCTCGTACCCCTTTTACATTGCCCCGATTCTATCCTTTATCTTCTGCTTCGGGTCGTTCAGATGGGAAGGCTAGGCTGAAGGTGAGGCTGGCTCGGTTAGAAATGGAGCAAAAAGATAAAGAGAGACAGATTAATTTTGAACTTGAAATTAGGAAAATAGAAGCTGACAAGGAGGTGAGGATCCGACAACTGGAGCTAGACGCTGCCTCCAGTGCGACTCCACAAGCTGCTCATCATCCAACCCAGTTCGATGTGAGTAAAAACATAGCTTTAGTCCCTCCGTTCCGAGAGTCGGAAGTTGATTCGTATTTCTCTGCGTTTGAGCGTGTGGCCGCTGCGCTGCATTGGCCACTTGAGGTTTGGCCGCTCCTGTTACAATGTAAATTGTCTGGGAAAGCCCAGGAAGTAGTAGCTGCTCTCTCCCTGGAAGACAGTTTACATTACGATACATTTAAAACTACCGTGTTGCGGGCTTATGAGTTGGTGCCTGAAGCTTATAGGCAGCGCTTCAGGAACCACAAAAAAACGTCTCACTGTACATTTGTTGAATTTGCTAGGGACAAAGAGTCTCTGTTTAATCGATTGTGTTCAGAGGTAACACCTTTGCTGATATTCGGGAGTTGATGCTGTTGGAGGACTTTTAAAGCAACCTCCCAGATAGAATTGTAGTTCATTTAAATGAACAGAAAGTGGTGACATTGGCCCAAGCAGCAGTGTTGGCAGATGAGTACGCTTTGACACACAAGACTGTCTTTGGTGCACCACGTTTTGAAGGCCGGACGATTACGTCATCAGTTCCTCATTCAGGTCGCTTTTCCTCTGACAACCCTAAACCTTTTCATGAAATCCGTGAATGTTTTTACTGTCACCAAAAGGGTCACGTGATTGCGGACTGCCCAGTTTTGAAAAATAAACCGCAACAGTCCCAGTCACCGCCCCCAAAAATGAAAAGTTTGGGTTTAGTCAAGTCTTTGGATCGTCCATTGGATCGAGATATTGACTCAGCATTTGAGAAACCGGATCCTGTCTATGCTCCGTTTATCTCTGCCGGTTATGTTTCCTTAACAGGAGAACCAACTGATCAAAAGCCTATCCAAATCCTACGTGACACCGGGGCGGCGCAGTCAGTAATCATTACTGATGCTTTACCCTGGTCTCCTGAAACGTATTGTGGCTCACATGTCATATTACAGGGGATAGAGACAAAAACCGTACCTGTACCATTACACTGGGTCCACTTAGTGTCAGACTTGGTATCAGGACGTTTCCGTGTTGGTGTAGTGTCTACACTGCCAGTATCAGGAGTCACATTGCTACTAGGGAATGATATTGCTGGTGGTAACATCACTCCTGTGTTAGAGGTAGTAGACAACCCAGAAATCAGAACTACAAATGAGAAATTGGTTCAAGCATTTCCACATGTTTTCCCTGCTTGTGTGTTAACGAGGGCACAATCTCGCAAGCTAGGAGATGTGGTGAATTTGGCTAGTTCTATTTTTGAGAATGTTGAGGTAGAAGACAATGCACCGAGTATGCCTTCTGCAATGCCGACAGTTTTTACCCCCGTAAAAACTAAGGCAGGGGAAAACGAAATTGTGCCCCAATTACATGACATTCTTTTGTCTGTCACCCTTGAGAAGGTGATTGAATGTCAAAAAGAAGACACCAGTCTTCGCAAGTGTTTTGCTTCGGTAATTTCCATTGAGGAAGCTAAAACTGGACAGACCGCCTACTTTATGGAAGCAGGAGTTTTGATGCGGAAATGGGCTTCTCATGACACCGTTAATGACTGGAGTGAAGTGTGTCAAGTGGTTGTTCCTACACCGTTCCGACAGCAGGTGCTGTCACTCGCCCATGACCAGGCGTGGTCTGGACACTTGAGGATCACAAAGACCTATAACCGGGTCCTTCGTCATTTCTTCTGGCCAGGTTTGAAGTCTGAAGTGGTCCAATTTTGTAAAACATGTCACATATGTCAACTCACTGGGAAAGTGAATCAAACAGTTCCTCGAGCGCCGCTCTGCCCGATTCCTGTGGTGGGAGAACCGTTTGAAAGAGTGATAATTGATTGTGTAGGTCCATTGCCGAAAACCAGGTCAGGTAACCAGTTCCTACTAACAATAATGTGCAGTGCTACTCGATACCCAGAGGCTATTCCTCTCCGTACTATAACGGCTAAGACTGTGGTGAAGGCACTAGTGAAGTTTTTCTCTACGTTTGGACTCCATAAAGTAATCCAAACTGATCAGGGATCCAACTTCATGTCTAAACTGTTTTCAAATGTGTTAAAGACATTGTGTATTTCCCATCAGGTCTCCAGTCCGTATCATCCAGAGAGTCAAGGGGCTCTAGAACGCTGGCATCAGACACTGAAGGCAATGCTACGCAAGTATTGTATGGATACCAGTACTGATTGGGATGAGGGGGTGCCCTTTGTCCTATTTGCTATAAGGGAAACGATACAAGAGTCCTTAGGGTTCAGCCCTGCTGACCTTGTGTTTGGACACACCCCACGGGGTCCGCTGAAAGTTTTGAAGGAGCATATCTTATCTCCTACACCCAGTAGCGCCCCTAAAAATGTGTTGGAATATGTCAGTAAGATGCGGGAGAGACTGCACGCCGCATGTGCATTAGCCCAAAAGTCTCTCTCCTCGTCTCAAAAACGCATGAAGTTGCATTATGACAAAAAGGCAGTTGGCCGTTCATTTGCACCAGGGGATCAAGTTTTAGTTTTGTTGCCAATCCCTGGCTCATCTCTGTCAGCACGTTTTTCTGGACCATATCTGGTGGAAAAGAAACTCAATGACACCAATTATGTGGTAAAGACACCAGATCGAAGGCGTTCTTCCCGTGTGTGTCATGTTAACATGCGTGATTCTCCCAACACCTTCCTCAGGTAAGCCGGTCCAGCCCGCCATCTCCAGTGTGGCTGCGGTGGTGCTGAAGCCTGGCTGGGACCTAGATGAGGATAAGGAGGACGGGTTGGAGTTACGCCATACGTTACAGCAAGGTGAACGCCTATGTAATTCAGAGATGCTGAAGAAGTTACCCTCTCAAATGGAACATTTGGATAATGATCAAACTAAGGATCTTATCCTATTGATAAACAGTTTTCTGTGTATTTCAGGACATTCCAAGTCGCACATCCATCTTGGAACATGACGTGGATGTGGGGAACGCTGTTCCTATACGTCAGCATCCGTACCGGGTTAATGCTAAGAAAAGGGAGGTAATGAAAAGTGAGGTAGCTTATTTATTACAGAATGACATGGCAAAACCCAGTAACAGCTCCTGGAGTTCCCCATGTATTCTTGTTCCTAAGCCTGACGGTACGTCCCGCTTATGTACGGACTATCGTCGCGTAAATGCAGTTACAAGGTCTGATTCTTTTCCTCTACCTCGCTTAGATGACTGTATTGATAGAATAGGCTCTGCTGCTTACGTTAGTAAGTTAGATTTGCTAAAAGGTTATTG
Source organism: Oncorhynchus kisutch (assembly GCF_002021735.2). Lineage (NCBI taxonomy): Eukaryota > Metazoa > Chordata > Actinopteri > Salmoniformes > Salmonidae > Oncorhynchus > Oncorhynchus kisutch. The sequence goes on from NC_034191.2 coordinate 82,425,677, forward strand.
GCAGGTGCCTCTGACCTCTCGAGCTTCTGACATATCGGCTTTTGTTACGCCAGATAACTTTGTACAATACACTGTGATGCCCTTTGGCATGTGTAATGCACCTGCTACTTTTCAGCGGCTAGTTAACATTGTGTTTGCAGATGTGCCAAATTGTACTGCTTACCTTGACGATGTGGTGATTCATTCGTCTACTTGGTCTGATCATCTCTCCACTTTGAAAAGTGTGTTTCAACGGTTGGAGAAGGCTTCTTTAACCGTCAATTTGGCCAAGTGTGAGTTTGGGAAGGCTACAGTGACTTACTTAGGGAAACAAGTGGGACGAGGTCAAGTGCGCCCAGTAACTGGCAAAGTGGAAGCAATTGTTGCCTTTCCTGCTCCCACTACTCGCCGCCAGTTGCGCAGATTCCTAGGGATGGTAGGGTACTATCGTACATTCTGTAAGAATTTCTCGACAGTAGTAGCTCCCCTTTCATCTCTGCTTAGTCCCAAGGTACCATTCAAGTGGTCCAAGGACTGTAACTACGCTTTTGAGTCCGCTAAAGCGTTACTTTGTAGTGCCCCAGTGCTTGCCGCCCCCAACTTTGACAACTTTGGGCATGTTACGTTCCCCAGATTATGTGTTGTAGTTTGTGTATTTTACATGTGTTTATTTCAGGAAATGGCTTCCTGAAATCCCTCAAGCAGCTGATTGGTCGACTCAGGGCTAATTGGAGAGCTGACCCCGCCCCCTCGTCAAGACGCAGCTGTCTCCAATTACCCATTCCTTCTGAAGCTATATAAAAGCCAGTGTTCTGTTCAGGAGAGAGATCTTTTTGCAGACATTTTGTGAGATCTTTTTGGAGAGATCTTTTGCTAGAGATCTTTTGCTAGAGAGATTTTGCTAGAGAGATTTTGCTAGAGAGATTTTGCTAGAGAGATTTTGCTAGAGGGATTTTGCTAGAGAGATTTTGCTAGAGAGATTTTGCTAGAGAGATTTTGCTAGAGAGATTTTGCTAGAGAGATTTTGCTAGAGAGATTTTGCTAGAGAGATTTTGCTAGAGAGATTTTGCTAGAGATTTTGCTGGAGGTAGGGATTGCTGAGATTGATTGTGATAGAGGTTGATTTTGCTGGGAGTACATTGCTGGAAAGTGGTATGTTCTGTAAGTTTGTTGCTCAGATAGAGCTTATTTGACATCCTTTGTTTCTTAGTTTGTTTGTGAAATTGTTTTATATTCTGTTTCATTTGTTCCCAGGGGGAAAGGGGAAGGCACCTTGGGAGTGTTTAGGCAGGAGGCCCGCGGGCATACATATACCCGTAGTATATTTACTGTCTAGGCACACTAGGTAAGACCTGGGCAGACCACCCCCTGTATTTTGGTTAGGGCACCAGGTGGTGCTAAATTAGGTAAGTAGTGGGTAGGCAGGTAAGATAGGAGAGGGGGCTTTGAGATGTACTTTCTTTGCTTTGGTTCCGTCCAGCCCCTTTTCCCCATATTACCGTGTAAAGGAATAAAGTCCTTGTAAACGGTACCACATTCTGCATGTTGTCATCGTTACTCGCACCTACAGTCATAGAGGCGTGCGTAACACTAAGGAGGAAGGGATTGTATCTAAGGAGGAAGGGATTGTATCTGAGGAGGAAGGGATTGTATCTGAGGAGGAAGGGATTGTATCTGAGGAGGAAGGGATTGTATCTGAGGAGGAAGGGATTGTATCTGAGGAGGAAGGGATTGTATCTGAGGAGGAAGGGATTGTATCTGAGGAGGAAGGGATTGTATCTGAGGAGGAAGGGATTGTATCTGAGGAGGAAGGGATTGTATCTGAGGAGGAAGGGATTGTATCTGAGGAGGAAGGGATTGTATCTGAGGAGGAAGGGATTGTATCTGAGGAGGAAGGGATTGTATCTGAGGAGGAAGGGATTGTATCTGAGGAGGAAGGGATTGTATCTGAGGAGGAAGAGATTGTATCTGAGGAGGAAGGGATTGTATCTGAGGAGGAAGGGATTGTATCTGAGGAGGAAGGGATTTTATCTAAGGAGGAAGGGGTTCTTATCTAAGGAGGAAGGCACAGCGTGTGTAGAGCTCCACATCTTTGACTGTGAAACTTCAAACAGAAACAATAAACCAACAACAAAAACATGACATCAGCAACAAACACAATATTCCACAAAGCAGGTGGGAGAAAGGGCTTCCTAAATATGATCCCCAATTAGAGGCAACAATTACCTCTAATTTGGATCCATAGAACCCACCAACATATAAATACAATGACTAGAAACCCCCCTAGTCACGCTCTGACCTAAACACCATAGAGAACCAAGGGCTCTCTATGGTCAGAGCTTGACAATCGTGTCTAAGGAGGAAGGGGATTTTATTTAAGGAGGAAAATAGATCTTATCTAGGAAGGAAAATAGATCTTATCTAAGGAGGAAAATAGATCTTATCTAAGGAGGAAAATAGATCTTATCTAAGGAGGAAAATAGATCTTATCTGAGGAGGAAGGGGATCTTATTTGAGGAGGAAAATAGATCTTATCTGAGGAGGAAGGGGATCTTATCTGAGGAGGAAGGGGATCTTATCTGAGGAGGAAGGGTATCTTATCTGAGGAGTAAGGGGATCGTATTTAAGGAGGAAGGGGATCTTATCTGAGGAGGAAGGGGATCTTATCTGAAGAGGAGGGGGATATTATCTGAGGAGGAAGGGGATCTTATCTGAGGAGGAAGGCGATCTTATCTGAGGAGGAAGGGGATCTTATCTGAGGAGGAAGGGGATCTTATTTGAGGAAGGGGATCTTATCTGAGGAAGGGGATCTTATCTGAGGAGGAAGGGGATCTTATCTGAGGAAAGGGGATTTGTGGGATTATCTAAGGAGGAAGGCGATGTAGGCTTACTGTATCTAAGTCAAGTGCAAACCAGACAAACAGAAGGCCTAAAAACTTACCTGACCACTGTCTGTCATCTGACATGTGTTGTTCTGTTCGTATGGACCTTATTGATAACCTGGAAGCTTGCCAGAAAACACCATATATTGTTAATCAGTGGTATGGCCGGTTCTGTCACGTACTACGAGGCAATGCAAAAGTGTTTACCAGTTAAATAAATTCAATCCAAGCGTATGAGACCTCATCTAACTGGTCAACCATATTGGAATAAAGAGTAATATATATGGTCTGTTTTGGGAGTTGCAGAAAATAAAATGTTAAGACCAATCAATGAGATGAGGCTTAAGAAAAGAGTCAGCAAGCTGTCATATCAACATATCAACGAGCCAAGGTTCTATCAGAGGACATTCAGAAGGGGCCAAGTACTGCGTATCGAACAACAGCAAAATAATTATCCTCAGCAATTTTGGAATGAAATCATTATACTGGGTTCAAAAAAATTATGAAAACTCCCATGTAAATCATACTGGAAAATGGTGAACTAGAAAATAAGAAGAATTGTAAATTAAATAACTGGGAGAATAATTTTGCTAACCTAATTTCAGGCAACAATATACAATTTGTGTTTGATGATGACTTCTTAAATTATACTTGAAACTTAAAGAATGGGTTGGAAATGTAAATGAATAGGGCTGGATACACCTACAAGTCATCCCTGAATTAAACATTCACCATGGAGGAAGGTAGAAAGGATTTGGAGAAGCAAAAATGGGAAAACTTCAGGAAAGAGATGCTTCCAAATGAAGTTCTAAATTCTACTAGGTTACTGCAGACTCTGTTTTGTATTTTTCAAATGTGTTTTGAAAATAATATCATCCCTTCAACTTGGTACAGATCCATCATTAATCCAACACCAAAGGCATCAAAGAATGATCCAGGGTTCAATTAAATACAGCCTTATTAACAGTCTGGAATTATACTGTAGGATCTTAAACAGCAGGTTCAGTTATACTCTGGGATCTGAAACAACAGGTTCAGTTATACTCTGGGATCTGAAACAACAGGTTCAGTTATACTCTGGGATCTGAAACAACAGGTTCAGTTATACTCTGGGATCTGAAACAACAGGTTCAGTTATACTCTGGGATCTGAAACAGCAGGTTCAGTTATCCTCTGGGATCTGAAACAGCAGGTTCAGTTATACTCTGGGATCTGAAACAACAGGTTCAGTTATACTCTGGGATCTGAAACAACAGGTTCAGTTATACTCTGGGATCTGAAACAACAGGTTCAGTTATACTCTGGGATCTGAAACAACAGGTTCAGTTATACTCTGGGATCTGAAACAACAGGTTCAGTTATACTCTGGGATCTGAAACAACAGGTTCAGTTTTACTCCCCCGGAATCTGAAACAACAGGTTCAGTTATACTCTGGTATGTTAAACAACAGGTTCAGTTATACTCTGGGATCTGAAACAACAGGTTCAGTTATACTCTGGGATCTGAAACAACAGGTTCAGTTATACTCTGGGATCTGAAACAGCAGGTTCAGTTATCCTCTGGGATCTGAAACAACAGGTTCAGTTATACTCTGGGATCTGAAACAACAGGTTCAGTTATACTCTGGGATCTGAAACAACAGGTTCAGTTATACTTTGGGATCTGAAACAACAGGTTCAGTTATACTCTGGGATCTGAAACAACAGGTTCAGTTATACTCTGGGATCTGAAACAACAGGTTCAGTTATACTCTGGGATCTGAAACAACAGGTTCAGTTATACTCTGGGATCTGAAACAACAGGTTCAGTTATACTCTGGGATCTGAAACAACAGGTTCAGTTATACTATGGGATCTGAAACAACAGGTTCAGTTATACTCTGGGATCTGAAACAACAGGTTCAGTTTTACTCTGGGATCTGAAACAACAGGTTCAGTTTTACTCCCCCGGAATCTGAAACAACAGGTTCAGTTATACTCTGGTATGTTAAACAACAGGTTCAGTTATACTCTGGGATCTGAAACAACAGGTTCAGTTATACTCTGGGATCTGAAACAACAGGATCAGTTATACTCTGGGATCTGAAACAACAGGTTCATTTATTCTCTGGTATGTTAAACAACAGGTTCAGTTATACTCTGGTATGTTAAGGATTAAGTTAATCATTTGGAAAAGTCAGGTTTGCTTGTAGCCGAGCAGAATGGGTCTTGTAAAAACAGGGCTTGTACAGATCAGATGTATAGTACACTGCTGTTGTGGACTCGTGTCACATGACTTGGACTCGAGTCAGACTCGTGTCACATGACTTGGACTCGAGTCAGACTCGTGTCACGAATATGTTGACCTGCATCTCAACTCTGACTTTAACACCAAAGACTCGTGACTTAACTTGGACTTGAGCCTTTTGACTCGACCTGACTTGATACCCTCCCCAACCCTCTCCAACCCTCTCCCACCCTCCCCAACCCTCCCCAACCCTCCCCTCTCCAACCCTCCCCAACCCTCTCCAACCCTCCCCAACCCTCCCCAACCCTCTCCAACCCTCCCCAACCCTCCCCTCTCCAACCCTCCCCAACCCTCCCCAAGCTAAAATATTAAAAATAATGCTATTAAAAAAAGTGTGCAGCGCATCAATTCTACATTTAACGGATTACAGTTTGAATCGGACAGCAGCCAATCAAATTGTGACAGCTGAGAAAAAGTTGTGCGTGGCAGTGCAGAGGAACGTTGGTGGGTGAATTCAGATGGAGCCCTTGGAAAGATGATATCCCAAATTCAGATATAAATATGACGCTGTATCAACAAAAAGCGGATTGCAACGTGCAAAACATCTGGGAAGAAAATTACAGACGGAGGCGCAACAACTTCCAACTTTGTTCGACATTTGAAGCTGCACAAAGAACGGTAAGTTGTGGCTAATATAGCCGACAGTTATATAATTAATAACTTTGCTAGTGTAGCACGTAGGCTAACGTAACGTTAAATCAATGACGTCAATGCTGTTCCTAAAACCATTGACATACGCTAGCCTACTGTAACCACACAGAGAGGGTGTGTGTGTGTGTGTGTTAAGGTTGAGCGATTGTGTACAAGCCTACATCACCCGATTGTGCCCCGTAGCGATCCTCGATAGTCGATCACTATAGATATTTCTTGACTTGGGACTTGACTTGGAACTGTGAATAGAGCCAGACTAAGAATGGAATCCTCCCAGTGGCGACCCTTCATTCAGGGCAGAGCCCCACCTGTTTTGAGCCTTTGTCACGTCTGCTCCTGCTCATCCCCCCCGGCGTTCGATGTTGCCAGAGTACTATCCACCGGTCCTGGGGTTCATCATTACGCACACCTGGCACTCATCATTACGCACAGCTGGCACTCATCATTACGCACAGCTGGCACTCATCATTACGCACAGCTGGCACTCATCATTACGCACACCTGGCACTCATCATTACACACAGCTGGCACTCATCATTACGCACAGCTGGCACTCATCATTACGCACAGCTGGCACTCATCATTACGCACACCTGGCACTCATCATTACGCACACCTGGCACTCATCATTACGCACACCTGGCACTCATCATTACGTACACCTGGCACTCATCATTACGTACACCTGGCACTCATCATTACGCACAGCTGGCACTCATCATTACGCACACCTGTGAACCCGGACTCCCTTACCTTCATCATCTCCTCCCCTTTACATGTCACTCTCCCAGGTTCACTCCCAGGTTCACACCCAGGTTTTGGTATTGTTCTTGTGTATCGGCGTTTCACCTGCACCTGCTTCTGACTCACCGCCCCATCATTACAGCCTCACACATTTAAGAAAAAAAAGCTATATATTTCTTTCTTTGGGGGGGGGGGGGGGGGGTCTTGCCTGTTTGGCTTGTTATTTTCACATTAATATGTGTCACATATCAGTTTGCAAACAATGTCAAAAAAATAAGAAATTGAGTTAAATAAGAAACCCACATACAAACAAGGTCTCTTTTTTGCTTTCTTGAGTAAGACAGCTCCACAATGCAGGTGATTCTGCCTAGCTCAGTGCTTTCTGTGGTGGTGAACCTAGCCAGCAGAAAATACAGACTGTTGCGCCTGATTGGCTCAGTTTTATGTCACTCATGGGGCAGCAGTCATCCCCAATTCTAAGGTTAGAGCTCGAAAATGTTAACCTCTTGGGTTCTGCATTGAGTTATATTAGAAGTGCCCATCCAAGAAGGCTCAAGGTCATTGGCCACAGATAAAATGACATCAAACCACGTTATATCTACGGTAGCTGTGATTGGACTGATCGTGTCAACATTATACTTTCAAAATCTCAGCTTGAATCAAGACAATCAAATAATTTTAAAATCTTGTCATATGAAGAGAAATTAGAGAAAACTTCTCGGTGCTCATCGGCCATTGAACATAAACATTACACAAGTTGGAAATCGCAAATTCAACAAATGAGTGGTTTGGGAAGGAATCAGTGGCAAACATTGAGTTCAAGATAACTGGGAACCGGGGAAAAACGAGCTCCGACTGGAAAAATATGTTTTGAACAGTCATTCAACTCAGAATTGTAAATTCATCTTTTTCTTTGATGACAAAATTTGCCCACGAAGGACCGCCGCTCCACTTCCCTGTTAAAGCACATCACATCGTGAGTCCGAAAATGGCGTATGCTGCTTTATAAGTGATTGAGGATGCCAGAGAGATATGTATACTGTAGATAAAGTAATACTAAGTGTATGTTGTGTCGTAATATGCCAGAGAGATATGTATACTGTAGATAAAGTAATACTAAGTGTATGTTGTGTCGTAAACTGTTAGTAGCCCATGTGCCTCACCCTAAAAGGTTGGTCTATTATCAACAACGATGGTACTGTAAACACATCGTTCGTGGCCTATGACCTGTTTTAGAGAAATGTGAATACTCATTGAGTATTGTAAGAGCTTTCACTGTTTGTTAATATGTAAGAACGGCCCATGTTCTGAATTCTGTCGCTGTACATTGCAAAAGTGCTAAACAAATTGTTATATTGACTATGTCGGTCGTCTCTAGCTCATTAATGTCGTAATCAAAATGATGGATTGCCTCTTATCCGCTCATCGCACCCTTATGCCATAGTTTGTACATCTCAATTGTCAGTAGAAACCACATTTGTTTAAGTAAGTCAGCCATATCAGCTATGTTTTTTTAAAGCCAGGAAATGAGGCTGAATGAACTGTAGCAGTGGTAAGGTGTTGGGACTCTGCTGATAACCAGGTGTAACAGTGGTAAGGTGTTGGGACTCTGCTGATAACCAGGTGTAACAGTGGTAAGGTGTTGGGACTCTGCTGATAACCAGGTGTAACAGTGGTAAGGTGTTGGGACTCTGCTGTTGGGACTCTGCTGTTGGGACTCTGCTGTTGGGACTCTGCTGTTGGGACAGCTTTATGTAGGCCCTAACAGTTGTGGACACCGTTTGTCACCGTGACAATGCAATGTATGTTTTGCTCAGTGTAGAATTTGTTTTGTTTTCCCCACCAAGATTTCCATTGTAATATCACCACTGAAACCTACATGTGGACGAATTACTGATTTCCAAAAGGACTTTGATTGGGTGAAAACGGACTTTGATTGGGTGAACACGGACTTTGATTGGGTGAAAACGGACTTTGATTGGGTGAATACGGACTTTGATTGGGTGATAGTGGATAGTCTCCTGTGGATAGTCTCCTGTGGACAGTCTCCTTTGGACAGTCTCCTGTGGACAGTCTCTTGTGGACAGTCTCTTGTGGACAGTCTCCTGTGGACAGTCTCCTGTATACAGCACCAGTCTCCTGTGGACAGTCTCCTGTATACAGCACCAGTCTCCTGTGGACAGTCTCCTGTATACAGCACCAGTCTCCTGTGGACAGTCTCTTGTGGACAGTCTCCTGTGGACAGTCTCCTGTATACAGCACCAGTCTCCTGTGGACAGTCTCCAGTGGACAGTCTCTTGTGGACAGTCTCCTGTGGACAGTCTCCTGTGGACAGTCTCCTGTATACAGCACCAGTCTCCTGTGGACAGTCTCCTGTGGACAGTCTCATGGTTTCCCACTCCTTTTGGAGTCAAACAATGCCACATGGTTTCCTCTACTTTCTTATCCAGTTTTTGTAATTGACTTGTAATTGACTTGTAATTGACTTGTAATTGACTTGTAATTGACTTGTAATTGACTTGCAAATCAAGCATGCTAACCTTGGAGTTAAAATAGATGACACGACTTTTGGGATGCAATTGTGTGCATATTATTTTGTCCTCCTTACAGATTGAGTTTGTTGAACACCGTCAATCTGTGACCAAATGGAGATGAATGATGAACCCAGATCATGCACTTCAGACTCACTACAAGGGTACAGTAAGAATTATTAAATTCTATTATTAAATTAAATTAAACTAAACTACACCAGTTCATATAAATACCTGTCAGATGAATGCATGACCTTTTGAGGAGGGTCTTTAACAGAATGTGCAGGTAGAGCGTTGGGGTCTGTTTGTAGTAAACTGAACATCTGTAAAGACCTTGGCCTTTTGTACATAATCACAGTTCTATAATTCATGTGTGTGTCATATACTGAACTATACTGCTGGAATCTGGGTTTGTAAAAAAGCCAAAACAGCCATCTCTATTCAGAATAGAGCCATACACTGTGTTCTGTTAGTGCATACGTTTGCTCCGAGCCTTGCTATTCAAGGAGACATGGGTGGGGAGCCCTGTGAATTAAGTAGTGAAATTATTAGGTCATGGAACCATTTTATCAACATGCCAAAGGACAGAATAACGTGTTTTAAACTGGGACAAAACCAACATCTACCCTTGGACAAAGGACCGTATGTCCATATTAAGGTAGCTCATCTACAACACACACGTAGAAACACATTGGGATGTAATATCAACATGATCAATCACAAGGTAATCACGCTATAAAGAAAAATGGTCAACTGACATATTGCTAAAATCAAAACTCAGAACAGACAACCAAATCAAAAAACAGCTACGATCCAGAACCTTGTCACCTCTCACCTAACCATTAACCAAAGGTCCTTGTGTCCCCAGTTGAGAACTGGGATACTACCTCTGGTAATTGAAGTAGGTTGGTTCAATGGCATAAATGAAGAATATCGTTGCACACTCTTGGGATTCTCTCAACCAGCTTCACCTGGAATGCTTTTCCAACAGTCTTGAAGGAGTTCCCACATATGCTGAGCACTTGTTTGCTGTTTTTCCTTCACTCTGCGGTCCAACTCATCATAAACCATCTCAATTGGGTTGAGGTCGGGTGATTGTCAAATAGCCCTTACACAGCCTGGAGGTGTGTTGGGACATTGTCCTGTTGAAAAACAAATGATAGTCCCACTAAGCGCAAACCAGATGGGATGGCGTATCGCTGCAGAATGCTGTGGTAGCCATGCTGGTTAAGTGTGCCTTGAACTCTAAATAAATCAAAGACAGTATCACCAGCAAAGCACCCCCACACCATCACACCTCCTCCATGCTTCACGGTGGAACCAAACATGCAGAGACCATCCGTTCACCTACTCTGCATCTCATGAAGACATGGCGGTTGGAACCCAAAATCTCAAATTTGGACTTCAGACCACAGGTATAATGTCGATTGCTCGTGTTTCTTGGCCCAAGCAAGTCTCTTCTTCTTATTGGTGTCCTTTAGTAGTGGTTTATTTGCAGTAAAATCGACCATGAAGACTTCATTCACAGAGTCCCCTCTGAACAGTTAATGTTGAGATGTGTCTGTTACTTGAACTCTGTGAAGCATTTATGTGGGCTGCAATTTCTGAGGCTAATGAACGTATCCTCTACAGCAGAGGTCTTCCTTTCCTGTGGCGGTCCTCATGAGAGCCATTTTCATCATAGCGCTTGATGGTTTTTGCGAATGCACATGAAGAAACTTTCAAAGTTCTTGACATTTTGACTGACCTTCATGTTTTAAACTAATAAATGGACTGGCGTTATTTTTTGCCTATTTAAGCTGTTCTTGCCATAATATGGACTTGGTCTCTTACCAAATAGTGCCATCTTCCGTATACATGGAGCTGGTTGAGAGAACACCAAGAGTGTGCCACACCCCAACCAAGCAATCCCTGGCCACACCCTATATAGGCCCCTGGCCATACCCCCAAGAGTGTGCAAAGCTGTCATGAAAGCAAAGGATAGCTATTTGCAGAATCTCAAATATAAAATATATTTAGATTTGTTTAACACTTTTTTGGTTACTACAATATTCCATATGTGTTACTTCATAGTTTTGATGTCTTCACTATCATTCTACAATGTAGAAATTTGTCTAAATAAAGAAAAACTCTTGAATGAGTAGGTGTTCTAAAACTTTTGACCGGTAGTGTATGTCCTAACGTATCATAACGCTTCCGTTAATGCATCTTATTGATATCATGACACAGGTGAGATTGTGACATCTGAATAAGAGTTATTGATGGAAGAGAGTCATTAGGAGACAAGCGACTGTAGGTTGTCTTCACTTTTCAGACCCCATTCCGACATCATTAGTGCAGTTCACTCCCTTTACCCATACTCCTCTGATTGATTGTTTCATAACTCTTCTCATTAAGCCTCCATTAGATGTAATTAGAGGTGCGATGCTATTTTAATCACCAAGTGTAACGTTTTGGCTGAAATGCCACCAGCAGAAAACAGCACGTGGATACAAGAACGTCTTGACGGTTACAGAATGGTTCATTATCAGGCCGCAATTGTCTGTGAGACTTTGAAATATGTCATTGAATGAAAAGGCCACGTGACTTGTTCTCCCGTTGAACGACTTTACATGACAGAAAACATTCTTCTCTCTCTTTTAGCTCTCATTATCTCCCTCGTTCTCTCATTATCTCCCTCGTTCTCTCTCTTTAGCTCTCATTAACTCCCTTGTTCTTTTGTTCTCTATCTCGTTCTCTGCCCATCAAGGTTTCCAATCAACACAGTCACAGAGACAGAACCAAAGACAGCTGATGACAATAGACTTCATTAAGCTACAAATATCAATACACATCCACTGAGTTATGAACTGGTATGATGGTGTGAAGCTGTTTAAAAGAGTTTGAGTTTATTTATCCTTGATCACAGATAAAACTGAAGAAATGCAGCATGGCGACAGGTTCATGATGACTCTATCCACATGGTGTAAGGTTCATGATGACTCTATCCACATGGTGTAAGGTTCATGATGACTCTATCCACATGGTGTAAGGTTCATGATGACACTATCCACATGGTGTAAGGTTCATGATGACTCTATCCACATGTTAGCATGGCGTAAGGTTCATGATGACTCTATCCACATGTTAGCATGGCGTAAGGTTCATGATGACTCTATCCACATGTTAGCATGGCGTAAGGTTCATGATGACTCTATCCACATGGCGTAAGGTTCATGATGACACTATCCACATGGCGTAAGGTTCATGATGACTCTATCCACATGTTAGCATGGCGTAAGGTTCATGATGACTCTATCCACATGGCGTAAGGTTCATGATGACTCTATCCACATGTTAGCATGGCGTAAGGTTCATGATGACTCTATCCACATGGTGTAAGGTTCATGATGACTCTATCCACATGGTGTAAGGTTCATGATGACACTATCCACATGGTGTAAGGTTCATGATGACTCTATCCACATGTTAGCATGGCGTAAGGTTCATGATGACTCTATCCACATGGCGTAAGGCTCATGATGACTCTATTCACATGGTGTAAGGTTCATGATGACACTATCCACATGTTAGCATGGCGATAGGTTCCCACCTATCACCATAGACCTCAGCCCATCCCACCTATCACCATAGACCTCAGCACCTTAATCCCACCCCCTCAGCCACTCTCAGCCCATCCCACCTATCACCATAGACCTCAGCTCTTTAAGCCCACCCCTCAGCCACTCTCAGCCCATCCCACTTATCACCATAGACCTCAGCCCATCCCACCTATCACCATAGACCTCAGCTCTTTAATCCCACCCCTCAGCCACTCTCTGCCCATCCCACCTATCACCATAGACCTCAGCTCCTTAATCCCACCCCTCAGCCACTCTCAGCCCATCCCACCTATCACCATAGACCTCAGCTCTTTAATCCCACCCCTCAGCCACTCTCTGCCCATCCCACCTATCACCATAGACCTCAGCTCTTTAATCCCACCCCTCAGCCAGTCTCAGCCCATCCCACCTATCACCATAGACCTCAGCTCTTTAATCCCACCCCTCAGCCACTCTCTGCCCATCCCACCTATCACCATAGACCTCAGCTCTTTAATCCCACCCCTCAGCCAGTCTCAGCCCATCCCACCTATCACCATAGACCACCCTCGTTTGGTGTCCATGTGCCGTATATTTAAAATGTTGCTGTTATGTTTTACATAAATCTTGAACCTTGCTAATCGTATAGTATCCAAAGATTGTGAGCCATTTACTCCTGAGGTGCTGACCTGTTGCACCCTCGACAACCACTGTGATTATTATTTTCTGACCATGCTGGTCATTTATGAACATTTGAACATCTTGGCCATGTTCTGTTATAATCTCCACCCGGCACAGCCAGAAGAGGACTGGCCACCCCTCCTAGTCTGGTTCCTCTCTTGGTTTCTTCCTAAGTTTTGGCCTTTCTAGGGAGTTTTTCCTAGCCACCGTGCTTCTACATCTGTGTTGCTTGCTGTTTGGGGTTTTAGGCTGGGTTTCTGTACAGCACTTTGAGATATCAGCTGATGTAAAAATGGCCTTATAAATAAATGTGATTGATTGATAAAGATTAAAACCTTTCCTACAAGTGATATTATATGATTTATTAACTGACTACAGATTTCCAGATCACCCAACATCGCTACTGGAGAACCTATTTGGGTTTAACTATAATTCATTTGTGACTGAATCTTTTAGTGAGAGGTTTCGGAAAAGCTGACCACGACTCCATTTTGTTGATCCCTGCCTACAGACAGAAACTAAAACAAGAAGCTCCCACGCTGAGGTCTGTCCAACGCTGGTCCGACCAAGCTGACTCCACACTCCAAGACTGCTTCCATCACGTGGACTGGGAGATGTTTCGTATTGCGTCAGACAACAACATTGACGAATACGCTGATTCGGTGTGCGAGTTCATTAGAACGTGCGTTGAAGATGTCGTTCCCATAGCAACGATTAAAACATTCCCTAACCAGAAACCGTGGATTGATGGCAGCATTCGTGTGAAACTGAAGGCGCGAACCACTGCTTTTAATTAGGGCAAGGTGTCTGGTAACATGACTGAATACAAACAGTGCAGCTATTCCCTCCGCAAGGCTATCAAACAAGCTAAGCGCCAGTACAGAGACAAAGTAGAATCTCAATTCAACGGCTCAGACACAAGAGGCATGTGGCAGGGTCTACAGTCAATCACGGACTACAGGAAGAAACCCAGCCCAGTCACGGACCAGGATGTCTTGCTCCCAGGCAGACTAAGTAACTTTTTTGCCCGCTTTGAGGACAATACAGTGCCACTGACACGGCCTGCAACGAAAACATGCGGTCTCTCCTTCACTGCAGCCGAAGTGAGTAAGACATTTAAACGTGTTAACCCTCGCAAGGCTGCAGGCCCAGACGGCATCCCCAGCCGCGCCCTCAGAGCATGCGCAGACCAGCTGGCCGGTGTGTTTACAGACATGTTCAATCAATCCCTATACCAGTCTGCTGTTCCCACATGCTTCAAGAGGGCCACCATTGTTCCTGTTCCCAAGAAAGCTAAGGTAACTGAGCTAAACGAATAACGCCCCGTAGCACTCACATCCGTCATCATGAAGTGCTTTGAGAGACTAGTCAAGGACCATATCACCTCCACCCTACCTGACACCCTAGACCCACTCCAATTTGCTTACCGCCCAAATAGGTCCACAGACGATGCAATCTCAACCACACTGCACACTGCCCTAACCCATCTGGACAAGAGGAATACCTATGTGAGAATGCTGTTCATCGACTACAGCTCGGCATTCAACACCATAGTACCCTCCAAGCTCGTCATCAAGCTCGAGACCCTGGGTCTCGACCCCGCCCTGTGCAACTGGGTACTGGACTTCCTGACGGGCCGCCCCCAGGTGGTGAGGGTAGGCAACAACATCTCCTCCCCGCTGATCCTCAACACTGGGGACCCACAAGGGTGCGTTCTGAGCCCTCTCCTGTACTCCCTGTTCACCCACGACTGCGTGGCCACGCACGCCTCCAACTCAATCATCAAGTTTGCGGACGACACAACAGTGGTAGGCTTGATTACCAACAACGACGAGACGGCCTACAGGGAGGAGGTGAGGGCCCTCGGAGTGTGGTGTCAGGAAAATAACCTCACACTCAACGTCAACAAAACTAAGGAGATGATTGTGGACTTCAGGAAACAGCAGAGGGAACACCCCCCCATCCACATGAATGGAACAGTAGTGGAGAGGGTAGCAAGTTTTAAGTTCCTCGGCATACACATCACAGACAAACTGAATTGGTCCACTCACACAGACAGCATCGTGAGGAAGGCGCAGCAGCGCCTCTTCAACCTCAGGAGGCTGAAGAAATTCGGCTTGTCACCAAAAGCACTCACAAACTTCTACAGATGCACAATCGAGAGCATCCTGGCGGGCTGTATCACCGCCTGGTATGGCAACTGCACCGCCCTCAACCGTAAGGCTCTCCAGAGGGTAGTGAGGTCTGCACAACGCATCACCGGGGGCAAACTACCTGCCCTCCAGGACACCTACACCACCCGATGCTACAGGAAGGCCATAAAGATCATCAAGGACATCAACCACCCGAGCCACTGCCTGTTCACCCCGCTGTCATCCAGAAGGTGAGGTCAGTACAGGTGCATCAAAGCTGGGACCGAGAGACTGAAAAACAGCTTCTATCTCAAGGCCATCAGACTGTTAAACAGCCAACACTAACATTGAGTGGCTACGGCCAACACACTGTCAATGACACTGACTCTACTCCAGCCACTTTAATAATGGGAATTGATGGGAAATGATGTAAATATATCACTAGCCACTTTAAACAATGCTACCTTATATAATGTTACTTACCCTACATTATTCATCTCATATGCATACGTAGATACTGTACTCTATATCATCGACTGCATCCTTATGTAATACATGTATCACTAGCCACTTTAACTATGCCACTTGGTTTACATACTCATCTCATATGTATATACTGTACTCGATATCATCTACTGTATCTTGCCTATGCTGCTCTGTACCATCACTCATTCATATATCTTTATGTACATATTCTTTATCCCCTTACACTGTGTATAAGACAGTAGTTTTTGGAATTGTTAGTTAGATTACTTGTTCGTTATTACTGCATTGTCGGAACTAGAAGCACAAGCATTTCACTACACTCGCATTAACATCTGCTAACCATGTGTATGTGACAAATAAATTTGATTTGATTTGATTATTTGTACGGTTATTTTAAGTGACTGTTGTGATTTTTTTTATCCGTTCCTGAACCTGTGACCAGAAACAAGTTACATACCAGAATAAATTATCTATTGATTCTGTCTCTTCGCAGCAAAATCTGCAGAGCTGAGATTGTTGTATGCCACATGTATATATATAGCATTATGTTGGTGTCAGAGATTTTCAATTGATGTGTTGAATCAAGCGTTGTTTTTTTTGGTAAAAGTTCATTAACCATGTGCCATGGAATCGTTACATCTTCGCAACCTGTACCAGTTTCATTTGAGGACCAAAATGTTGACAGCTGCGTAGCTGTCAACATTTTGGTCCTCAAATGAAACTGGTATATTTTTCTATTTATGCCAATTATTTTCAGCCAATTTGTATCTTTAATAATCTACTGGAGAACCTATTTGGGTTTAACTATAATTAATTTGTGCCTGGTTTAAAGCTTTAATATTAAATTATTTTTGCCCCCAAAACTTATATTTATTATCTAAATAGGCAGTTTTAAATTAAATAAAAAAATATATATTTGTGCTCATACGATGTACAAAAATAGTTGTCTGGAGTAGGCAGCGCCATTAGTAAGTAAGTAAACTGTGATTGGAGTTAATCAATGTAATGTTTCCATGAATAGACAAGTATACACCTCTCCATGAATCAGAATCACATCTATTTTTGCACATTTCTATTGAAGTTGACATGTAGAGCAAAAGTTACCGGTAAACTTCGTCCAAACAAGTCAAACAACGTTTCTAATCAATCCTCAGGTACCCTAATATGTAAATAAACAATTTAACAATTTAACAATTTAAATTTAAGATGGTAGAATAGTATGTTAAATACCGGAGATAAATAACTAAGTGCGCGCCCTCATCCTCGCACACCACAGACTACAGTCCAAATGAGAGCCACCTTGAAAACCTACAAATTCCTGGTCATTTTTCAAAAAACAAGCCTGAAGCCCTTTCTAACGACTATTGGCATCTACTGGAAGTCCTAGGAACTGCAATCTGGGAGGAATTCCTTTGAATATCCCAAAGACAAGCATTTGAATGGGTGGTGACCTAAAAAAAAAAACAATTCCGGATGGATTCTTCTCGGGTTTTCGCCTGCAGTTCTGTTATACTAACAGACGTTATTTTAACAGTTTTACAAACTTCAGAGTGTTTGCTATCAAATACTACCAACTATATGCATATCCTGGCTTTTGGGCCCGAATAACAGGCAGTTTATCTCGTCATCCGAACTTCCGAATACTGTCCCCTATCTCAAAGAAGTTATTCTCTGTGCTATGTATTTTGCTAGGATTTACGCATTAATAACATTGAAGGCCTCCAGTTTTTTAAATGGACTGGATCTTTATACTTACCACCTGGGTCCTGTTTTAGTATGAAATTAGTTATGAACAAATTCTTACTTACAATGACAGCCTACCAGGGAACAGCTGGTGACAGATCTTTAGTTCGTCAGCTTGGGGATTTGATCCAGCAACCTTTCGGTTACCCGCCCAACACTCTAACCACTAGGCTACCTGACACCCCATCTTTACTCTAATCTCTTTTGTTTTAATTTTGAGTATTGTATTGAATGACCTCTAAAGGCACATTTAAAAGAGTCCAATAAAATAAGGGGATCTGCTGTTGTGCAGAAAAAAAGTCAATTCTGAATGATTTTGTCTTAGTTAAGAATAAATTGTCATCCGATAGGCTTTGATTAAATGTCCAATATCCCCGTCCACGTGGAAATTCTGTAGGCGTTATACAGAGGCCAATTAGATGGTGGATCGATCACATTCTGTCTCATATTAATAATTTTTTACTTTTGATGCCAGCAAGATCGAGACCAGGAAGTAATCAAGGCGGCTAGCTTGATTAAACCTCCTCCATGTATATCTCACTAGGTCAGGGTATTAAACCTCCGTGTTTATCTCACTAGGTCAGGATATTAAACCTCCTCCATGTATATCTCACTAGGTCTGGATATTAAACCTCCTCCGTGTATATCTCACTAGGTCAGGATATTACACCTCCATGTATATCTCACTAGGTCAGGATATTAAACCTCCTCCATGTATATCTCACTAGGTCAGGGTATTAAACCTCCTCCATGTATATCTCACTAGGTCAGGATATTAAACCTCCTCCATGTATATCTCACTAAGTCAGGATATTAAACCTCCTCCATGTTTATCTCACTAGGTCAGGATATTAACCTCCTCCATGTATATCTCACTAGGTCAGGATATTAAACCTCCTCCATATATATCTCACTAGGTCAGGATATTAAACCTCCATGTATCTCTCACTAGTTCAGGATATTAAACCTCCATGTATCTCTCACTAGGTCAGGATATTAAACCTCCATGTATATCTCACTAGGTCAGGATATTAAACCTCCATGTATCTCTCACTAGGTCAGGATATTAAACCTCCATGTATATCTCATTAGGTCAGGATATTAAACCTCCATGTATCTCTCACTAGGTCAGGATATTAAACCTCCTCCATGTATATCTCACTAGGTCAGGATATTAAACCTCCTCCATGTATATCTCACTAGGTCAGGATATTGAACCTCCTCCATGTATCTCTCACTAGGTCAGGATATTAAACCTCCATGTATCTCTCACTAGGTCAGGATATTAAACATCCATGTATATCTCACTAGGTCAGGATATTAAACATCCATGTATCTCTCACTAGGTCAGGATATTAAACCTCCATGTATCTCTCATTAGGTCAGGATATTAAACCTCCATGTATATCTCACTAGGTCAGGATATTAAACCTCCATGTATATCTCACTAGGTCAGGATATTAAACCTCCATGTATCTCTCACTAGGTCAGGATATTAAACCTCCATGTATATCTCACTAGGTCAGGATATTAAACCTCCTCCATGTATATCTCACTAGGTCAGGATATTAAACCTCCTCCATGTATATCTCACTAGGTCAGGATATTAAACCTCCATGTATATCTCACTAGGTCAGGATATTAAACCTCCATGTATATCTCACTAGGTCAGGATATTAAACCTCCATGTATATCTCACTAGGTCAGGGTTTTTCAGGCTCCATATATCCACTAGTTCTAATGTATCCATGATATCCATGATCTCCTTCAGTGCTTGACGGTGATAGTTTGTAGTGTGATTTCCTTTACAATCCATTGAGGTGTTTAAACCCATATTATAATCTCCCACCATAATAATACATTCATTTGTTGCTTTTGAGCTCAATAGATAATTATATCTATTTTTGAAGAATTGTGGATCATTATTATTTGGCCCATATAGATGAATTATCCAGATCTGTTTTTGATCCAATAGCATATTTAAAAGGATCCATCTTCCTTAAGGAGCTGTTTGCACAGTTGTTAATTAATATAATCACTCCTTTTGAGTTTATGTGCTCATGACAAAAATATATTTCTCCCGCACAGTCTTTTTTCCACCCTCATCTAGAGCTGTAGAGTGAGTTTCCCGAAAATAATAGATATTGTATTCTTTCTTTTTTAGTCAGGTAAAAAATATATATTATTTTTTTAATGATCTTCTAAGCCATTACAATTGTATCTGTCTATACTTATTTCCCCGCATACCTTAAAAAAGTTTCAATTATATTTAACACAACAAATGTTTGTAAACATACCATTAAATAGCACCATGATGATTAAGTGTCCATATAGCTGTACTATAATGTTTACACTGTTAAAGATGACTCTAGATATGGACATGATAATGGTCAGGACCATCAGCAGCTGTAGTTAGTTAGTTAAAGATCACTTTTTACACTTCTACACACTTGTGGAAGCCCTGCTTTCCATCAGTACCACACATCACTGCATTCCATCAATACGACACATCACTGCATTCCATCAATACGACACATCACTGCATTCCATCAATACGACACATCACTGCATTCCATCAGTACGACACATCACTGCATTCCATCAATACGACACATCACTGCATTCCATCAATACGACACATCACTGCATTCCATCAATACAACACATCACTGCATTCCATCAATACGACACATCACTGTAACCAATGATTGAGAGGAATGACACATCAAATCCGTTCACAGACCACATAGTTTACACAGTAGCCCGTTTTAATCACCTAATTCCCAACATTTTTAATCTGGACCTAAAAGCCAGTTCCACTTCTTTAAAAAAAATGATTCCCCTGTTGTTAATGGAAAGATTTAGACAGGTGGATGCAATTAATGATCAGGTAGAACAGAAAACCAGCAGTAGTCTGGACCTCGTAGGGTAGGGTTTGAATACCCCTGACCTAAAGCATATGATGTCATTTTTTGGGAGACTATCATATATCTGCCTGTCTCCATTATGCACATTTAATTTAGTATTGCCCCTAGAAATCATTGCAATTGATGACAGACATAAAAGCTTTACGGTGCCTCATCTCCACGGTGATGATGGAGATTTCGCTCATGTAAGCACAGTTCCTGATGCTCCGTCATAATGAAACGCAGCTGTAGCAAAGACAGTCCAGTATGAAGATAGGCAGAAACTGTTTTTCCCAGTAGAAATCCCAGATCACACTTGTAGGTTATGTCATGGCGACGTTGGCGACAGGATTTCATATGAACTTTTAGCCACTTCTCCTCTGGACATTTAGGACAAAACAAATGGTCTGTAACACCATGGGCCTGTAACACCATGGGCTTGTAACACCATGGGCCTGTAACACCATGGGCCTGTAACACCATGGGCCAGTAACACCATGGGCCTGTAACACCATGGGCCTGTAACACCATGGGCCTGTAACACCATGGTCCTGTAACACCATGGGTCGGTAACACCATGGTCCTGTAACACCATGGGCCTGTAACACCATGGGCCAGTAACACCATGCGCCTGTAACACCATGGTCCTGTAACACCATGGGTCTGTAACACCATGGTCCTGTAACACCATGGGCCTGTAACACCATGGGCCTGTAACACCATGGGCCTGTAACACCATGGTCCTGTAACACCATGGGCCAGGAACACCATGGGCCTGTAACACCATGGGCCTGTAACACCATGGGCCAAAAAGGTAACTGAAAATTGTGTTGTATGATGCAAGGAACCACTTCACAAAATAATAATTATCACTGGTGTTGACAACGGAAAGCTACTGGTCTATGATCCAATGTCGTATTCCTCCTGCCGTTGTGGCCGTAAGCAAGGCACGTAAGTCAAATACCGCACTAATAGACTACTGTTTAAAACACATGTCTTAGCCCTTAACCTTAGGGTTAAGGTAAGGGTTAAGGTTTGGGTTAAGGTAAGGGATAGGGTTAAGGTGAGGGTTAAGGTAAGGGTTAAGGTAAGGGTTAAGGTAAGGGTTAAGGTAAGGGTTAAGGTAAGGGTTAAGGTAAGGGTTAAGGTAAGTGTTAGGGTTAAGGTAAGGGTTAAGGTAAGGGTTAAGGTAAGGGTTAAGGTTAGGGTTAAAGTAAGGGTTAAAGGTGCATATTTTAAACAAACACTGGGATTGAATCTGTGATCATCGGAGCTGTAGCTCGCTGCTTACGCCCACCTGCCATCCTCGTCCACAACGCCCAAGCAAGCCGAGAGCCTACTTGATGCTAACCGCTGCCCCTAGTGGCCAGTATTGAAGGCATCTCCGATATCCTTGGGACCTGGACAAACATTGAAGACTGCATTGGATCTGGTGGTGACCTGGCTGGGGGTTGTGTGTGTGTGTGTCTTTGTGTCTGTGTGTCTGTGTGTGTGTGTGTGTGTGTGTGTGTGTGTGTAGTGTGTGTGTGTGTGTGTGTGTGTGTGTGTGTGTGTGTGTGTCTTTGTGTCAAAGGGTCAGAATGAGGCTCCATCATCTGGCATTTCAATCACCTCATATTTAATAACATTATGTCTGCCTTGTGTTGTTTTCCTCCCTCAATAGATTGGGAGAATTGTAATCTGCATTGTGTTCCAGAACCCGGTCCTGGGAAACAATGGATCAGCATTCCTCTTGTCGTTGTTGGCCAATTACATAAAGAACAGGGAGGGAATGTCACATCCTGACCTTAGTTCATTTTTATGTCTCTATTTCACTTTGGTCAGGGCGTAAGTTGCGGTGGGCATTCTATGTTTTGTTCTGTGTGTTATATTTCTAGGTGTTTGGCCTTGTATGGTTCCCAATCAGAGGCAGCTGTCAATCATTGTCTCTGAGAACCATACTTAGGCAGCCTGTTTTCCCACTATGGGTTGTGGGTAGTTGTTTCGTGTGTATTGCACCTTGCAGAACTGTTTGTTTGTCGTGTTGTTGTTTTGTTCAAGTATTCGTATTTATTAAAAGTATTATGAATACTTACCAGGCTGCACCTTGGTCCTCTTCTCCTTCTCCCGACGACAATCGTTACAGGGAAAGGAAAAGCAGGATATAAAAATGTAAGGCTATTAATTAAGACTCAGAGTCCCTCGTTTTGTTTGTGACTGAGAGTCCCTCGTTTTTAGTGTGACTCAGAGTCCCTCGTTTTGTTTGTGACTGAGAGTCCCTCGTTTTTAGTGTGACTGAGAGTCCCTCGTTTTTAGTGTGACTGAGAGTCCCTCGTTTTTAGTGTGACTGAGAGTCCCTCGTTTTTAGTGTGACTGAGAGTCCCTCGTTTTTAGTGTGACTGAGAGTCCCTCGTTTTTAGTGTGACTGAGAGTCCCTTGTTTTTAGTGTGACTGAGAGTCCCTCGTTTTGTTTGTGACTGAGAGTCCCTCGTTTTTAGTGTGACTCAGAGTCCCTCGTTTTGTTTGTGACTGAGAGTCCCTCGTTTTTAGTGTGACTGAGAGTCCCTCGTTTTTAGTGTGACTGAGAGTCCCTCGTTTTTAGTGTGAATGAGAGTCCCTCGTTTTTAGTGTGACTGAGAGTCCCTCGTTTTTAGTGTGACTGAGAGTCCCTCGTTTTGTTTGTGACTGAGAGTCCCTCGTTTTTTAGTGTGACTGAGAGTCCCTCGTTTTGTTTGTGACTGAGAGTCCCTCGTTTTGTTTGTGACTGAGAGTCCCTCATTTTGTTTGTGACTGAGAGTCCCTCGTTTTTAGTGTGACTGAGAGTCCCTCGTTTTTTTTGTGACTGAGAGTCCCTCATTTTTTTTGTGACAGAGTCCCTCGTTTTTTAGTGTGACAGAGTCCCTCGTTTTTTAGTGTGACAGAGTCCCTCGCTTTTTAGTGTGACTGAGAGTCCCTCGTTTTTTAGTGTGACAGAGTCCCTCGTTTTTTAGTGTGACTGAGAGTCCCTCGTTTTTTTTGTGACAGAGTCCCTCGTTGCTTCCACTGTTTCGACCAGCAAATACAAATCTGAACCCCCGGAAACGTAGTGGTTTATATGTTCCATTCTGTTTCTTTTTTAAATCTTGAAAATCATAATTTTGTACATTTATCTTGACATTACATTACTTCACCAATCATGCAGTGTCGATAGAACATCTTGCTATGAAGTGGGCTAGCTATAGCTCAGTGAGTTGTTTACATTCATGATGGACAGACCAGTGTATGGCACAAGATGTTTGGATTGAAGCTCTGAGCATCTTGTTATGACCTGCATTACCTGAATCCACAGAATTATACCTACAGAGGAGCTGCTTCTATGGAGGATCTTTGAATGTTTTTCAACTTGTTGGCTAAACATTGGACCAGACAAGCTACAGGCTTGCGAATGTATTCACCTTCCTTGGCATTTTTTGTTGCCTTACAACCAGGAATTAAAATAGATTTTTGGGGGGGGTTGTATCACTTGATTTACACAACATGCCTACTACTTTGAAGATGCAAAATATTTTTTATTGTGAAACAAACAAGAAATAAGACAAAAAAACTAAACTTGAGCGTGCGTAACTATTCACCTCCCAAAGTCAATACTTTGTAGAACCACCTTTTGCAGTAATTACAGCTGCAAGTATCTTGGGGTATTTAGCGCCATCCATCATTCCTTCAATTCTGACCAGTTTCCCTGCCGATGAAAAACATCCCCACAGCAGGATGCTGCCACCACCATGCTTCATTGTGGGGATGTTGATTTCTGGGTGATGAGACGTGTTGGGTGTGCGCCAGACATAGTGTTTTCCTTGATGGCCAAAAAGCTACATTTTAGTCTCACCTGACCAGAGTACCTTCTTACATATGTTTGGGGAGCAATGGCTTTTTCCTGGCCACTCCTCCGTAGAGCCCAGCTCTGTGGAGTGAACAGCTTAAAGTGGTCCTATGGACAGATACTCCAATCTCTGCTGTGGAGCTTTGCAGCTCCTTCAGGGTTATCTTTGGTCTCTTTGTTGCCTTTCTGATTAATGCCCTCCTTGCCTGGTCTGTGAGTTTTGGTGGGCGGTTCTCTTGGCAGGTTTGTTGTGGAGCCATATTCTTTCCATTTTTTAATAATGGATTTAATGGTGCTCCGTGGGATGGTCAAAGTTTTGGATATTTTTCTCCACAACTTTGTCCCTGACCTGTTTGGAGAGCTCCTTGATCTTCATGGTGCTGCTTGCTTGGTGGAGCCCCTTGCTTAGTGGTGTTGCAGACTCTTGGGCCTTTCAGAACAGGTGTATACAGTATATACTGAGATCATGTGACAGATCATGTGACACTTAGATTCCACACAGGTGGACTTTATTTAACTAATTATGTGACTCCTAAAGGTAATTGGTTTCACCAGATATTATTTAGAGCCTTCATAGCAAAGGGGAGGGGCTTCATAGCAAAGGGGAAGGGCTTCACAGCAAAGGGGAAGGGCTTCATAGCAAAGGGGAAGGGCTTCATAGCAAAGGGGAAGGGCTTCATCGCAAAGGGGAGGGGCTTCATAGCAAAGGGGAAGGGCTTCATAGCAAAGGGGAGGGGCTTCATAGCAAATGGGAGGGGCTTCATAGCACACACCACTTTTCTGTTTTACATTTTCTGTTTTGAAGCAAGTAATTTATTTTCATTTCACTTCACCAATTCACTAGCGACTCCTGTGGCGGTCCGGGCGCAATCCACGCTGACACGGTTGCCAGGTGCAAAGTATTTCCTCCGACACATTGGTGCAGCTGGCTTCCGGGTTAAGTGGGCATTTTGTAAAGAAGCAGTGCGGCTTGGTCGGGTTGTGTTTCGGAGGACGCACGGCTCTCGACCTTCACCTCTCCCAAGTCCGTACGGGAGTTGCAGAGATCAGACAAGACTGTAACTACCAATTAGATTCCACAAAATTGGGGTACATTTTTTTTTAAATAAGTTAGAATGTCACTCAAGAGCATGAATATCCAGAAACAAAAGCTTTAGTTGACCTTTCTTCCATTTTAACTGAGAGCTGAACTGACTTCCTCTATGGGCACCTCTACCAACTCTCTTCCTCTATGGGCCCCTCTACCAACTATCTTCCTCTATGGGCCCCTCTACCAACTCTCTCCCTCTATGGGCCCCTCTACCAACTCTCTTCCTCTATGGGCCCCTCTACCAACTCTCTGCCTCTATGGGCCCCTCTACCAACTCTCTACCTCTATGGGCCCCTCTACCAGCTATCTACCTCTATGGGCCCCTCTACCAACTATCTTCCTCTATGGGCTCCTCTACCAACTCTCTACCTCTATGGGCCCCTCTACCAACTATCTTCCTCTATGGGCACCTCTACCAACTATCTTCCTCTATGGGCCCCTCTACCAACTATCTTCCTCTATGGGCTCCTCTACCAACTATCTTCCTCTATGGGCACCTCTACCAACTATCTTCCTCTATGGGCCCCTCTACCAACTATCTTCCTCTATGGGCCCCTCTACCAACTATCTTCCTCTATGGGCTCCTCTACCAACTATCTTCCTCTATGGGCACCTCTACCAACTATCTTCCTCTATGGGCCCCTCTACCAACTCTCTGCCTCTATGAGCCCCTCTACCAACTATCTTCCTCTATGGGCACCTCTACCAACTATCTTCCTCTATGGGCCCCTCTACCAACTATCTTCCTCTATGGGCTCCTCTACCAACTATCTTCCTCTATGGGCACCTCTACCAACTATCTTCCTCTATGGGCCCCTCTACCAACTATCTTCCTCTATGAGCCCCTCTACCAACTATCTTCCTCTATGGGCACCTCTACCAACTATCTTCCTCTATGGGCCCCTCTACCAACTATCTTCCTCTATGGTCTCCTCTACCAACTATCTTCCTCTATGGGCCCCTCTACCAACTATCTTCCTCTATGGGCCCCTCTACCAACTATCTTCCTCTATGGGCTCCTCTACCAACTATCTTCCTCTATGGGCACCTCTACCAACTATCTTCCTCTATGGGCACCTCTACCAACTATCTTCCTCTATGGGCCCCTCTACCAACTATTTACCTCTATGGGCCCCTCTACCAACTCTCTTCCTCTATGGGCCCCTCTACCAACTATCCTCCTCTATGGGCTCCTCTACCAACTATCTTCCTCTATGGGCCCCTCTACCTCTCCTTTGTCCTTGCCATCGGCCTCTTACTTGGTCCATTCATGCAAATAGCAACTCAGAGGTGACCTCTTTTATGCACAAATGTGCAAAGAAGTTTCCCACACGTGCAGCAGAGGTTCACATTCATGGGAGTCATTTGTATCAGCTGTGACCAAATGTTTTAATTTTCATGGTCATGATATACTCAACTGAGTTTTGCGGAGAGTTGTTTTGCAAAAATGTGCTTAGCATTTGCATTATGTATGAAGGCAGTGAGAAATGACTTACAGTTTAGAATACTTACATTATTATCAGTTTAGAATGCTGAAACCACTTACAGTTTAGAACGCTGAAACCACTTACAGTTTAGAATGCTGAAACGACTTACAGTTTAGAACGCTGAAACGACTTACAGTTTAGAATGCTGAAACGACTTACAGTTTAGAATGCTGAAACGACTTACAGTTTAGAATGCTGAAACGACTTACAGTTTAGAATGCTGAAACGACTTACAGTTTAGAATGCTGAAACGACTTACAGTATAGAACGCTGAAACGACTTACAGTATAGAACGCTGAAACGACTTACAGTTTAGAACACTGAAACGACTTACAGTTTAGAATGCTGAAACGACTTACAGTTTAGAATACTGAAACGACTTATAGTTTAGAATGCTGAAACGACTTACAGTATAGAACGCTGAAATGACTTACAGTTTAGAATGCTGAAACAACTTACAGTTTAGAATGCTGAAACGACTTACAGTTTAGAATGCTGAAACGACTTACAGTTTAGAATGCTGAAACGACTTACAGTTTAGAATACTGAAACGACTTACAGTTTAGAATACTGAAACGACTTACAGTTTAGAATACTGAAACGACTTACAGTTTAGAATGCTGAAACGACTTACAGTTTAGAATGCTGAAACGACTTACAGTTTAGAATGCTTAAACGACTTACAGTTTAGAATACTGAAACGACTTACAGTTTAGAATGCTGAAACGACTTACAGTTTAGAATGCTGAAACGACTTACAGTTTAGAATGCTGAAACGACTTACAGTTTAGAATGCTGAAACGACTTACAGTTTAGAATACTGAAACGACTTACAGTTTAGAATGCTGAAACGACTTACAGTTTAGAATGCTGAAACGACTTACAGTTTAGAATGCTTAAACGACTTACAGTTTAGATTGCTGAAACGACTTACAGTTTAGAATACTGAAACGACTTACAGTTTAGAATACTGAAACGACTTACAGATTAGAATACTAAAACGACTTACAGTTTAGAATGCTGAAACGACTTACAGTTTAGAATACTGAAACGACTTACAGTTTAGAATACTGAAACGACTTACAGTTTAGAATGCTGAAACGACTTACAGTTTAGAATACTGAAACGACTTACAGTTTAGAATATTGAAACGACTTACAGTTTAGAATGCTGAAACGACATACAGATTAGAATACTAAAACGACTTACAGTTTAGAATGCTGAAACGACTTACAGATTAGAATACTAAAACGACTTACAGTTTAGAATGCTGAAACGACTTACAGTTTAGAATACTGAAACGACTTACAGTTTAGAATATTGAAACGACTTACAGTTTAGAATGCTGAAACGACATACAGATTAGAATACTAAAACGACTTACAGTTTAGAATGCTGAAACGACTTACAGATTAGAATACTAAAACGACTTACAGTTTAGAATGCTGAAACGACTTACAGTTTAGAATACTGAAACGACTTACAGATTAGAATACTGAAACGACTTACAGTTTAGAATGCTGAAACGACTTACAGTTTAGAATGCTGAAACGACTTACAGTTTAGAATGCTTAAACGACTTACAGTTTAGAATGCTGAAACGACTTACAGTTTAGAATACTGAAACGACTTACAGTTTAGAATACTGAAACGACTTACAGATTAGAATACTAAAACGACTTACAGTTTAGAATGCTGAAACGACATACAGTTTAGAATACTGAAACGACTTACAGTTTAGAATACTGAAACGACTTACAGTTTAGAATGCTGAAACGACTTACAGTTTAGAATACTGAAACGACTTACAGTTTAGAATATTGAAACGACTTACAGTTTAGAATGCTGAAACGACATACAGATTAGAATACTAAAACGACTTACAGTTTAGAATGCTGAAACGACTTACAGATTAGAATACTAAAACGACTTACAGTTTAGAATACTGAAACGACTTACAGTTTAGAATACTAAAACGACTTACAGTTTAGAATACTGAAACGACTTACAGTTTAGAATGCTGAAACGACTTACAGATTAGAATGCTGAAACGACTTACAGTTTAGAATACTGAAACGACTTACAGATTAGAATACTAAAACGACTTACAGTTTAGAATACTAAAACGCCTTACAGTTTAGAATGCTGAAACGACTTACAGATTAGAATACTAAAACGACTTACAGTTTAGAATACTAAAACGCCTTACAGTTTAGAATGCTGAAACGACTTACAGATTAGAATACTAAAACGACTTACAGTTTAGAATGCTGAAACGACTTACAGTTTAGAATACTGAAACGACTTACAGTTTAGAATGCTGAAACGACTTACAGTTTAGAATACTGAAACGACTTACAGTTTAGAATATTGAAACGACTTACAGTTTAGAATGCTGAAACGACATACAGATTAGAATACTAAAACGACTTACAGTTTAGAATGCTGAAACGACTTACAGATTAGAATACTAAAACGACTTACAGTTTAGAATACTGAAACGACTTACAGTTTAGAATACTAAAACGACTTACAGTTTAGAATACTGAAACGACTTACAGTTTAGAATGCTGAAACGACTTACAGATTAGAATGCTGAAACGACTTACAGTTTAGAATACTGAAACGACTTACAGATTAGAATACTAAAACGACTTACAGTTTAGAATACTAAAACGCCTTACAGTTTAGAATGCTGAAACGACTTACAGATTAGAATACTAAAACGACTTACAGTTTAGAATACTAAAACGCCTTACAGTTTAGAATGCTGAAACGACTTACAGATTAGAATACTAAAACGACTTACAGTTTAGAATGCTGAAACGACTTACAGTTTAGAATACTGAAACGACTTACAGTTTAGAATGCTGAAACGACTTACAGATTAGAATACTAAAACGACTTACAGTTTAATATACTATTGTGCTATTGCACTATATATGTATATATATATTTTTTTTGTAGCAATTATAGGGATCCTAATAAAATACTCAAATATTCTCTTAATGTAATGAAGCTAGCTACCATTCTCTTAATGTATTGAAGATAGCTACCATTCTCTTCATGTATTGAAGATAGCTACCATTCTCTTCATGTATTGAAGATAGCTACCATTCTCTTCATGTATTGAAGATAGCTACCATTCTCTTCATGTATTGAAGATAGCTACCATTCTCTTCATGTATTGAAGATAGCTACCATTCTCTTCATGTATTGAAGATAGCTACCATTCTCTTCATGTATTGAGACTAGCTAACATGACATTGTACGAATTACTTGGTGACAAATGTATTTGTTCACAAAAAAAATCATCTCTCCAGCACTCATGAAGATTGCTGAGGAGTTGATCCATGGTGCTGTGACTGCTGGAGTGAAAATACAATTACCTAAAGTAGTGTAGACGCCTCATCCCAGATTCATGGCCCGGCCATTTGTTACAAGTACACTTATAGTTTTAACGAGACACAGTGGAGTTGACATCATTCGGAAATGCTAATCAAATATGTATAGTCTGCACTTAAAACTCTGCTCATGAAAATGAATGGGAAAACTTAATGGTGGGTTGTAATGGCACGTCCTTCTGTCAGAGTAGTCACAGCAAGCTGTCTATAAACTGGCCAACCTACCACTTTGTCCTCCATCTCCTCAGAAAACAATGTTATTAAACTAATGTTCATTTATACACAGCTGCTGAAGAATTTAATAGTTAACCCACGCACTGTAAATCTGCATTGTTGGTGAGTCCGCACGCACGCACGCACACACGCACGCACGCACGCACGCACGCACGCACGCACGCACGCACGCACGCACGCACGCACGCACGCACGCACGCACGCACGCACGCACGCACGCACGCACACACACACACACACACACACACACACACACACACACACACACACACACACACACACACACACACACACACACACACACGCACACACACACACACACACACTCGATTATAAGCCAACAGAATGGAAGCTCAATTCTCTTTGAAAATGTACTGTCAATGTACTGTCACGATAACACCTTATACCTCTGTCTATCCAGGTACTCTCACGATAAACCCTTATAACTCTGTCTATCCAGGTACTGTCATGATAACTCCCTATACCACTATCTATCCAGGTACTGTCATGGTAACTCCCTATACCACTGTCTATCCAGGTACTGTCATTTTAACCCCCTATACCACTGTCTATCCAGGTACTGTCATGATAACTCCCTATACCACTGTCTATCCAGGTACTGTCATGATAACTCCCTATACCACTGTCTATCCAGGTACTGTCATGATAACTCCCTATACCACTGTCTATCCAGGTACTGTCATGATAACTCCCTATACCACTGTCTATCCAGGTACTGTCATGATAACTCCCTATACCACTGTCTAACCAGGTACTGTCATGATAACTCCCTATACAGGTACTGTCATGATAACTCCCTATACCACTGTCTATCCAGGTACTGTCATGATAACTCCCTATACCACTGTCCATGTGCTTGGGAGTTTTTCCGAGCCACCGTGGCTCTACATCCACATCTTCTGATGTCTAAAGGGCTTAATGAATAAATTTCATTTGAACTCACTAAACCACTGTCTGTTCTGCCATATCTTTGGTGAGCTCTCTGTCATTTTCTTTTCATCACCCCGTCAAAATTTATCCTGGAAATATTTTCCGAAGTGGAAATCAGCCATTTAGACTCAGAAATACCCCAAGACACACGAAACTCTCAACGTTACCAATAAGGGGGATGTTAGCATGTTTTGGGGGGGTATTTATTCATTCAGAATGATCTGCAATCATGGCACCATCCACATTAAAGTAGAAGTGTTAAGAAACATATTATATTCTTATTTACAATAAAAGTGACTCCAAAATGACACAATACATTATTAACCAGTCATTTCTATTTGGCACAAAATATTCTCAAACAACCAAAACTAACTGCAAATGCATCCACCAAGTTTGATGCAACAATTGCGTGCTAGGAATATGGGACTAGGGCTGTAGTGGTGCCCGTATTACCGGCACACTGGTGGTCCCAAATCATGAAGGCAGTCAAATTCCAAATTACCATTTTGTCACGGTAATTAGGCTTCTCCGAGCTCTAATGCTGATGGTAATTAGTAGTCTACCAAACTTGCTAACTGCCTGGTACTCTGCACTCTATTGTCCCTCTAATCACTCTGACATCAATGCAGATATAGTGGCAAATCTAATCAAACACTTCATGATATCCCATGAGCTCACGTTACGCAGCATTTCTAAAGGTAATTGCGTAAGAAAATGGAGTGATGGCCTCTATTAAAAAGAGGAGGAACCCACCAGCTCTCTATAGACGGGTGTTAAACGGGTGTCCTGACTCTCTGAGGTCATTAAAGATCCCAATGCACTTATCGTAAGAGTAGGGGTGTTAACCCTGGTGTCCTGGCTAAATTCCCAATCTAGCCCTCAAATCATCATTCCGTGCTTCTACACCTGCATTGCTTGCTGTTTGGGGTTTTAGGCTGGGTTTCTGTACAGCACTTTGAGATATCAGCTGATGTACGAAGGGCTATATAAATACATTCGATTTGATTTGATCATGGTCACCTAATAATCCCCAGTTTACAAATGGCTCATTCATCCCCCTCCTCTCCCCTGTAACTATTCCCCAGGTCCTTGCTGCAAATGAGAATGTGTTCTCAGTCAACCTACCTGGTAAATAACGGATAAATAAAAATAAAATAAAATAGGGTAGGCCTGTTATATTTATCAACTTTCCTAATATTAAGCACATTGCTTCTCTTTCCAACCTTGAGAATAGCCTACCAAGGGAAAAGCGTCATCTATTCACTATTTAAGTGCATAGATTGCAGCACTTCTGGTGAAACAGGTCAGGGTTCCATAGCCGCAGGCAGAACAGTTGAAACTGGATCAGCAGCCCACCAGGTGGACTGGGGATAGCAAGGAGTCATCAGGCCAGGTAGTCCTGAAGCATAGTCCCAGCACTCAGGTTCTACGGGAGGGGAGGGAGAGAGAGAGAATTAGAGGGAGCATACTTAAATTCACACAGGATACCGGATAAGAAAGGAGAAATACTCCAGATATAACAGACTGACCCCAGCCCCCCGTCACATAAACTACTGCAGCATAAATACTGGGGGCTGAGACAGGAGGGGTCAGGAGACACTGTGGCTCCTTCCGACAAGAAGGGAATTATAATTATAATATTCATCATGGTACACCGGCCACTGACTGGAAAAATATTTTTTTTTGCTTTACGGCCAAACAAAGGGAATGCCGCCGGGAAATTCGAGCCATTATCTTGTCAATTTGTGATTGAGAGACTGATGAAGTGTGTTCAGTCTGCACAAAAAAAACAAAGCAGAGCTCTTGCCTTTCATGCAACTTTTTTCAAATCATCATTAGAGTCGCATCATGCAGCCATACAATGTATAAAAAATCTAAACATATCAGCCCAACGTTTGTAGAACTCTAAATGAAGCATAAAGGAGTTAATATACTACCCACCACTGTGACCTGTATGCTCTCGTTGGCTTGTCCTCGCTTCATACTCGTCGCCTTACCTACTGTCGCCAGGTCATCAACATGTCTCTGCTAGTTAAAGCCCCACCTTATCTCAGCTCACTGATCACCATAGCAGCACCCACCCATAGCACACGCTCCAGCAGGTATATCTCACTGGTCATCCCCCAAAGCCAATTCTTCCTTTGGTCGTCTTTCCTTCCAGTTCTCTGCTGCCAAAACTCTGAAGCTGGAGACTCATATCTCCCTCACTAACTTTAAGCACCAGCTGTCAGAGCAGCTCACAGATCACTGCACTTGTATATAGCTCATCTGTAAATAGCCCATCCAATCTACATCATCCCCATACTGTGTTTATTTATTTATCTTGCACATTCATCTTCTGCACATCCTACCATTCCAGTGTTAAATTGCAGTACTGTTGTTACTTCACCACCATGGCCTATTTATTGCCTTACCTCTCTTATCCTACCTCATTTGCGCATGCTGTATATAAATGTGTCTACTGTAATATTGTTTGTATGTTTGTTTATTCCATATGTAACTCTGTATTGTGTGTTATTGACTTGTTTATTGTTTACTCCATGTGTAACTCTGTGTTGTTGTATGTGTTGAACTGCTTTGCTTTATCTTGGCCAGGTCGCAGTTGTAAATGAGAACTTGTTCTCAACTAGCCTACCTGGTTAAATAAAGGTTAAATAAATAAATAAAAAATGTTTTGTTTCTTAATACCTGTCTAAAATAAATGATGGATTTATTGTGATGCTGTAGGTTATATTACATGGATTTATTGTGATGCTGTAGGCTATGTTACATGGATTTACCAGGCTTTTTAAAATGTAGATGTTCCAAAGGTTTGCATCAGAGGCTTGTAGGCTGTGAGGAAGCCAGGAGTCCTTTCCGCTCAGTCATATTCAATAAAAGATTCATGTTTTGCATTTAAGAAGCATAAATCTTTAAAACCTTTACAGGATTGGTGGGTCCCCAGCGGGACAGTTGAGCTAACGTAAGCTAATGCGATTACCATGAGGTTGTAAGTAACAGGAACATTTCCCAGTGCAGTTGTTAATCTAACTCCACTGTCCAATTTACAGTAGCTATTACTGTGAAATAATATCATGCTATTGTTTGAGAAGAGTGCACATTTATGAACTTGAAAATACATTAATAAACCAGTTAGACAAATTTGGGAAGTCTTGATACAACATTTTGAACAGCAATGCAATGGTTCATT
The DNA here is from genome assembly GCF_002021735.2 of Oncorhynchus kisutch. NCBI lineage: Eukaryota > Metazoa > Chordata > Actinopteri > Salmoniformes > Salmonidae > Oncorhynchus > Oncorhynchus kisutch. The sequence goes on from NC_034191.2 coordinate 82,460,474, forward strand.
GGATCAGTCTAAATCTTTGCACATACACTGCTGCCATCTAGTGGCAAAAAAAATCGCCTAGACTGGAATAATACATTATGGCCTTTTCTCTTGCATTTCAAAGATGATATTACAAAAATGTTTTTTTTTCATTGTATCATCTTTCACCAGATCTAACATGTTATGTTTTACACATTCATTTGACATTTCCAAGTATTTCCTTTCAAATGATATCAATAATATGCATTTCCTTGATTCAGGGCCTGAGCTACAGGCAGTTAGATTTGGGTAAGTCATTTTAGGCGAAAATTGAATAGAAGGGTCTAATCCTAAATTAAACTGATCATGGATGCAGATACATATATATTCTAAGGATCCTGCAGACTATCTTCTCAGCTTTACTTGGAATGTCCATCTCTAGATGCTCTACCGTAACCTCAGTCGAGCAAGTGAATTAAAAAAAAACAGAGATTCAACCGCAAAGACCAGGGAGGTTTTTCAATGCTTCGCAAAGAAGGGCACCTATTGGTAGATGACAGACAACAAATATCCCTTTGAACATGGTGAAATTATTAATGACACTTTGGATGGTGTATCGATAAACCCAGTCCCTACAAGGATACAGGCATCTTTCCTAACTCAGTTTCCGGAGAGGAAGGAAACCGCTGAGGAATTTCATCATGAGGCCAATGGTGACTTTAAAACAGTTTCAGAGTTTAATGGCTGTGACAGGAGAAAACTGAGGATGGATCAACATTGTAGTTACTCCACAATGCTAATCTAAATGACAGAGTGCAAAGACGAAAGCCTGTGCAAAAAATATTCCCAAAAATAGTCATCCTGTTTGCAACACGGCACTAAAGCAATACTACAAAACAATGTGGCAATGCAATGCCTTAATACAAAGTGTTGTTAGATTCGCCTCAAACATACAACACATTACTGAGTCTCCATATTTTCAAGCATAGTGATGTCTGCATCATGTTGTGGGTAACTGTTAAGGACCGGGGAGTTTTTAAAACATTTAAAAATGATCGGAATGGAGTTAAGCACAGGCAAAATCCTAGAGGAAAATCTGGTTCAGTCTGCTTTCCACCTGACACTGGGAGATGGATGTACTTTTTAGGAGGAGAATAACATAAAACACAAGGCCAAAATCTACAGTGGAGTTGCTTACCAAGAAGATAGTGAATGCTCCCGAGTGGCAGAGTTATAGTTTTGACTTAAATCTACTTGACATTCTATGGTAAGACCTGAAAATGTTTGTCTAGTAATGATCAACAAACAATTTGACAGACCTTGAAGAATTTAAAAAATAATATTGGGAAAATCTTAAACAATCCAGATGTGGAAAGCTCTTAGATACTTACCCAGAAAGACTCAAAGCTCTTAGAGACTTACCCAGAAAGACTCAAAGCTCTTAGAGACTTACCCAGAAAGACTCACAGCTCTTAGAGACTTACCCAGAAAGACTCACAGCTCTTAGAGACTTACCCAGAAAGACTCACAGCTGAAAATGTTGTCAAATGTGCTTCTAAAACGTATTGACTCTTGTGTAAATTAGATCTCTGTATTTCGTTTTTAATACGTCTGCGAATATTTCTTAAACCTGTTTTCACCTTGCCATTATGGGGAATTGAACATCTATTTAAAATCTATTTCATCCATTTAGAATCCAAGACTCAACACAACGACATGTGGAATAAGTCTAAGGAATTTCTGCACTGAACTAAACCGATATGCATGAACACATAACAGCACAGGACCGCCTCACACCCTTTTTGTGACCGCTGGTTCTCGTGGAAGTGATTTTACATAGAATCATCACGTACAATGGTAGTAATATCTATTTAATGAGATACAACGCCCCATTTGTCAAGTTATTAAAAACCTGCGGTGCAATGGCAGTCAGGTGCAATGGCAGTCAGGTGCAATGGCAGTCAGGTGCAATGGCAGTCAGGTGCAATGGCAGTCAGGTGCAATGGGCAGTCAGGTGCAATGGGCAGTCAGGTGCAATGGGCAGTCAGGTGCAATGGGCAGTCAGGTGCAATGGGCAGTCAGGTGCAATGGCAGTCAGGTGTAATGGGCAGTCAGGTGTAATGGCAGTCAGGTGCAATGGGTAGTCAGGTGCAATGGGTAGTCAGGTGTAATGGGGAGTCAGGTGCAATGGCAGTCAGGTGCAATGGGTAGTCAGGTGTAATGGGGAGTCAGGTGTAATGTGGAGTCAGGTGCAATGGGCAGTTAGGTTCAATGGGAAGTCAGGTTCAATGGGAGTCAGGTGCAATTTGGTAGGTGAATGTTACAAACAGTACAAATCCTTCTTTTCATTTGCTTCCCTTCTCTCTCTCTCTCTGTGTGTGTGTGTGTGTCTGTGTGTGTGTGTGTCTGTCTGTCTGTCTGTCTGTCTGTGTGTCTGTGTGTGTGTGTGTGTGTGTGTGTGTGTGTGTGTGTGTGTGTGTGTGTGTGTGTGTGTGTGTGTGTGTGTGTCTGTCTGTCTGTCTGTCTGTCTGTCTGTCTGTCTGTCTGTCTGTCTGTCTGTCTGTCTGTCTGTCTGTGTGTGTGTGTGTGTGTGTGTGTGTGTGTGTGTGTGTGTGTGTGTGTGTGTGTGTGTGTGTGTGTGTATATGCGAGTGCTCCTTTAGAATAGCTATAACATGCTCAGCTGAACGTAAATGTACTTAGGCCGTGATAAGGAGCGGTCACGGGCCATTTATTTCATACAGCAGAAAATCCTATCTACATTTAAATCCGACAAAGTAGCAAGCAGTAATCCGACTGGGAATGTGTGCTTAATTGAACAACAGACAGCATCTGCTTACAGAGATATCTCAAGACACATATTTACATTTTGTTATCCCTTGCCTGGAGTTATAGAATTAATAGAGAAAGTTAAGTTCATTCCCACCGCGGGCAATAAAGGAAGTACACATCACAGCTGAGCTCCTAATGTAATCAAGCACCTCCTGGAAAACCGGCGACAGAGTCAAGACAGGACAACCTGACACTGAGAAGAACATTATTCTATTTTACATGATGTCAAAATGTCCTTAATGTGTTTTAATACTTACTTCTAAGAAACATCTAGTAGAATATGGTTCTCTGTAGTTCAGTTAGTAGAACACGGTCCTCTGTAGTTCAGTTATTAGAACATGGTCATCTGTAGTTAGTAGAACATGGTCCTCTGTAGTTCAGTTAGTAGAACATGGTCCTCTGTAGTTCAGTTAGTAGAACACGGTCCTCTGTAGTTCAGTTAGTAGAACATGGTCCTCTGTAGTTCAGTTAGTAGAACACGGTCCTCTGTAGTTCAGTTAGTAGAACACGGTCCTCTGTAGTTCAGTTAGTAGAACACGGTCCTCTGTAGTTAGTAGAACATGGTCCTCTGTAGTTCAGTTATTAGAACATGGTCATCTGTAGTTAGTAGAACATGGTCCTCTGTAGTTCAGTTAGTAGAACATGGTCCTCTGTAGTTCAGTTAGTAGAACATGGTCCTCTGTAGTTCAGTTAGTAGAACATGGTCCTCTGTAGTTCAGTTAGTAGAACACGGTCCTCTGTAGTTCAGTTAGTAGAACACGGTCCTCTGTAGTTAGTAGAACATGGTCCTCTGCAGTTCAGTTAGTAGAACACGGTCCTCTGTAGTTCAGTTAGTAGAACACGGTCCTCTGTAGTTCAGGTAGTAGAACACGGTCCTCTGTAGTTCAGTTAGTAGAACACGGTCCTCTGTAGTTCAGTTAGTAGAACATGGTCCTCTGTAGTTCAGTTAGTAGAACACGGTCCTCTGTAGTTCAGTTAGTAGAACACGGTCCTCTGTAGTTCAGTTAGTAGAACACGGTCCTCTGTAGTTAGTAGAACATGGTCCTCTGTAGTTCAGTTATTAGAACATGGTCATCTGTAGTTAGTAGAACATGGTCCTCTGTAGTTCAGTTAGTAGAACATGGTCCTCTGTAGTTCAGTTAGTAGAACATGGTCCTCTGTAGTTCAGTTAGTAGAACATGGTCCTCTGTAGTTCAGTTAGTAGAACACGGTCCTCTGTAGTTCAGTTAGTAGAACACGGTCCTCTGTAGTTAGTAGAACATGGTCCTCTGCAGTTCAGTTAGTAGAACACGGTCCTCTGTAGTTCAGTTAGTAGAACACGGTCCTCTGTAGTTCAGGTAGTAGAACACGGTCCTCTGTAGTTCAGTTAGTAGAACACGGTCCTCTGTAGTTCAGTTAGTAGAACATGGTCCTCTGTAGTTAGTAGAACATGGTCCTCTGCAGTTCAGTTAGTAGAACACGGTCCTCTGTAGTTCAGTTAGTAGAACACGGTCCTCTGTAGTTCAGTTAGTAGAACACGGTCCTCTGTAGTTCAGTTAGTAGAACACGGTCCTCTGTAGTTCAGTTAGTAGAACACGGTCCTCTGTAGTTCAGTTAGTAGAACATGGTCCTCTGTAGTTCAGTTAGTAGAACATGGTCCTCTGTAGTTCAGTTAGTAGAACATGGTCCTCTGTAGTTCAATTAGTAGAACATGGTCCTCTGTAGTTCAGTTAGTAGAACACGGTCCTCTGTAGTTCAATTAGTAGAACATGGTCCTGTGTAGTTCAGTTAGTAGAACATGGTCCTCTGTAGCTCAGTTAGCAAAGCATTGTGCTTGCCATGCCAGGATAGTGTGTTTGATTCCCTGGACCAGCAGAAGGTAAAACATTTACACACATGACTTCAAGACCCATTGGATGTCATTATCTGTTTAGCGGCAGGTAGGTCCTCGCTTGGTATTTTGGCTCAGTAACCGAAAGGCCGCTAGATCGAATCTAAGATGTGTTTTGTGTATTTTCCCTAATGCATTGGCTTAACTGTACTTTGTCTTCATTAACTTTGTAGACAATTCTTATAACAGTATTTAGAAAATGTTACCTTCCCATACTAATTCAAAATGAAATCATTATTCCTCTCTCTCTCTCTCTCTCTTAGTTCTCCTGAATCACTACCAGTAAGTCTATTAGTTCTCTTTTAGACCAGTGCTGTTTAAAACCCCATATGTCTTTCGAGTCAGACGTAGATGTATAAGCTTTGTGACGCAACAGGCCTAACATCCCAGTGGTTTGGATGTTGGATGTGAATCGCTAAAAAACAGCCATTTAGCCGATTCTTGACCTATAGTTCCTAGGCTCTCCTGAAAAGGAGCCTTGCAGCCACTTGACTTAAAACCTCTCTGGGATATTCAGGACGGTAGCGTCCCACCTCGCCAACAGCCAGTGAAATTGCATGGCGCCAAATTCAAAACTAATTAAAATTCCTCAAATATCCAAGTATTTTACACCATTTTAAAGATAAACTTGTTGTAAATCCAACCACAGATTTCAAAAAGGCTTTACGGCACACCAAACAATTATGTTCGGTTAGCAGAAAACCATACAGACATTTTTCAGCCAAGGAGAAGGCAAAAGAAATATCAGAAATAGCGATTAAATTAATCACTAACCTTTGATGATCTTCATCAGATGACACTCATTGGACTTCATGTTACACAATACATGTATGTTTTGTTCGATAAAGTTCATATCTACATCCAAAAATCTCATTTTACATTGGTGGGTTATGTTCAGTAGTTCCAAAACATCCGGTGATTTTGCAGAGAGCCACATCAATTTACAGAAATACTCATGATAAACATCCCTAAAAGATACAACTGTTATGAATGGAATTTTAGATCCTCTTCTCCTTAATGCAACCGCTGTGTCAGATTTCAAAAAAACTTTATGGAAAAAGCACACCATGCAATAATCTGAGAGACCAAAACAAGCCATACAGATACCCGCCATGTTGTGGAGTCAACAGAAGTCAGAAATAGCATTATGAATATTCCCTTACCTTTGATGATCTTCATCAGAATGCCCTCCCAGGAATCCCAGTTCCACAATAAATGTTTGTTTTGTTCGATAAAGTCCATCATTTATGTCCAAATACCTTCTTTTTGTTAGCGCGTTTAGCCCAGTAATCCAAATTCATGAGGCGCGAGCACTAGGTCCAGACGAAAGGTCAAAAAGTTTCGTTACAGTAGAAACATGTCAAACAATGTATAGAATCAATCTTTAGGATGTTTTTAACATAAATCTTCATGTTTTTAACATAAATTAATGTTCCAACCGGAGAATTCCTTTGTCTTTAGAAATGAAAAGGAACGCAGCTAACTCTCATGGGAGCACGCGAGACTGAGCTCATGGCACTCTGCCAGACCCCTGGTTGAAACAGCTCTCTTTCTCTCCCCCTTCATAGTAGAAGCCTCAAACAAGGTTTTAAAGACTGTTGACCTCTAGTGGAAGCCTTAGGAAGTGCAATATGACCCCATAGACACTGTATATTCGATAGACAATGAGTTGAAAAGCTACAAACCTCAGATTTCCCACTTCCTGGTTGGATTTCTTTCTCAGGTTTTTGCCTGCCATATGAGTTCTGTTATACTCACAGACATCATTCAAACATTTTTAGAAACTTCAGAGTGTTTTCTATCCAAAGGAGTCACAGGCAGTTTACACTGGGCACCTTTTTATCCAAGCTACTCAATACTGTCCCCCAGTCCTAAAGATGTTAAACCACAGTGGGTTCTGTAGCAGTTCTGTCCAGCTCTTCTCAACGGGGAACAAAGCCTTTTTCTCCCAGTTCTGTCTGGGAATGAGAGAGCTCCTTTCGAGGGGAGAGGGGGATGGATTGATTGGAACTCTTCAGTCTGGGAAAATGCTGAGTCGCTTAGAAGCTGAGAGGGGAGAGGAGTTTCAATGTGAAACGGAAAGGGGGGTGACACCGGCTGTTAAAAGTACCTGAAAATGCACACCTCTGAGAAATGGTTTAGTGGGAACAAACTTTGCTGATTAAGACTTGTGTTGAGTAAGCCTTTTCACCGTCCAGGGAGGGTAGAGGAGCAGGGAGAGAGAGAGAGAGAGACAGAGAGAGACAAAGAGAGACAGAGCGAGAGAGAGAGAGAGAGAGAGAGAGAGGGAGCGAGAGAGAGAGAGATAGGGAGGGGGGGTGGAGGAGCAGAGAGAGAGAGAGAGAGAGAGAGAGAGAGAGAGAGATAGGGAGGGGGGGTGGAGGAGCAGAGAGAGAGAGAGACGGAGAGAGACAGAGAGAGACAGAGAGAGAGGTAGAGAGAGAGAGAGAGAGAGAGAGAGAGAGATAGGGAGGGAGGGGGGGTGGAGGAGCAGAGAGAGAGAGAGAGAGAGAGATAGGGAGAGAGATAGGGAGAGACAGAGAGAGAGAGAGATAGGGAGGGGGAGGAGCAGGGGGAGAGAGAGAGAGAGAGAGAGAGAGAGAGAGCGAGAGAGAGAGAGAGAGAGAGGGAGCGAGAGAGAGAGAGATAGGGAGGGGGGGTGGAGGAGCAGAGAGAGAGAGAGAGAGAGAGAGAGAGAGAGAGAGAGATAGGGAGGGGGGGTGGAGGAGCAGAGAGAGAGAGAGACGGAGAGAGACAGAGAGAGACAGAGAGAGAGGTAGAGAGAGAGAGAGAGAGAGAGAGAGAGAGAGAGAGATAGGGAGGGAGGGGGGGTGGAGGAGCAGAGAGAGAGAGAGAGAGAGAGATAGGGAGAGAGATAGGGAGAGACAGAGAGAGAGAGAGATAGGGAGGGGGAGGAGCAGGGGGAGAGAGAGAGAGAGAGAGAGAGAGAGAGAGAGATAGGGAGAGACAGAGAGAGAGAGAGAGAGAGATAGGGAGGGGGAGGAGAAGGGAGAGAGAGAGAGAGAGAGAGAGAGAGGGAGGGGGGTGGAGTGGTAGGGCTGTTATGCAGGTGCAGCTGATTCCGATTGCGGCTATCCACTGAATATCTGAATTGGGGAATACCGTACAGCTGAATTGTGGGATTCGATTCATGGATACAAGCTAATGATAATAGATACTACGTTTCACCGCAGGAGAAGGACAGTGTCCTTTTAACACAGTAAAACTGAATCTGATTGCTGAATTAGTAATACATCTGAGGCCAAGGCTACACCATAAAAAACAAACAACTATATGTACAAAAATATCTGAGCAACAGAGTCATGGAAAAAGAGAAACTCCCTCTTGCGCCACATCGAAGCATACTGTAGCAGCCAGGGCTCTCCTCAGCATACAAAGGAACCTATCTCTCTCTCTCTCTCTCTCTGTTTAATGATGCCCTTCTACTGAATTATGCAAAGTAGCCCACACACTGCAGGCCTGTAGAGAGCAGGGAGTACACAGCAGAGCACAGAGCACACAGCATAGCACACAGCACACAGCATAGCACACAGCACACAGCAGAGCCTTGACCAGCCTCCTATAAAGACCTCATTATCGCTGGAGGGAGACGGCAGAGGAAGAGGGGAAGGGAGTGCCTTTTAACTAGGCTGGAAAGACGGAGGATCAGAGAGGGCAAAGAGAGTTCAACAAAACAGTCTTCAGTCTCGTTAGATAGACGGACGGTCTTCAGTCTCGTTGGATAGACCGACAGTCTTCAGTCTCGTTAGATAGACCAGGAGTCTTCAGTCTCGTTAGATAGACCAGGAGTCTTCAGTCTCGTTAGATAGACCAGGAGTCTTCAGTCTCGTTAGATAGACCAGGAGTCTTCAGTCTCGTTAGATAGACCAGGAGTCTTCAGTCTCGTTAGATAGACCAGGAGTCTTCAGTCTCGTTAGATAGACCAGGAGTCTTCAGTCTCGTTAGATAGACCAGGAGTCTTCAGTCTCGTTAGATAGACCGACAGTCTTCAGTCTCGTTAGATAGACCAGGAGTCTTCAGTCTCGTTAGATAGACCAGGAGTCTTCAGTCTCGTTAGATAGACCAGGAGTCTTCAGTCTCGTTAGATAGATCAGGAGTCGTCAGTCTCGTTAGATAGATCAGGAGTCGTCAGTCTCGTTAGATAGACCGACAGACTTCAGTCTCGTTAGATAGACCAGGAGTCTTCAGTCTCGTTAGATAGACCGGGAGTCTTCAGTCTCGTTAGATAGACCAGGAGTCTTCAGTCTCGTTAGATAGACCAGGAGTCTTCAGTCTCGTTAGATAGATCAGGAGTCGTCAGTCTCGTTAGATAGACCGACAGTCTTCAGTCTCGTTAGATAGACCGACAGTCTTCAGTCTCGTTAGATAGACCAGGAGTCTTCAGTCTCGTTAGATAGACTGACAGTCTTCAGTCTCGTTAGATAGACCAGGAGTCTTCAGTCTCGTTAGATAGACCAGGAGTCTTCAGTCTCGTTAGATAGACCAGGAGTCTTCAGTCTCGTTAGATAGACCAGGAGTCTTCAGTCTCGTTAGATAGACCGGGAGTCTTCAGTCTCGTTAGATAGACCAACAGTCTTCAGTCTCGTTAGATAGACCAGGAGTCTTCAGTCTCGTTAGATAGACCGACAGTCTTCAACAGTCGTCAGTCTCGTTAGTTAGACCAACAGTCGTCAGTCTTGTTAGTTAGACCTAATTGTGCCGTATTGACTATGTACAGAGTGGTAGGGATTGTGTAGTTTATGATTTACTCAAGATACACAAATGCATTTTTGTAGTGTTCAGTAGGAAAACAGTAGTGTTTCCAATAGTAATCAGGTGGAGTTTTTACTTCTTGATGATGGTAGTAAATAAGTAGTCACAACAAGACAACCAGACGACAGAGGTTTTTAACCGCAGAAGAAGACAAAACAGGAAGTAGCTGGTTGATAGCTAGCTACTGTTTGTTTTACAATCCCACATGTAACCATCTTCCCTCCTTCGTCACCTTGTCTTTCTTAGCCCTTAATTCTGGCACCATGTTGAACTTTCCTTTATCTTTCTCACTACATTCATGTCGTTGTTTAGATGTTTAAATTACTTTATACAACATAAAAACTGATTGGTAGCCCAAAAAAGGCTTAGCCTAGCCCTTTGCTAGTCCCATTGAAATGTAGCTACAGTGGTGCAAAAAAGTATTTAGTCAGCCACCAATTGTGCAAGTTCTCCCACTTAAAAAGATGAGAGAGGCCTGTAATTTTCATCATAGGTACACTTTAACTATGACAGACAAAATGAGGGAAAAAAGTCCTGAAAATCACATGCTGGTCATTTATGAATATTTGAACATCTTGGCCATGTTCTGTTATAATCTCCACCCAGCACAGCCAGAAGAGGACTGGCCACCTCACATAGCCTGGTTCCTCTCTAGGTTTCTTCCTAGGTTTTGGCCTTTTTAGGGAGTTTTACCCAGCCACCGTGCTACACCTGCTACACCGTGCTACACATGCATTACTTGCTCTTTGGGGTTTTAGGCTGGGTTTCTGTACAGCACTTTGAGATATCAGCTGATGTACGAAGGGCTATATAAATACATTTGATTTGATTTGATTACTGATAATCTCCCTCGATCTGTGGCTCCACGCAAGATCTCACTCCGTGGGGTCAAAATGATCACAAGAACGGTGAGTAAAAATCCCAGAACCACACGGGGTGACCTAGTGAATGACCTGCAGAGAGCTGGGACCAAAGTAACAAAGCCTACCATCAGTAACACACTATGCCGCCAGGGACTCAAATCCTGCAGTGCCAGACGTGTCCCTCTGCTTAAGCCAGTACATGTCCAGGCCCGTCTGAAGTTTGCTAGAGAGCATTTGGATGATCCAGAAGAAGATTGGGAGAATGTCATATGGTCAGATGAAACCAAAATATAACTTTTTGGTAAAAACTCAACTTGTCGTGTTTGGAGGACAAAGAATGCTGAGTTGCAGCCAAAGAACACCATACCTACTGTGAAGCGTGGAAACATCATGCTTTGGGGCTGTTTTTCTGCAAAGGGACTAGGACGACTTATCGTGTAAAGGAAAGAATGAATGGGGCCATGTATCGTGAGATTTTGAGTGAAAACCTCCTTCCATCAGCAAGGGCATTGAAGATGAAACGTGGCTGGGTCTTTCAGCATGACAATGATCCCAAACACACCGCCCGGGCAACGAAGGAGTGGCTTCGTAAGAAGCATTTCAAGGTCCTGGAGTGGCCTAGCCAGTCTCCAGATCTCAACCCCATAGAAAATCTTTGGAGGGAGTTGAAAGTCCGTGTTGCCCTGCAACAGCCCTAAAACATAACTGCTCTAGAGGAGATCTGCATGGAGGAATGGGCCAAAATACCAGCAACAGTGTGTGAAAACCTTGTGAGGACTTACAGAAAACATATGACCTCTGTCATTGCCAACAAAGGGTATATAACAAAGTATTGAGATAAACTTTTGTTATTGACCAAATACTTATTTTCCACCAAAATGCACAAATAAATTCATTAAAAATCCTACAATGTGATTTTCAGGATTTTTTTTCTCATTTTGTCTGTCATAGTTGAAGTGTACCTATGATGAAAATTACAGGCCTCTCTCATCTTTTTAAGTGGGAGAACTTGCACAATTGGTGGCTGACTAAATACTTTTTTGCCCCACTGTATGTAGCCTCTTTTTTTCCCATCATGCTAATAAGTACGTTTGTTTGAGAAATGTGGCTACGACATTAAAAGATACAGCAACAATGTGTAGGCAGTATGTAGTAATTCAATAGGGATTGTTTTAGATTCAGAGTGTTTAATAGTGACATATACAGAGTTGCAGGTGTGCTTTCAGGGTACAATGAAAATCTTAGGCTGTGAGCTCCAACGTGCAGGACTAGCGATTATAAAATAATGAAAATGGTAATGTAAACAACAATATAAATAACACTATACACATCAGAACTATAGCAGTGATGAATAAATACTGGTCCATTGGGATGGAGGCAGACTAAAGACTGTTGATGGGGTGTGGGGGGATGACTATAGGGGGAACAGCAGGCAGACTGAAGGACCATTAAGGGGGAATGATCATAGGGGGAACAGCAGGCAGACTGAAGGACCATTGAGGGGAGGGGGAATGATCATAGGGGGAACAGCAGGCAGACTAAAGGACCACTGAGGGGAGAGGGAATGATCATAGGGGGAGCAGCATGACCACTGACCACTATATTAACAACAGCAATAGTAATGCACGTCGTTGGGGTGGGTGAAGAGGTGTGTGCATGTGTGTGGGGGGAATGTCCATAGGGGGAACAGCAGGCAGACTGAAGGACCATTGAGGGGAGGGGGAATGTCCATAGGGGGAGCAGCTTTTAAGGTAAGTGACCGTTGAGGAGGTGTGTGTGTGGGGCGGGGGGGGGGGGGGGTATTAATAAGAGGAGTAGTAGTGGTGGCTATTCAGCAGCCTGATGGTCTGAGGGTAGAAATGATTGGCCAGTCTTCCAACTTTTGCTATGATTCTGCTGTACTGCCCACGTCTGAGTGATTGAAGCAGGAGAACAAGGCATGGCTTGGTTGACTGGGGACCCTAATGATATTCTTGTCTTTCCGGTGACTAATGGTGTTATAGGTGTCCTGTAGAGCAGTCCGTGTTACAACCAATGGTGCGTTCGGCTGCAGGTATCAACATCTGAAGCACATTGCGGTCCGCATCGTTGGAGGTGCCATACCAGGCAGTGATGCAGCCCGACAGGATGCTCTCGATGGTGCTCCTATAGAACACAGTGATGCAGCCCGACAGGATGCTCTCGATGGTGCTCCTGTAGAACACAGTGATGCAGCCCGACAGGATGCTCTCGATGGTGCTCCTGTAGAACACAGTGATGCAGCCCGACAGGATGCTCTCGATGGTGCTCCTGTAGAACACAGTGATGCAGCCCGACAGGATGCTCTGGATGGTGCTCCTGTAGAACACAGTGATGCAGCCCGACAGGATGCTCTCGATGGTGCTCCTGTAGAGCACTGGGATGGCCCTCGTAGACAGGCCGGATTTCTTCAGTATCCTGAGGTTGAAGAGTCGCTGTTGTGCCTTCTTCAATAAGGGGTTCGTGTGGTTAGACCATTTCATCTTCTCTGAGGAAGATGTGTCCAGCCTGGTTTGTCCTGAAATCAACAATCAGCTCCTTTTGTTTTGCTAACGTTGAGGGAGAGGTTATTTCTACTTGGCATCACGCCTTCAGAGTGCCTAACTCCTCATTGTAGTGTCATCGTTGTTGGTACTCAGGCCTACTAATGCCGTGTCATCAGTGAACTTGATGATGGAGTTGGAACTGTGTGAGGCCAGAGGCAGTAGTGGGTATAGAGTGAGTACAGGAATGGATTGAGGATGCACCTTCACCACCTCGGGGTGGCCAGTCAGGAAGGACCCAGTTACATAGGGAGTAGTTCAGACCCAGGAGCTTTCTAATGAGCTGATAGGACACTATGATATTGAAGGCTGAGCTGTAGATCACATCCTCACATATGCAATCCTTTTGTCCAGGTGGGTGAGGGCAGTGTTCAGTGCAATGGTGATTGTGTCGTCCGTGGATCTATCAGAGCAGTAGGCGAATTGGAGAGGGTTGAGTGTGTCGGGAAAGGAGGATGTGATATGGTCTTTCGAAGCACTTCTAGATGACAGAAGTGTTGGTTACTGGTCGATAGTCAGTCTGTTCAGTTACTATCCCTTTCTTGGGAAAGGGGATGAAAGTGGACATCTGGAAGCAGGTGGGGATAGAGACCTGAGCTAGGGAAAGATTGGTCTGCACGTGCTGGTCTGCACATGCTCAGAGAACACGGCTAGGTATGCCATCTTGGCCGGAAGCCTTGCGAGGATTAACACGTTTGAATGACTTTACGTTCTCAGTGGAGACTGAGAGTATGTAGCCCACGTTGTCATCAGGGGCTCTCTACACATCTCTACGAGTTCTCAGTGGAGACTGAGAGTATGTAGCCCACGTTGTCATCAGGGGCTCTCTACACATCTCTACAAGTTCTCAGTGGAGACTGAGTGTGTGTAGCCCACTTGTCATCAGGGGCTCTCTACAAATCTCTACGAATCGCGAGAAAAAGGTGTGGTGGTGGTGGTGACCGAGATGTGGTTGGCTTTCTTTTTTGTAATCCGTGATCATTATGAGCCACATACGCCTTGTGTCCAACCCGCTCAATTGCTCCTCCACTTTGTCCCTATACTTGTGTTTCGCCGTCTTGATCGATCTGCGTAGGTAGTATTTGTACTGTTTAACCAAACGATTGTCCCCGGTCGCCTTGCCCTGTCTATAAGCAGCATCTCTCTCTTTCAGGTTTCATACAAGGCTAATAACGATTTTGATTCGGGAACGTGTTGAAAGACACTATTGGTATTATGTCTTCTATGTATTTTTGAATGACTGAGTCGGAGTATTCATTAATGTTATCTCCAAGGCGACCCAGAACATATTCCAGTCCACGTGATCAAAACAGTCTTGAAGCGTGAATTCTGATTGGTCGGACCAACGCTGTACACACCTGGCCACCAGAACTTCCCTCTTGTGTTTTTTTTGTAGGCGATGAATAGTGAAGCAAGATGGAGTCATTGAGGGTTTAATACCAGTGTAAAAGTGGTCAAGAGTAGAATTTCCACGAGTAAGACAGTCGATATGTTTGGGAGCACGGTCCGCCAATTACTTTTACAAATTACTTAATCTCCCAAGATTAAGACCCCGCTATGTCTGTCTCTCCGTCGGCGCCTTCGGTAGGACTCCCAAGCAGCTTGGCGCCTCGCCCGAAGAACCTAGTCCAATTTTCCGCCGTTTCAGGGAATTTGGGGAGGTACCCAGAGATTCGTATTCTAATAGTTCTACCTGGGTGTATTTAGTAATGAAATCAAACTGATTAATAGATTTTTTTTCAAAAACACAATAAATCACCCCCCCCCCCCTTTTTTTTTTTTGAAATATGCAATGTTTTATCGGAGCTCGAGGCGAGACTGGCGCCATCTCAACCACATCAACCATTAACAGCCGTAATATGTATTGACGGAGAGGTATAACCACTTTTCACTGCGGCCCTCCGGACTTCGTTGAAGAAAGTATCTCCGGGGCTAAATGAGTTTGACACCTTGCTCTAGGTCAACAGGACTTGGGGATGCGTGAGAAACACAATTGTTTCAGACTCTCAGTGATGTTACCAGGCTTCTGGCAAGACATTTCTTTCACCAAACAGACCAACGTCTCAGCTTAAACAACACAGACAATGGTCTAGTTCTACCCAGCCAGGAGAAAGACAGGGTCCGTGTCCCAAATGCTTTTCTGTTCCCTACATAGCGTACCACTTTTGACCACTGGTAGTGCACTATATAGGGAACAGGATGCCATTTGGGACAACTCTATGGACTTTTTAATCTCCTTGACACACAGTCCACATCCTGTCAATAGAGGTATTAACAAACAGTCAGGGATCAGGGAAATCCCTTGAACACACGCACACACACACATACACACACACATACACACGCACACGCACGTACACACACACATGCGCACGCACACGCACACACACACACGCACATGCACGTACACACACACATGCGCACGCACGCACACATACACACACACGCACGCACACCTGCCTTGGCTCCATTTGACTCGGTCAGTTCTTTTATTCCATCCTGTCATTCTGTTCGGGCTGCAGCTGTTCAAACACTCAGGGAGATTTGGGAACAAACATCGCTGAATAATAAGTAGAGTGCGAAGCACAAAGCTAATTGGAGCATCTGGCTTTTAAAGCAAGACATTTGACAAGAACAGTAAAAAAGTATGTCGACTGCATGTCAATATGTTGCTCAGAGTGAGATAGACATGGCTAAACACAAACATGCATGGTGCTACAGAGGCTGATGCAGAACAGCCCAGTACTGGTGCCCAGCTGCCTGCCAGCCAGGACCTCTATATCAGGTGATGTAAAAGGAAGACCCACCCAAGAAATATACTTTTCTCTCTGCTTCCTCATGGCAAGTGTTACCGGAGCATCAAGACCGACACCAAGAGGCTCCTGAACAACTTCTATCCTCAAGCCATAAGATTGCCTACAGTGCCTTGCAAAAGTATTCATCCCCCTTGACCCTTTTTAATATTTTGTTGCATTACAACCTGTCATTTATATAGATTTTAATTTGGATTTCATGGAGAAATTGGTGAAGTGAAATGAAAAAACTTTAATATTTCAACAACACAAAAAATACAAAAAGGAGAAGTGGTGCATATGTTTTCACCCCCTTTGCTATGAAGCCCCTCCCCTTTGCTATGAAGCCCCTCCCATTTGCTATGAAGCCCCTCCCCTTTTACATAAGATCTGGTGCAACCAATTACCTTCAGAAATCACAAAATTACTTTAATAAAGTCCACCTGTGTGCAATCTAAGTGTCACATGATCTGTCACATGATCTCAGTATATACTGTATACACCTGTTCTGAAAGGCCCAAGAGTCTGCAACACCACTAAGCAAGGGGATCCACCAAGCAAGCAGCACAATGAAAACCAAGGAGCGCTCCAAACAGGTCAGGGACAAAGTTGTGGAGAAGTACAGACCAGGATTGGGTTAAAAAAAAATATCTGAAATTTTGCACATCCCACGGTGCACCATTAAATCCATTATTAAAAATGGAAAGAATATGGCACCACAACAAACCTGCCAAGAGAGGCTCCTGCCCTCCAAAACTCACAGACCAGGCAAGGAGGACTTTAAAACTTGTTAATCCTATGGGTTCCCCTACAGGAACTACACCCCCCCGTTCAGCTGAAACGGTGGCGCAGGGAATGATTCTTAAAATGTTTTACGGCGAAAACACAGCATATATTTATGTTAGACCACCACCAAAACAAAGAGAAAACGTAGCCATTTTGAAAGAAAAGATCAAATCACAAAAGCAGGATAGAAAAAATAAATCATTCACTAACCTCTTGAAAATCTTCATCAGATGACAGTCATATGACATGTTACACAGTACATTTATGTTTTGTTCGATAATATGAATTTTGTATCCATAAATCTCGGTTTACATTGACGTCATGTTCAGAAGATTCTCCAAAATGTCCGGAGGAATTATAGAAAGCTACGCCAGATAACAGAAATACTCATCATAAACTTTGACTAAAGATACATGTTCTACATATAATTAAAAAGATACACTGGTTTTTAATGCAACCGCTGTGTCACATTTTTTTTAACGTTACGAAAAAAGCCTACCATGCAATAATCTGAGACGGCGCTCAGACGTAACAATATTTCTCCACTATGTTGGAGTCAACAGAAATACAAAATTACAACATAAATATTCCCTTACCTTTGATGATCTTCGATCAGAATGTAGTGCAAGGAGTCCTAGTTCAACAATAAATCGTTTTGTTGCATAATGTTCAATTCTAGTGTCCATGTAGAAGCATTTGCTACCACTTTCAGCTCAAATGCCCCAAAAAATACTTCTGGTCCAGGATAATTTTGCATCAAAACTTCCAAATTACATATTACAGGTCGACGAAACTGGTCAAACTAAGTGCAGAATCAATCTTCAGGATGTTATAATCACACAGACCAAATAGCATTCCAACCGGGCCATCCTAGTTCATCTGGGGCTGAATGGAACAGACAAAGCACTCCAACGCATACGTGCCTTCAAGCACATTATTATTTTGCGACACTCTCGCACTTTCCTTCCCATTATGTCAAAGTTCACAGCTCTATTACAATTTCTACTGAATGAGGACATCTAGTGGAAGACATAGGAAGTGTTTCCAGAACCATAACTTGTCAGGATTTCAAAACTAGTTTGCAAGATTGCCTGCCCTATGAGTTCTGTTATACTCACAGACATAATTCAAACGGTTTTAGAAACTTCAGAGTGTTTTCTATCCAATAATAATAATAATATGCATATATTAGCAATTTAGGACAGATTTTGATGCAGTTTACTATGGGCACGCAATTCATCCAAAGTGGAAATACTGCCCCCTATCCTTAACAAGTAAAATCAGAGAGGAAACGAAGAGACCAAAGATAACTCTGAAGGAGCTGCTAAGTTCCAGAGAGGAGATTGGAGTAGCTATCCATAGGACCACTTTAAGCTGTACACTCCACGGAGCTGCGCTTTACGGAAGAGTGACCAGAAAAAAGCCATTGCAAAATAAAAAATAAGCAAACACGTTTGGTGTTCACCAAAAGGCATGACTCCCCAAACATATGAAAGAAGGTACTTTGATCAGATGAGAATAAAATTTCGCTTTTTGGCCATCAAGGAAAATGCTATGTCTGGCGCAAACCCAACACCTCTCATCACCCCGAGAACACCATCCATTTTTTATTGGCAGGGACTGGGAAACTGGTCAGAATTGAAGGAATGATAGATGGCGCTAAATACAGGGACATTTTTGGGGGAAACCTGTTTCAGTCTTCCAGAGATTTGAGACTGGGACGAAAGTTCACCTTCCAGCAGGACAATGACCCTAAGCATACTGCTAAACCAACACTCAAGTGGTTCAAGGGGAAACATTTAAATGTCTTGGAGTGGCCTAGTCAAAGCCCAGACTTCAATCCAATTGAGAATCTGTGTTATGACAAAAGATTGCTGTACACCAGCGGAACCCATCCAACTTGAAGGAGCTGGAGCAGTTTTGCTTTGAATAATGGGCAAAAATAGCTAGATGTGCCAAGCTTATAGAGACATACCCCAAGAGACTTGCAGCTGCAATTTCTGCAAAAGGTGGCTCTAACAAGATATTGACTTTGGGGTGGGGGTGATTAGTTATGCACATTCAAGTTATCTGTTATTTTGTTTTATATCTTGTTTGTTTCACACCAAAAAATATTTAGCATCTTCAAAGTGGTAGGTACAATTCCCCCCCAAAATAATTTTTAATTCCATTTGTAAGGCAACAAATGAGGAAAAATGCCAAGTGGGGTTCTTTCACAAGCGAATGTAAATAGCTAACAAAATTGTTACAAAGACTATCTGAGTTGACCCTTGTATTTAATTTTTGCACTGTCTCTATGCACACTCACTTCTTATTTTTAACCTTTATTTAACCAGGCAAGTCAGTTAAGAACACATTCTTATTTTCAATGACAGCCTGGGAACAGTGGGTGAACTGCCTGTTCAGGGGCAGAACGACAGATTTGTACCTTGTCAGCTCGGGGGTTTGAACTCACAACCTTCCGGTTACTAGTCCAACGCTCTAACCACTAGGCTACGCTGCCGCCCCTTACAGCCATAACCCTAACCTAACCCTAGCTACTAAACCTAACCCTAGCTCCTAACCCTCAAACTAACCCTAGATCCTAATCCTAACCCTAGCTCCTAAACCTATCCCTAGCTCCTAACCCTCAAACTAAACCTAGATCCTAATCCTAACCCCAGCTCCTAATCCTAACCCTAGCTCATAAACCTAACCCTAGCTCCTAACCCTCAAACTAACCCTAGATCCTAATCCTAACCCTAGCTCCTAAACCTAACCCTAGCTCCTAACCCAAGCTCCTAACCCTAAAACTAACCCTAGCTTCTAACCCGGACCTGTACCTGTACATACAGTAGCTACTGACCCTGGACCTGTACATAGCTACTGACCCTGGACCTGTTTATAGCTACTGACGCTGGACCTGTACATAGTTACTGACCTTGGACCTGTATATAGCTACTGACCCTGCACCTGTATATAAATACTGACCCTGGACCTGTATATAGCTACTGACCCTGGACCTGTATATAGCTACTGACCCTGGACCTGCTTCCTTCCTTCTCATGGTCTTCATATTTGCTTTTTGTTCAAATTGATAAAACAAAAAAAAGACATGTTTTATAAAAATACAGATATCGATTACTGCATTGTTGGAAAAGAGCAAGCAGGAAAGGCATTTGGCTGTACTTGTGCATGTGGCAGTAACAACTTGAAACACATACACATACACACACCATAACTACAACTCAAGGCACATACATTGTGTTTTGATTTAAGCATGCCAGGATATTTTAGGGTGTCGAGGGATAAGAAATGTCATCTATAGTTTATCTTTAGTTTGGAAGGACATCGGCTCCTACAAGAGCAGCAATTAGATGTTAGTAGCTGTTGGCATAGTCTTGTAGAATGGTTGATTCATAAGTAGCTGTGGGTATTGTCTACCAAGGGACGTTTATTCAATAGTAGCTGTTGGTATAGTCTTGTAGAAAGGTTGATTCATAAGTAGCTGTGGGTATTGTCTACCAAGGGACGTTTATTCAATAGTAGCTGTTGGTATAGTCTTGTATAAAGGTTGATTCATAAGTAGCTGTGGGTATTGTCTACCAAGGGACGTTTATTCAATAGTAGCTGTTGGCATAGTCTTGTAGAATGGTTGATTCATAAGTAGCTGTGGGTATTGTCTACCAAGGGACGTTTATTCAATAGTAGCTGTTGGCATAGTCTTGTAGAATGGTTGATTCATAAGTAGCTGTGGGTATTGTCTACCAAGGGACGTTTATTCAATAGTAGCTGTTGGTATAGTCTTGTAGAATGGTTGATTCAATAGTAGATGTTTGTAATGTCTTGCAGGGCAGGTGATTCAATAGTAGATGTGTGTATTGTGTTGCAGGGCAGGTGATTCAATAGTAGATGTTTGTAATGTCTTGCAGGGCAGTTGATTCAATAGTAGATGTTTGTAATGTCTTGCAGGGCAGTTGATTCAATAGTAGATGTTTGTAATGTCTTGCAGGGCAGTTGATTCAATAGTAGATGTTTGTAATGTCTTGCAGGGCAGTTGATTCAATAGTAGATGTTTGTAATGTCTTGCAGGGCAGTTGATTTAAGTGCTGACCTTTACCTAGCAGGCTAATTAAGGTTTTAACTATCTGATTGGTCAGTACTTGTGACTGTCGTTGTGGACTTAGTTTCAGGTCTATTTGTGTAACAGTCTTGCTAACAGAACAGGGTTGCGGGCAGCTGAGTGGTACTGGAAAAAAACTTCCTGGAGGACCTATCTTCCTTCCACTTCCTCCTCCTCCTTCTCTGTATCTGCTGCTATAGCCACTTTCTCTTGTTGCAAAATACAAGCTTCTGCCTCCAACCCTGGGACACTCTTCTCCACTTTCTCCTTCCCCCTTAATCCTCCACATCCTCCCTCTCTGCGGACGACTTTGTTATCCACTTTGAAGAAAAGATTTATGACATCCACATCCACTCATTTACTCTGCCCAATGAATCCACAATACAACTACCCTCCTCCTTAACCTCTTTCTCCCCTCTCTCTCCAGATGAAATCCATTGACTACTGAAGTCTGGCCGCCTGACAATCTTGCCACTTGACACAATCCCCTCCTCCCATCTCCAGACAATATCATTCCTAACTTCCCTCAACAACTAATCTCTGACCACTGGCTGAGTGCCCTCTGACTTCAACATAGCCAGAGTTGCTCCCCTCCTCAAGAAACCAACACTCAAACTCCTCTTACGTCAAAAACTACAGACTGGTATACTTTCTTTCTTTTCTTTCCAAAACACTTGAGCATGCGGTCTCTGATCAATTCCTTAATTATCTCTCTCAGAGTAAAATCTTGTTGACCATAACCAGTCAGGCCTGAACTGAGACCGCTCTCCTTTGTGTCACAGGGGCTTTGCGCTCTGCCAAAGCTGTCTCTCTCTCCTCTGTTCTCATTCTCATAGATCTATATGCTTCGTTCAATACTGCAAACCATCAGATTCTACTCTCCACCCTCTCAGTGCTGGGTGTCTCAGGCTCTGTCAGATCCTCCTCTCCACCCTCTCAGTGCTTGGTGTCTCAGGCTCTGTCAGATCCTCCTCTCCACCCTCTCAGGGCTGGGTGTCTCAGGCTCTGTCAGATCTTCCTCTCCACCCTCTCAGGGCTGGGCGTCTCAGGCTCTAGCAGATCCTCCTCTCCACCCTCTCAGTGCTGGGTGTCTCAGGCTCTGTCAGATCCTCCTCTCCACCCTCTCAGGGCTGGGCGTCTCAGGCTGTATCAGATCCTCCTCTCCACCCTCTCAGTGCTGGGTGTCTCAGGCTCTGTCAGATCCTCCTCTCCACCCTCTCAGGGATGGGTGTCTCAGGCTCTGTCAGATCCTCCTCTCCACCCTCTCAGGGATGGGTGTCTCAGGCTCTGTCAGATCCTCCTCTCCACCCTCTCAGGGCTGGGTGTCTCAGGCTCTGTCAGATCCTCCTCTCCACCCTCTCAGGGCTGGGCGTCTCAGGCTCTATCAGATCCTCCTCTCCACCCTCTCAGTGCTGGGTGTCTCAGGCTCTGTCAGATCCTCCTCTCCACCCTCTCAGGGCTGGGCGTCTCAGGCTCTATCAGATCCTCCTCTCCACCCTCTCAGTGCTGGGTGTCTCAGGCTCTGTCAGATCCTCCTCTCCACCCTCTCAGGGCTGGGTGTCTCAGGCTCTGTCAGATCCTCCTCTCCACCCTCTCAGGGCTGGGTGTCTCAGGCTCGGTCAGATCCTCCTCTCCACCCTCTCAGGGCTGGGCGTCTCAGGCTCTATCAGATCCTCCTCTCCACCCTCTCAGTGCTGGGTGTCTCAGGCTCTGTCAGATCCTCCTCTCCACCCTCTCAGGGCTGGGCGTCTCAGGCTCTATCAGATCCTCCTCTCCACCATCTCAGTGCTGCGTGTCTCAGGCTCTGTCAGATCCTCCTCTCCACCCTCTCAGGGCTGGGCGTCTCAGGCTCTATCAGATTCTACTCTCCACCCTCTCAGGGCTGGGTGTCTCAGGCTCTGTCAGATCCTCCTCTCCACACTCTCAGGGCTGGGTGTCTCAGGCTCTGTCAGATCCTCCTCTCCACCCTCTCAGGGCTGGGTGTCTCAGGCTCTGCACACTCCTGGATTGCATCCTACCTGGCAGGCCGCGTGTGGAGAGGATCTGAGTCTGCACCAAATGCCCTCACTATTAGTGTCCCCCAGGCCTCGGTTCTAGGTCCTCTTCTCTTTACACCAATTCACTCGGCTTCGTCATATCCTCACCTGGTATCTCCTATCATTGCTATGCGTATGACACACAACTACTCCTCTCCTCCCCTTTCTGAGGTGACAGGTGACAACATACATCTCTGCGTGCCTGGCAGACATCTTTGCTTGGATGTTGGCATCTCCTCCTGGGGGAAGAGCTACCTGCTCTAAGACCTCTCCATGACTGTTTCCCAGAGTGGAAAGATCCTTGGACATGACCCTGGGACAAACACCCTGTCGTTCTCTGTAAACATAAAAGGCAGTGACTCACATCCTGTAGGTTCATGCTCTATAACATCCGTTGATTACGACCTTTCCTCACACAGAAAGCAGTGCAGGCCCTAATCCAGAAACATGTCCTCTCCCGTCTGGACTACTACATGTCCTCTCCCGTCTGGACTACTACATGTCCTCTCCTGTCTGGACTACTACATGTCCTCTCCCGTCTGGACTACTACATGTCCTCTCCCGTCTGGACTACTACATGTCCTCTCCCGTCTGGACTACTACATGTCCTCTCCCGTCTGGACTACTACATGTCCTCTCCCGTCTGGACTACTACATGTCCTCTCCCGTCTGGACTACTACATGTCCTCTCCCGTCTGGACTACTACATGTCCTCTCCCGTCTGGACTACTACATGTCATCTCCCGTCTGGACTACTACATGTCATCTCCCGTCTGGACTACTACATGTCCTCTCCTGTCTGGACTACTACATGTCCTCTCCTGTCTGGACTACTACATGTCCTCTCCCATCTGGACTACTACATGTCCTCTCCCGTCTGGACTACGACATGTCCTCTCCCGTCTGGACTACTACAGGTCCTCTCCCTTCTGGACTACTACATTTCATCTCCTGTCTGGACTACTACATGTCATCTCCCGTCTGGACTACTACATGTCCTCTCCCGTCTGGACTACTACATGTCCTCTCACGTCTGGACTACTACACGTCCTCTCCCGTCTGGACTACTACATGTCCTCTCCCGTCTGGACTACTACATGTCCTCTCCCGTCTGGACTACTACATGTCCTCTCCCGTCTGGACTACTACATGTCCTCTCCCGTCTGGACTACTACATGTCCTCTCCCGTCTGGACTACTACATGTCCTCTCCCGTCTGGACTACTACATGTCCTCTCCCGTCTGGACTACTACATGTCCTCTCCCGTCTGGACTACTACATGTCCTCTCCCGTCTGGACTACTACATGTCCTCTCCCATCTGGACTACTACATGTCCTCTCCCGTCTGGACTACTACATGTCCTCTCCCATCTGGACTACTACATGTCCTCTCCCGTCTGGACTACTACATGTCCTCTCCCGTCTGGACTACTACATGTCATCTCCCGTCTGGACTACTACATGTCATCTCCCGTCTGGACTACTACATGTCATCTCCCGTCTGGACTACTACATGTCCCTGTTGGCTGGGCTCCCCGCTTGTGCCCTAAAACCCCTGCAACTTATCTACTTAGCAACTTATCTTAGCAACTTATCTACTTAGCAACTTATCCAGATGCTTGCAGCCCGCCTGGTGTTCAATCTTCCTTATCCCACGTCACCCTGCTCCTCCGCACACTTCACTGGCTTCCAGTAGAATCTTGCATCATCATCAATACCCTGGTGCTTGCCTAGGGAGCACCAAGGCGAACTGCTCCTTCTTACCTTCAGGCTATGGTCAAACCGTACATCAAAACCCGAGCACTCTGTTCCTCTGGTCTCTTGGACCTCCCACCTCACTGGGAGGGCAGTTCCTGCACAGCCCAGTCAAAGCTCTTCTCTGTCCTTGTACCCAAATAGTGGAACAAGCTTCCGCCTAAAGTCAGAACAGAGGAGTCCCTGCCCATCTTTTGAAAAAGTCTGAAACTTTACCTCTTTGAAGAGTATCTTAAATTGCTCACGGCGCCACTGACACCCACCTCACCCCACCACACCCCCCTCCCCAATATATATATATATAAAAATAATTTTGAGGGAAATGGACTTGATACGATTGTGATGTGTTGTTGTCTCACCTAGCCATCTTAAAACCTGTCTGGGATAGGCGTTCCGCTAGCGATCGACCTCGACAACATCCGGTGAAATTGCAGAGGTCCAAATTCAAAATACAGAAATAGTCATAATAAACATTCATAAAAAGATACAAGTGTTATACATCGGCTTAAAGATTAACATCTTGTTAATCCAGCTGCTTTGTCAGGTTCCAAAAAGGCTTTACGGCGAAAGCATACCATGTGATTATCTGAGGACAGCGCCCCGTGTATAAAAGCATACAAACATTTTCAAGCCAAGTAGAGGAGTAACGAAAGTCAGAAATAGCGATAAAATTAATCACTTACCTTTGATTATCTTCATCTGGTTGTAGTCACAAGAGTCCCTGTTACACAATACATTTTCATTTTGTTCGATAAAGTCCCTATTTAAATCCCAAAAACTCAGTTTTGTTGGCGCGTTTTGATCAGTAATCCACTGGCTCCAAGGAGGTCACAACATGCAGACGAATTCATCCTAATAGTACCGGTAAAAATGTCAAACAATGTTTATAATTAATCCTCAGGTTGTCTATTGTCTAAATAATCGATCATATTTCAACCGGACAATAGCGTATTCAATAGAAAGAAAAACAACGAAGGATGCGCAATCGGTCATGCGCGCAAACCAGCTCTGCTTCATTCTACAGTCCACTGACAAAATGGCCTCATTCTCATGTCTAAAGACTGTTCACATCTAGTGGAAGCCATAGGAACTGCAATCCGGGTCCTAACCCATAACATGCATACAAGCATTCAATTGAAAAGTACCCACATCAAAAATATCCCACTTCCTAGATGGATTTTCCTCAGGTTTTTGCCTGCCATATCAGTTCTGTTATACTCACAAACGTTACTGTAACAGTTTTGGAAACTTTAGAGTGTTTTCTATCCAGATCTACCAATTACACGCATATCCTAGCTTCTGGGCCTGAGTAACAGGCAGTTTACTTTGGGCACCTCTGACATCCAAACTTCCGAAATACTGCCCCCTATCCCTAAATTAAGATGAATACACAGTTTAAGAATACACAAAGTCACTCTGGATAAAAGTGCCTGCAAAATGACAAGTCTTAGAATTGGCAGACAGTTGATGATATCTAGCCCTAATAGCAGCCACTTATTTTGCTATATTCAATATCGCTATATTATATTTAAAAAAATTTATTCATGTATAAATCATGCTACGAGTGGCTTTTGAAAGATTTTTGAAATTGTTTTATTGCCGAATCGCCTAGAGCAGAAATTTGAGACGGGCGAGAAGCTCTGGAGGCTTAATTATGAAAAAGGCATGAATTTTTATCATGTCTTGTACGGAGAGCTCCATTCCTCTCCTCTCCTTTCGCTCTCCCTCATTAAGGTCTAATTGTTTCAACCAGCCAGTCAGGAACATAGGAAACACGCAAGGCCTGCAGCTACTCCAACACATGGTGGAGGCAATTAGGAGACTTTTGTATCTTTAATGAATCATTAATGTTAGTCTCTACAGTGAGATTAAATTGACTTCATTCCCTGGGAGATACAGTGTTTCTTCTTTTAAAAGTTTTGAGCTTATGCCGTGACCGTTTGTGGTAGATAGTGGCAGATTGTGGTAGATAGTGGCAGATTGTGGTAAATTGCGTCATTCTGGCAACAATGGTCGACACTTAAATCACAAATTCTGAGGCACCCCGCAAGCCGTGCTGCAGTACGCTGCAACTTGTACAGAAAGAACCACTGTGTTTACAAAAGTATGAGGACATCGCTTAAAATTAGTGCCATTGGCTATTTCGCCACACCCGTTGCTGACAGCTGTCTAAAATCGAGCACATGCAATCTGCGTTTTGAAACTTTTTTTTTATCCATTATTTTACCAGGTAAGATGACTGAGAACATGTTCTCATTTGCAGCAACGACCTGAGGACTAGTTACAGGGGAGAGGAGGGGGATGAATGAGACAATTGTAAACTGGGATTAGGTGACTGTGATGGTTTGAGGGCCAGATTGGGAATTTAGCCAGGACACCGGGGTTAGCACCCCTACTCTTACAATAAGTGCCATGGGATCTTTAATGACCTCAGAGAGTCAGGACATCCCATCCAAAAGACAGCACCCTACACAGGGCATTGTCCCCAATTTCTGCCCTGGGGCATTGGGATATTTTTTTTAGAGCAGAGGAAAGAGTGCCTCCTACTGGCCCTCCAACACCAATTCCAGCAGCATCTGATCTCCCATCCAGGAAATGAACAGGACCAACCCTGCTTAGGTTCAGAAGCAAGCCAGCAGTGGTATGCAGGGTGGTATGCTGCTAGCAACATTGACAGTAGAATGGAGAGCTCAGTGATTTTCAAAAGTGGCATCGTCATAAGAAACCACCTTCCTAACTAAGTCAGTTCTTAACCTTTCTTCCCTGATAGAGGTGCCACAGGTCAACTGTAAGTGCTGTTATTGTGAAGTGGAAACGTCTAGGAGCACCAAATGGCTCAGCAGCGAAGTGGTAGACTGCACAACAGGACCAGACTGCACAACAGGACCAGACTGCACAACAGGACCAGACTGCACCACAGGACCAGACTGCACCACAGGACCAGACTGCACCACAGGACCAGACTGCACCACAGGACCAGACTGCACCACAGGACCAGACTGCACAACAGGACCAGACTGCACAACAGGACCAGACTGCACCACAGGACCAGACTGCACAACAGGACCAGACTGCACAACAGGACCAGACTGCACCACAGGACCAGACTGCACCACAGGACCAGACTGCACCACAGGACCAGACTGCACCACAGGACCAGACTGCACCACAGGACCAGACTGCACAACAGGACCAGACTGCACAACAGGACCAGACTGCACCACAGGACCAGACTGCACCACAGGACCAGACTGCACAACAGGACCAGACTGCACCACAGGACCAGACTGCACAACAGGACCAGACTGCACAACAGGACCAGACTGCACCACAGGACCAGACTGCACAACAGGACCAGACTGCACCACAGGACCAGACTGCACCACAGGACCAGACTGCACCACAGGACCAGACTGCACAACAGGACCAGACTGCACCACAGGACCAGACTGCACCACAGGACCAGACTGCACAACAGGACCAGACTGCACCACAGGACCAGACTGCACCACAGGACCAGACTGCACCACAGGACCAGACTGCACCACAGGACCAGACTGCACAACAGGACCAGACTGCACCACAGGACCAGACTGCACCACAGGACCAGACTGCACCACAGGACCAGACTGCACCACAGGACCAGACTGCACCACAGGACCAGACTGCACCACAGGACCAGACTGCACCACAGGACCAGACTGCACCACAGGACCAGACTGCACCACAGGACCAGACTGCACCACAGGACCAGACTGCACAACAGGACCAGACTGCACCACAGGACCAGACTGCACAACAGGACCAGACTGCACAACAGGACCAGACTGCACCACAGGACCAGACTGCACAACAGGACCAGACTGCACCACAGGACCAGACTGCACCACAGGACCAGACTGCACCACAGGACCAGACTGCACCACAGGACCAGACTGCACCAGCTCATAGAACGGAACTTTCAGCTGAAACAAGGAAATATCCTCTGAGTTCCAAACTGCCTCTGGAAGCAACGTCAGTGCATGAACTGTTTGTCGGGAGCTTTATGAAACAGGTTTCCATGGCCGAGCAGCTGCACACAAGCCCAAGATCACCATGCGCAATGCCAAGCGTTGGCTGGAGTGGTGTAAAGATCACCGCCACTGGACTCTGGAGAAGTGGTAACGCGTTCTCTGGAGTGATGAATCACGCTTCACTATCTGACAGTCTGATGGACAAATCTGGGTTTGGCGGATGTCAGGACAAGGAATAATGTAGGAATAACGAGGAATAATGGTCTGGGGTTGTTTTTCATGGTTCTGGCCCCTTAGTTCCAGCGTAGGGAAATCTTAATGCTACAGCATACAATGACATTCTAGATGATTATGTGCTTCCAACATTGGGGAAGTCCGTTTCCTGTTTCAGCATGACAATGTCTGGTAGAACTTGACTGGCCTGCACAGAGCCCTGACCTCAACTCCATTGAAAACCTTTTGAATGAATTGGAACGCCGACTGTGAGCCAGGCCTAATCACCCAACATCAGTTCCCAACCTCACTAATGTTCGTGGCTGAATGGAAGCAAGTCCCCAAAGCAATGTTCCAACATCTAGTGGAAAGCCTTCCCAGAAGAGTAAATGCTGTTATAACAGCAAAGGGGGGACCAACTCTATTTTAATGTCCCTGATTTTGTTATGAGATGTTGGACCAGCAGGTGATGTAGTGTAAAACACAGATAGAAAGCACTGTGACTTGCTGTGTTCAGACGGCATTAAAACGAAAGTGATTCATATATATTGTGACTTGCTGTGTTCTCTAGATCACAGTGTCTCCGTCTTGTCTTGGTGTCAGATACATTTTTACTAGGTATGACTCAGGCTTGAACAGTGAGGACTTGTAATTTCTTCCCGAGACCAACCGAGACCAGCAGAGTAAAAAAACAAATACAGTGACGTTCAGCTACCATTCATTCATAAAACCGCTTTGCCAGACCATATATATATATATATACTCCATTCATAAAACCGCTTTGGCAGACCATATATATATATATATACTCCATTCATAAAACCGCTTTGGCAGACCATATATATATATATATACTCCATTCATAAAACATTCATGTTTTATCGCCTATTGAAACCTGAGCCTCATACTTTACTCGTCACATTCCAGTTCTATACTTTAATTGAAAAATATCCTCAAACTGTGTCGCAGAGTTCCTTGATTTTCTGGTAGGGAAGAGTGGTGGGGGAAATAGTTTGAAAGGTACGTGGTCATTATTAGTGAGGGGAGGCCAAGGATATTGAAACAGTATTTCTATCTATTGTAGACATGAGGCGAACCTATTGGACCGAGGCCTTCAGTGGGGGAAAAAATCATATTAACAATCACTGTCACACCCTGACCATAGTTTGCTTTGTATGTTTCTATGTTTTGTTTGGTCAGGGTGTGATCTGAGTGGGCATTCTATGTTGGATGTCTTGTTTGTCTATTTCTATGTCTGGCCTGATATGGTTCTCGATCAGAGGCAGGTGTTAGTCATTGTCTCTGATTGGGAACCATATTTAGGTAGCCTGGGTGTCACTGTGTGTTTGTGGGTGATTGTTCCTGTCTCTGTGTTTTGCACCAGATAGGACTGTTTTAGGTTTTTGCACGTTTGTTGTTTTGTTAGTTTATTCGTGTTTCTTTATTAAAGTCCAATGAATAACAACCACGCTGCATTTTGGTCCGCCTCTACTTCACCTAAAGAAAACTGTTACAATCACATACAAACATATT
Organism: Oncorhynchus kisutch; assembly: GCF_002021735.2. Classification (NCBI taxonomy): domain Eukaryota; kingdom Metazoa; phylum Chordata; class Actinopteri; order Salmoniformes; family Salmonidae; genus Oncorhynchus; species Oncorhynchus kisutch. The sequence continues at coordinate 82,490,560 of NC_034191.2, forward strand.
GTACCAAACTCAAAAAATCAAGAAAAATAGCAGGAACATAGTATCACTTACTGCAGCCAACTTAATCAAACAGGCCTGAGGCTGAGCAGAGCTACGAGCTGCCACTCACACAGAGATAGCACCCACATGAATAATGCTATCAACAGCCGATGGTAACCTAAATGTTACTTCCTCAGCCTATAGTAACCTAAAGGTGTCCGTCCGTATGATTCCCAGGTGAAACAGGAAGAGTTCATGCATACAGTGTTTTGGGAAAGTATTCAGACCCCTTGACTTTTTCCGCATTCTCTTATGTTACATTCTAAAACTTCCTCATAAAACTAGTCTTTTTCCTCATCAATCTACGCACAATACATCATAATGACAAAGCAAAAACCTGTTTTTTTAGAAATGTTTGCAAATGTATACAAAATAAGACACTGAAATTATATCACATTTACATAAGTATTCAGACCGTTTACTCAGTACTTTTGTTGAAGCACCTTTGGCAGTGATTACAGCCTCGAGTCTTCTTGGGTATGAAGCTACAAGCTTGACACACCTGTATTTGCAGAGTTTCTCCCATTCTTCTCTGCAGAATTCTCAAGCTCTGTCAGGTTGGATGGCGAGCGTTGCTGCACAGCTATTTTCAGCTTTTTTCAGGTCTGGCTGGGCCACTCAAGGACATTCAGAGACATCCAAAGCCACTCCTGCACTGTCTGGGCTGTGTGCTTAGGGTCATTGTCCTATGTGAACCTTCACCCCAGTCTGAGGTCCAGAGCGCTCTGCAGGAGGTGTTCATCAAGGATCTCTCTGTACTTTGCTCCATTCATCTTTCCCTAAATCCTGACTAGTCCCTCAGTCCCTGCCGCTGAAAAACATCCCCACAGCATGATGCTGCCACCACCATGCTTCCCCGTAGTGATGTTGCAAGCTTTCCTCCAGACGTGACGCTTGGCATTCAGGCCAAAGACTTCAATCTTGGTTTCATCAGACCAGAGAATCTTGTTTCTCAATGTCAGAGACACTTTAGGTGCCTTTTGGCAAACTCCAAGTGATCTGTCATATACCTCTTACTGAGGAGTGTTTTCCATCTGGCCGCTCTACCAGAAAGGCCTGAATGGTGGATTACTTCAGAGATGGTTGTCCTTCTGGAAGGTTCTCCCATCTCCACATAGGAACTATGGAGCTCTGTCAGAGTGACCATCGGGTTCTTGGTCACCTCCCTAACCAAAGCCTTTCTCCCCCGATTGCTCAGTTTGGCCGGGCCGCCAGCTCTAGGAAGAATCTTGGTGGTTCCAAACTTCTTTTTTTTAAGAATGATGGAGGTCATTGTGTTCTTGGGGACCTTCAATGCTGCAGACATTTTTTGGTCCCCTTCCCCAGTTCTGTGCCATGACACAATCCTGTCTTGGAGCACTACGGACAATCCCTTCGACCTCATGGCTTGGTTTTTGCTCTGACATGCACTGTCAACTGTTGGACCTTATATAGACAGGTGTGTGCCTTTACAAATCATGTCCAATCAATTGAATTTACCACAGGTGGACAATCAAGTTGTAGAAACATCTCAAGGATGATCAATGGAAACAGGATGCACCTGAGATGAATTTCTAGTCTAATGGCAAAGGGTCTGAATACTTATTTAAGTAAGATATTTCTGTTTTTATTTGTTATACATTTGCAAAAATATATAAAAACATGTTTTTGCTATGTCATCGTGTGTAGATTGATAAGGACACCGTTTTAATTCATCAATTTTAAAATAACGTAGAAAATGTGGAAAAAGTCAAGGGGTGCGAATACTTTCCGAATGTGATGACTTTTTGTGACGTTTCTGTTAGTTTTGGGGGACACACATTTTCGAGAGGCAAGCCGAAATTCGGTGCCATAGCCTACGCCCCTTTGTCGGTCAACAAGGATTCTTCAATAAAGTCTGCTGTCATACAACTTTCTTTTTTTTCATTGACATAAACTGTACCAAAAATCTTTGTTAGATGTGAAATTGCGTGACTGAGATCTCGCCGACAAAAACGTTAAAATGAAATAAGTTATCTTAAATTAATTTTGACTATGTTGAGGAAACCTATACTGGCTAAGGCATCTCAAAAATGGACAACCGACTGTACTCTTCCTGTTTTTTTCTCTTCTGTTTTTTCAAACAACGGTCTTTTAACTTCTTGGATATAGGGGGCGCTCTTTTAAGGGAGTCGGCCGCCAGCCGAACTGAAGCTGCCTCAACGCCATCACTATCCTCCAAAAGCGACAACAGTGACAGGTTAAAATGTGTGTGATAGGCTCGTGATGCTAAAAAGACAGCGACCATAATACCAGCACTCTCCATGCCTGAGACTGAACTTCTTGTAAAACACTCGCACACAACAGCCCATTCACTCAGACATAAAAGGCCATGCTTCAGGAAAAAAACGCTTTAATGTCCAAACAGGTAAACGTACAATGGGTGACGCCGAACACAGGCGTAAATACTCATACCCAAGTACAAACTGGTACCTCACTGGACAGCTGAAAAACCCAACAATAATCAATAACACCTCTTGACATAAACAGTAACAAGCCCGCACAAACACAGGCGGGCTAACCAAACTTAAATAACCCAAAAACCCTAACAGGTGAACCCAATTAGACAAAACCAAACGAAAAGGGAAAAAAGGGATCGGTGGCAGCTAGTAGACCGGCGACGACGACTGCCGAGCGCCACCCGAACGGGAAGGGGAGCCACCTTCGGTGATATTCGTGACAGGACCCCCACCCAGACTCACGGCTCCCACAGCGCGCTGACACCGGCCTCGAGGATGACCCGGAGGGCGAGGCGCAGGGCCATCCGGATGGAGGCGATGGAACTCCCTCAGCATAGATGGATCCAATATGTCCCCCAACGGGACCCAGCACCTCTCCTCCGGCCCGTACCCCTCCCAGTCCACAAGGTACTGCAGGCCCCTCACCCAGCGTCTCGAGTCCAGAATGGCCCATATAGTGTACGTCGGGGACCCCTCGATGTTCAGAGGGGGCGGAGGGACCTCCGGAACCTCACCTTCCTGCAAGGGACCAGCTACCACCGGCCTGAGGAGAGACACGTGAAACGAGGGGTTAATACGATAATACGAAGGAAGTAACAATCGATAACACACCTTGTTTATTCTCCTCAGGACTTTGAATGGCCCCACACAATGCAAACCCAGGTTCTGCCAGGGCAGGCGGAGGGGCAGGTTTCGGGTCGAGAGCCAGACCCTGTCCTCCGGTGCGAACACGGGGCCTCACTGTGGTGATGGTCAGTGCTCCTCTTCTGCCGTCCACTCGCCTGACGTAATGATTCCTGGACGGCCCTCCAGGTCTCCTTAGAGCGCTGCACCCACTCCTCCACCGCAGGAGCCTCGGTCTGGCTCTGAAGCCATGGTGCCAGGACCGGCACTGAAACGGTGACATGTTGGTAGAGGAGTGGCGTAGTGACTTCTGGGCCATTTCAGCCCAGGGGACCAACTCCCCCGGCCAGATAGATGGTACCACGCCCGTTGTGGAACGGGGAGGGGTTGTAACTTCCCTCGTGGCAAGTGCCTAGGAGCCTTGCTCTGGGGGCACACCGAACAGGAGGAGACATAGAATCGCACATCCCTAACTAAGGTGGGCCACCAGTACTTCCACCTAAGACCCCGCACTGTCCTCAAAATTCCCGGTCACCCGACGAGTGTAGAATATGAGCCCACCGAATCAATTGATCATGAACAGCGATCGGCACGTACCTACAACCCTCCGGGCACTGTGGAGGCGCAGGTTCCTCCCTTAGCGCCCACTCGATGTCCGCGTCCACCTCCCATACTACCGGTGCTACCAGCCTAGCCGCCGGAATGATGGGAGGAGGATCAATGGACTGATCCTCAGTGTCGTAGAGGCGGGACAGCGCGTCGACCTTAGTCTTGAGGGAACCTGGTCTATATGAGATCGTGAATCGAAATCTGGTGAAATGCATGGCCCACCTTGCCTGACGAGGATTCAGGGTCCTAGCTGCTCGGATATACTCCAGGTTACGGTGGTCAGTCCATATGAGGAAAGGGTGCTTAGTCCCCTCAAGCCAGTGTCACCAACCCTTCAGGGCCTTAACCACAGCCAACAACTCCCTGCTTCAGGGCCTTGACCACAGCCAACAACTCCCTGCTTCAGGGCCTTAACCACAGCCAACAACTCCCTGCTTCAGGGCCTTGACCACAGCCAACAACTCCCTGCTTCAGGGCCTTAACCACAGCCAACAACTCCCTGCTTCAGGGCCTTAACCACAGCCAACAACTCCCTGCTTCAGGGCCTTAACCACAGCCAACAACTCCCTGCTTCAGGGCCTTGACCACAGCCAACAACTCCCTGCTTCAGGGCCTTAACCAAAGCCAACAACTCCCTGCTTCAGGGCCTTAACCAAAGCCAACTACTCCCTGCTTCAGGGCCTTGACCACAGCCAACAACTCCCTGCTTCAGGGCCTTAACCAAAGCCAACAACAACTCCCTGCTTCAGGGCCTTAACCACAGCCAACAACTCCCTGCTTCAGGGCCTTGACCACAGCCAACAACTTCCTGCTTCAGGGCCTTAACCAAAGCCAACAACTCCCTGCTTCAGGGCCTTAACCACAGCCAACAACTCCCTGTTCCCCACATCATAGTTTTGCTCCACCGGCCGAGCTTCTTCTTCAAAAAAAGCACAGGGGCGGAGCTTCGGTGGCGTACCCGAGCGCTGTGAGAGCACGGCTCCAACCCCAGCCTCGGATGCGTCCACCTCCACTATGAATGCCAAACGCACCGGCCCCCCCTTCAGCAGTGAGGTAATGGGTGCTGCCACCTGACCAAAACCCAGTATAAACCTCCGGTAGTAGTTGGCAAACCCTAAGAACCACTGCACCTCCTTTACGGTGGTTGGAGTCGGTCAGTTACGCACAGCCTTGACGCGGTTACACTCCGTCACCACCCCCGAGGTGGAAATGCGATAACCCCGGAAGGAAACGGCACGTTTGGAAAATTCACATTTCTCCGCCTTCACGTACAGGTCATGCTCCAGCGGTCGCCCAAGAACCTTGTGCACCAGAGACACATGCGCGGCGCGTGTGGCGGAGTAGATCAAGATATCGCCAATATACACCACCACACCCTATCCGTGCAGGTCCCTGAGAATCTCGTCGACAAAGGATTGAAAGACGGCTGGGGCATTCTTTAACCCGTACGGCATAACGAGGTACTCATAATGGCCAGATGTGGTACTAAATGCGGTTTTCCACTCATCTCCCTCCCGAATACACACCAGATTATACACGCTCCTAAGGTCCAGTTTCGAACCGCGCCCTGTGAAATGATTCCATCGCCGTAGCGATGAGAGGTAGTGGGTAACTAAAACCCACCATGATGGAATTGAGACCTCGATAATCAATGCACGGACGCAAACCACCGTCCTTTTTCTTCACAAAAAAGAAACTCAAGGAGACGGGTGACATGGAGGGCCGAATGTACCCCTGTCCCAGAGCTTCTGTGACATATTTCTCCATAGCCAACGTCTCCTCCTGGGACAAAGGATACACGTGACTCCTGGAGTGTGCAGTGTCTACCTGGAGGTTTATAATAGGGTCGCCTTCTTCTTACTGAAGTCGATAGCCAAATCGCCAAATCGGAAACTCCTACACACCTGCCTGAACACTCATCAGACCACCAATGGAGAGCTCCCTGTCTCCACGAAATCCTAGGGTTGTGAATAGCCAGCCAGGGGATCCCCAGCACTACCGGAAACGCAGGTGAATCGATAAGGAACAGACTAATCCGCTTCTTAGGATCCCACCCGCGTAATCATCTCCATAGGAATCCCTGACCAGTCCTGACCCTGACGGTCAACTATCTAAGGAGTGCATGGGGAAGGGGGATGGAATCCTCAACCTCTGGGCGAGTCCGCGATCTATAAAGATTCCAGCTGCGCCTGAATCGACTAGCGACTTATGCTGGAGAGAAGGAGAAAACTTAAGGAAACAAATTAATAAAAATGACGCTCTTGCTTACAGAGTAAGCCTGTCCGGTGGCTTGCACAGCCGACCCACCCGTGAGTAAGTATGGGCTCTGACAGGGGTAGGATTAGGGCCACGAGCTGGAGAGCTTGGTGGGGTAGAACCCTCACCTTCAGTTGGCTCGTGTCAATTCTGCGCCTCTTGCCCTTAGACTGGACTGTGATCCAGCTCATCTAGGTGAGTGTATGGTGTGTTCTTCCATTCTGAGTTGAAACGCTTGAACTGTGCAGTGAAGTGTGAGCCATATGTCTGTGATGACCTTCTCAGGCTGGACTTGCATTGCAAACTGCGCCTTGCAGTGCTTCATGACCGTCTCTGCAGACAAGTCAGGGACCAGTTCAATTTCCCCAAAGTCAAGAGTAGTGATTAACAATGAGAAGATAGTCCTTTTGTCTGTGGCTGAAAAAGTCCATGCTGACGATTTGCCAGGCCCTTGTGGGCAGTTCGTGTGACATCATGGTTTCCTTTTGCTGTTCATGAGCGTACTCGTTGCATGTGGTACAGTTGCTGACAAAATCTTTAAATTCTGTCTGCATGTTTGGCCAGAATAATGTTTTACGAGCGTCACCTCCAACGTGACTGGATTGTCTGCGGGTAAGCATCTCTAGACGTAGTGATTTGGGAATAATGACCTTCTGACCTCTGAACAAGATGTAATTTTTGCACACTGATCTCATCTCGAAAGGTTGAGTATTCTCTCACTGTGAAAGGTGTCTTCTCTTTCAGGTACGGCCATGGGACTTCAGTGACTGTAGGTGTCCGTCCTTGTCAGTGTGTTGCCTGATGTGGGCTAGGCGGTGATCTGTAACATTTAAGTAGTCTGCCTGATTGATCTGTTGAACGTCTTGTTGTCCATACTGTAGCGAACAGATGGCATGCCTCTGATAGGCAGTGTCTCTGCCTGTACATTGTGCTGTTGCCCTGCTCAGTGTGTCGCTGATGTACATGTCTAGTCCCGGCTTGTAGATGACCTTCAGGCTGTAGTTTTGCAGAGTCAAGACCATGCTTTGAATCCTCTTGGGCACATTGAGGAGAGATTGACTGAATATGGCATTGAGTGGTTTGTGGTCAGTTTCAGCTGTGACCAGCTCTCGACAATATGAGTAGTGATGGAAGTGCTGGCAGGAGAAGACGATGCTGAGGCACACTTTCTCAACTTGTGCATAGTTTTGTTCGGTGGTTTTGTTGCTCTTGAAGCAAATGCATAAAACAGCTTCCTTCCTTTGAGTCGCTCTGGATTGTGACAGGCTTCATGACATCGTAGTAGCGCAACACTGGCATGGATGAAGCCAGAGATTTCATCTCCTGCACTGCGGCCTCGTGCTTGGGTAGCCAGTGCCACGGTGTGTCTTTGTCCAGCAACCGGCACAGAGGCTCACAGACTGCTGACAGGTGTGGCATGATCTCTGCAAGATAGTCAGCAAAGCCAATGAGACGCTGTACTCCTTTTGCATCAGACAGGTTTGGCAATGTCGAGGATTGCTCTGTGTTTGTCTGGGTCCGACTTCAGGCCTTTGGCAGAGAGAATGTGGCAGTGGAAGTGGATGTCTTTCTCCTTGAACTGCAGCTTCTTCAGGCCAAGACGAAGCTTAACTGATCGGCAGTGCTCCATCAGTGCCAGGAGCTTCACATCGTGGTCGCGTTCTGCTTCTTTGTCTGTGTCACCACAGCCTCGATCAGGACATCATCGGCGATGGGTTCAATGCCCTTGAGCCCAGCCAGTAACTCGTGCTGCTTACGTTGGTATATCTCAGGCGCCACTGAGACACCAAACGGGAGCTTGAGCCAGCGTTTCCGACTCCAGGGGGTCCAGAAGGTAGTCATGAGGCTGCTTTCTTCATCCAGCTTGCATTGAAGGAATGCATCTCGGGCACCAAGGTGACAATCCTGGCCTTGGGAAGCTTGTAGAGGACATCCTCTAGTGTTGGCATGATGTAGTGGGATCGTTTCAGTGCTTGGTTCAGATGCTTTGGGTCGATGCAGACCCTCAGCTTCTCTGTTTTTTTTCACTAAGACCATATTGCTGATCCAGTCAGTTGGTTCAGTCACAGATGTCATGTGGCCCATCGGCCTCATACTTGTCCAGCTGGGCCTTCACAGCCACTTTCATTATGCAGGGCACATTGCGAGGAGCACACTGGACTGGAGTGATGCTCTCATCCACTTCAAAGTGTACCTCCCCAGGCACAGATTCAACGGGCATGTTGAATACATCGTCATATCTGCTGAGTAGTTGTTGTTTGGACAGGGGTCCATGCTGGACATGATCCACAATGTGCAGGTCATTTGGTACAGTGAACTGCATCAGTCCCAGGCGTTCGCATGTAGAGCCTGAGAGGAGAGGATGTTGACTGGTTTTCACCATCTCAAACTCCAGCTTGTGTTTGCTTCCCAGAATAACACAAAGATGCCCATAGAGCTCATTAGCTCTCCTGAGTACAGCTTTAGTCTAGTATCGCTGGGCAATAGATGTGTGTCAGGTGCCAGATTGATTTAGTCTTTGTAGCTCATTGCGTTGCATGTATCACCGTAATATAGTTGACATTGTTGTTGCTTGTTGTGTAATCGTAGTGTCACAAACCATTTCTTCCCTCTTGAGTGTACAGCCCCAATGGATTCATGCATGTAAATGTCACTTTCACTGTTCTGAACATTGAGTGACATCATCAACACAGTGAATCTTGCCCTCACTCACCCTTCTGTTGCTTTTGAGACACACTTATCCAAAATGATTCTTAGTTCCACAATCTCTGCATGATTTTTCCGTAGGCAGGGCAGTGGTCTTTGCCTCGTGTGTGTGTGTATTCCCACAGTATGTACATGCTACGGGCACTCTCTGTGTTCACCGTTCGTGGTGAATTGCTCTGCCTCGATTGGTTTAGTCTGAACGTCTGCCTGGCAACAGCATGAACAGTATCAACGTCGGAGCGTGTGTTTTCGATTTCCATCTCATGTCAGTGACTTCGGCAGTGCACCACATTTCAATGGCAGTTACTAATGTTAAGCCTCTCTCTCTCAGTAGACGCCGGCGCGTATCCTCATTTGCAATTCCCAGGACTATTTTGTCATGAATCAAATCTTTCAATCCCCCGTATTCACAAGTGGCGGATGTTTCTCTCAAACGGGTTACAAAGTTGTGTACTGACTCACCCTCTTCCTGTTTGCAGCTTCCGAAAACGAATCACTCGTAAATTACGTTTCTGGTGGGTTTGAAGTAATTCTCCAATGCATCCAATATAGCCTTTGCATCACACTGTTGTCATGCTGTGAGGGTGAGATTGTGCCGGTAGATATGCCTGCATTCGCTGCCCATTAAACTCCTCAGAGTCGCAGCTTGTACCTCGTTGGGTTTCTCATGTTGACCGGTCGCCAGCGCATAGTCCTCGAATTCATCCCTGAAGTTGTCCCAATTAGTATTCCAGTCCCCTGTGAGAATCATGGGATTTGGTGGCGGAATGTTCGCTGCCATAGCAATGGAATATGAGATTTCTTTGCCTTCAGTCATCAAGGTAGGTAGTGATGCTAGCTAGCCAGCTAACAACAAGTTGATCAGTGTTGTGACTAGCAGTAGGAAACGGCGTGTGTTTTCATATGGAACGTAACTGCGACTAAACTAAACTTAGCTACAAAAATAACAAACGTTTGGTTTTCAAGACACTTCTCATATCATGTTTCAGTATGATGTGTTGGATAAAGGAATAAATACAGACACCAATGTCAAGTTCAATAGCCTTGTTCATGCATTGTACAAATCCCTACACACGGAGTCCGGGGTAACCGTCAGGCTAGTCGATTACCTATCAACTAGACTCTAAGGTTAAGGGTTAAGTTTAGAATTCGTTTTAAGGTTAGAACTAGGTTTAGGGTTAGGAGCTAAGGTTAGAATTAGTTTTAGAGTTAGAACTAGGTTAAGGGTTAGGGTTAGGAGCTAAGGTTTAGGGTTAGTTTTAGAGTTAGAACTAGGTTAAGGGTTAGGGTTAGGAGCTAAGGTTTAGGGTTAGGGTTAGGAGCTAAGGTTTAGGGTTAGGGTTAGGAGCTAAGGTTTAGAGTTAGTTTTAGAGTTAGAACTAGGTTAAGGGTTAGGGTTAGGAGCTAAGGTTTAGGGTTAGTTTTAGAGTTAGAACTAGGTTAAGGGTTAGGGTTAGGAGCTAAGGTTTAGGGTTAGGGTTAGGAGCTAAGGTTTAGGGTTAGGGTTAGGAGCTAAGGTTTAGAGTTAGTTTTAGAGTTAGAACTAGGTTAAGGGTTAGGGTTAGGAGCTAAGGTTTAGGGTTAGAATTCGTTTTAGGGTTAGAACTAGGTTTAGGGTTAGAATTTGTTTTAGGGTTAGAACTAGGTTTAGGGTTAGGGTTAGGAGCTAAGGTTTAGGGTTAGGGTTAGGAGCTAAGGTTTAGGGTTAGGGTTAGGAGCAAAGGTTTAGGGTTAGGGTTAGGAGCTAAGGTTTAGGGTTAGAATTAGTTTTAGGGTTAGGGTTAGGAGCTATGGTTTAGGGTTAGAATTAGTTTTAGGGTTAGGAGCTAGGGTTCATTTTAAGGTTAGAGTTAAAAACTAAGGTTTAGGGTTAGGGTTAAGTTTAGGTTTTTGGGTTAGTAAGGTTAGGGTTTACATCACAACATAACTCAGGCAGTAGGAATCTCTCTCATCCACTTATATGCAGATGACAGTCTTATACTCAGCTGGCCCCTCCCCAGATGTTGTGTTAAACAGTCTACAATAAAGCTTTCTTAGTGTCCAACAAGCTTTTTCTGCCCTTAACCTTGTTCTGAGTGTGGTTTGGTAAGATGAATGCCCCTCTCCCCACAGGTGTTATTACTACCTCTGAGGGTTTAGAGCTTGAGGTAGTCACCTCATACAAGTACTTGGGAGTATGGCTAGATGGGAAACTGTCCTTCTCTCAGCACATATCAAAGCTGCAGGCTAAAGTTAAATCTGGACTTGGTTTCCTCTATCGTAAATCGCTCCTATTTCACCCCAGCTGCCAAACTAACCTCGATTCAGATAACCATCCTACCCATGCAGATTACGGAGACATTATTTATAGATCAGCAGGTCAGGGTGCTCTCGAACAGCTAGATGTTCTTTACCATTCGGCCATCAGATTTGTCACCAATGCTGCCTATAGGACACATCACTGCACTCTATACTCCTCTGTAAACTGGTCATCTCTGTATACCCGTCGCAAGACCCACTGGTTGATGCTTATTTATAAAACCCTCTTAGGCCTCACTTCCCCTTATCTGAGATATCTACTGCAGCCCTCATCCTCCACATACAACACCCGTTCTGCCAGTCACATTCTGTTAAAGGTCCCCAAAGCACACACATCCCTGGGTCGCTCCACTTTTCAGTTCGCTGCAGCTAGTGACTGGAACGAGCTGCAACAAACACTCAAACTGGACAGTTTTATCTCTATCTCTTCATTCAAAGACTCAATCACTCAATCAACTCTTACTGACAGTTGTGGCTGCTTTGCGTAACATATTTCTGTCTCTACCTTCTTGCCCTTTGTGGTGTTGTCTGTGCCCAATAAGGTTTGTACCATGTTGTGCTGCTGCCATGTTGTGCTGCTACCATGCTGTTGTCATGTGTTGTTACCATGTTGTTGTCATGTGTTGCTACCTTGTTGTTGTCATGTTGTGTTGCTACCATGTTGTTGTCATGTTGTGTTGCTACCATGTTGTTGTCATGTGTTGCTAACATGTTATTGTCATGTGTTGCTAACATGTTGTTGTCATGTGTTGCTACCATGTTGTTGTCATGTCGTGTTGCTACCATGTTGTTGGCATGTGTTCTTGCCATGTTGTTGTCATGTGTTGCTACCATGTTGTTGCCATGTGTTGTTACCATGTTGTTGCCATGTGTTGTTACCATGTTGTTGCCATGTGTTGTTACCATGTAGTGTTGTTGTCTTACGTCTCTCTCCATGTAGTGTTGTGTTGTTGTCTTACGTCTCTCTCCATGTTGTGGTGTTGTCTTACGTCTCTCTCCATGTAGTGTTGTGTTGTTGTCTTACGTCTCTCTCCATGTAGTGTTGTTGTCTTACGTCTCTCTCCATGTAGTGGTGTTGTCTTACATCTCTCCATGTAGTGGTGTTGTCTTACGTCTCTCTCCATGTAGTGTTGTTGTCTTACGTCTCTCTCCATGTAGTGGTGTTGTCTTACGTCTCTCTCCATGTAGTGGTGTTGTCTTACGTCTCTCTCCATGTAGTGGTGTTGTCTTAGGTCTCTCTCCATGTAGTGTTGTTGTCTTACGTCTCTCTCCATGTAGTGTTGTTGTCTTACGTCTCTCTCCATGTAGTGGTGTTGTCTTACGTCTCTCTCCATGTAGTGGTGTTGTCTTACGTCTCTCTATGTACTGGTGTTGTCTTACGTCTCTCTCCATGTAGTGTAGTGGTGTTGTCTTACGTCTCTCTCCATGTAGTGTTGTGGTGTTGTCTTACGTCTCTCTCCATGTAGTGGTGTTGTCTTACGTCTCTCTCCATGCAGTGGTGTTGTCTTACGTCTCTCTCCATGTAGTGTTGTTGTCTTACGTCTCTCCATGTAGTGGTGTTGTCTTACGTCTCTCCATGTAGTGGTGTTGTCTTACGTCTCTCCATGTAGTGGTGTTGTCTTACGTCTCTCCATGTAGTGGTGTTGTCTTACGTCTCTCCATGTAGTGGTGTTGTCTTACGTCTCTCTCCATGTAGTGGTGTTGTCTTACGTCTCTCCATGTAGTGTTGTGTTGTTGTCTTACGTCTCTCTCCATGTAGTGGTGTTGTCTTACGTCTCTCTCCATGTAGTGTTGTGGTGTTGTCTTACGTCTCTCTCCATGTAGTGGTGTTGTCTTACGTCTCTCCATGTAGTGGTGTTGTCTTACGTCTCTCTCCATGTAGTGGTGTTGTCTTACGTCTCTCTCCATGTAGTGTTGTGGTGTTGTCTTACGTCTCTCCATGTAGTGGTGTTGTCTTACGTCTCTCTCCATGTAGTGTTGTGGTGTCGTCTTACGTCTCTCTCCATGTAGTGGTGTTGTCTTACGTCTCTCCATGTAGTGGTGTTGTCTTACGTCTCTCTCCATGTAGTGGTGTTGTCTTACGTCTCTCTCCATGTAGTGGTGTTGTCTTACGTCTCTCTCCATGTAGTGGTGTTGTCTTACGTCTCTCTCCATGTAGTGGTGTTGTCTTACGTCTCTCTCCATGTAGTGGTGTTGTCTTACGTCTCTCTCCATGTAGTGTTGTGGTGTTGTCTTACGTCTCTCTCCAAGTAGTGGTGTTGTCTTACGTCTCTCTCCATGTAGTGGTGTTGTCTTACGTCTCTTCCATGTAGTGTTTGTGGTGTTGTCTTACGTCTCTCTCCATGTAGTGGTGTTGTCTTACGTCTCTCCATGTAGTGGTGTTGTCTTACGCCTCTCTCCATGTAGTGTAGTGTTGTTGTCTTACGTCTCTCTCCATGTAGTGGTGTTTGTCTTACGTCTCTCTCCATGTAGTGTTGTGGTGTTGTCTTACGTCTCTCTCCATGTAGTGGTGTTGTCTTACGTCTCTCTCCATGTAGTGGTGTTGTCTTACGTCTCTCCATGTAGTGGTGTTGTCTTACGTCTCTCTCCATGTAGTGGTGTTTGTCTTACGGCTCTCTCCATGTAGTGTGTTGTCTTACGTCTCTCCATGTAGTGGTGTTGTCTTACGTCTCTCTCCATGTAGTGGTGTTGTCTTACGTCTCTCTCCATGTAGTGTTGTGGTGTTTTCTTACGTCTCTCTCCATGTAGTGTGTTGTCTACGTCTCTCTCCATGTAGTGGTGTTGTCTTACGTCTCTCCATGTAGTGTTGTGGTGTTGTCTTACGTCTCTCTCCATGTAGTGGTGTTGTCTTACGTCTCTCCATGTAGTGGTGTTGTCTTACGCCTCTCTCCATGTAGTGTAGTGTTGTTGTCTTACGTCTCTCTCCATGTAGTGGTGTTGTCTTACGTCTCTCTCCATGTAGTGTTGTGGTGTTGTCTTACGTCTCTCTCCATGTAGTGGTGTTTGTCTTACGTCTCTCTCCATGTAGTGGTGTTGTCTTACGTCTCTCCATGTAGTGGTGTTGTCTTACGTCTCTCTCCATGTAGTGGTGTTGTCTTACGTCTCTCTCCATGTAGTGGTGTTGTCTTACGTCTCTCTCCATGTAGTGTTGTGGTGTTGTCTTACGTCTCTCTCCATGTAGTGGTGTTGTCTTACGTCTCTCTCCATGTAGTGGTGTTGTCTTACGTCTCTCTCCATGTAGTGTTGTGGTGTTGTCTTACATCTCTCTCCATGTAGTGTTGTGGTGTTGTCTTACGTCTCTCTCCATGTAGTGTTGTGGTGTTGTCTTACGTCTCTCTCCATGTAGTGGTGTTGTCTTACGTCTCTCTCCATGTAGTGGTGTTGTCTTACTTCTCTCACCATGTAGTGTTGTGGTGTTGTCTTCCGTCTCTCTCCATGTAGTGGTGTTGTGTTACGTCTCTCCATGTAGTGGTGTTGTCTTACGTCTCTCTCCATGTAGTGGTGTTGTGTTACGTCTCTCCATGTAGTGGTGTTGTCTTACGTCTCTCCATGTAGTGGTGTTGTCTTACGTCTCTCCATGTAGTGTTGTGTTGTTGTCTTACGTCTCTCTCCATGTTGTGGTGTTGTCTTACGTCTCTCTCCATGTAGTGTTGTGGTGTTGTCTTACGTCTCTCCATGTAGTGTAGTTGTCTTACGTCTCTCTCCATGTAGTGTTGTTGTCTTACGTCTCTCCGTGTAGTGCTGTTGTCTTACGTCTTTCTCCATGTAGTGTTGTGGTGTTGTCTTACGTCTCTCTCCATGTAGTGTTGTGGTGTTGTCTTACGTCTCTCTCCATGTAGTGGTGTTGTCTTACGTCTCTCTCCATGTAGTGGTGTTGTGTTACGTCTCTCCATGTAGTGGTGTTGTCTTACGTCTCTCTCCATGTAGTGGTGTTGTGTTACGTCTCTCCATGTAGTGGTGTTGTCTTACATCTCTCCATGTAGTGGTGTTGTCTTACGTCTCTCTCCATGTTGTGGTGTTGTCTTACGTCTCTCTCCATGTAGTGTTGTGGTGTTGTCTTACGTCTCTCCATGTAGTGTTGTTGTCTTACGTCTCTCTCCATGTAGTGTTGTTGTCTTACGTCTCTCCATGTAGTGCTGTTGTCTTACGTCTTTCTCCATGTAGTGTTGTGGTGTTGTCTTACGTCTCTCTCCGTGTAGTGTTGTGGTGTTGTCTTACGTCTCTCTCCATGTAGTGTTGTTGTCTTACGTCTCTCTCCATGTAGTGGTGTTGTCTTACGTCTCTCTCCATGTAGTGGTGTTGTCTTACGTCTCTCTCCATGTAGTGGTGTTGTCTTACGTCTCTCTCCATGTAGTGTTGTTGTCTTACGTCTCTCCATGTAGTGGTGTTGTCTTACGTCTCTCTCCATGTAGTGGTGTTGTCTTATGTCTCTCTCCATGTAGTGTTGTGTTCTTACGTCTCTCCATGTAGTGGTGTTGTCTTACGTCTCTCTCCATGTAGTGGTGTTGTCTTACGTCTCTCTCCATGTAGTGTTGTGGTGTTGTCTTACGTCTCTCTCCATGTAGTGGTGTTGTCTTATGTCTCTCTCCATGTAGTGTTGTGGTGTTGTCTTACGTCTCTCTCCATGTAGTGTGTTGTCTTACGTCTCTCCATGTAGTGGTGTTGTCTTACGTCTCTCCATGTAGTGGTGTTTGTCTTACTCTCTTCTCCCATGTAGTGGTGTTGTCTTACGTCTCTCTCCATGTAGTGGTGTTGTCATACGTCTCTCTCCATGTAGTGTAGTGGTGCTGTCTTACGTCTCTCTCCATGTAGTGGTGTTGTCTTACGTTTCTCTCCATGTAGTGGTGTTGTCTTACGTCTCTCTCCATGTAGTGGTGTTGTCTTACGTCTCTCTCCATGTAGTGTTATGTTGTTGTCTTATGTATCTCTCCATGTAGTGGTGTTGTCTTACGTCTCTCTCCATGTAGTGGTGTTGTCTTACGTCTCTCTCCATGTAGTGTTGTGGTGTTGTCTTACGTCTCTCTCCATGTAGTGGTGTTGTCTTACGTCTCTCTCCATGTAGTGTTGTTGTCTTACGTCTCTCTCCATGTAGTGTTGTTGTCTTACGTCTCTCTCCATGTAGTGGTGTTGTCTTACGTCTCTCTATGTACTGGTGTTGTCTTACGTCTCTCTCCATGTAGTGTAGTGGTGTTGTCTTACGTCTCTCTCCATGTAGTGTTGTGTTGTCTTACGTCTCTCTCCATGTAGTGGTGTTGTCTTACGTCTCTCTCCATGTAGTGGTGTTGTCTTACGTCTCTCTCCATGTAGTGTTGTTGTCTTACGTCTCTCCATGTAGTGGTGTTGTCTTACGTCTCTCCATGTAGTGGTGTTGTCTTACGTCTCTCCATGTAGTGGTGTTGTCTTACGTCTCTCCATGTAGTGGTGTTGTCTTACGTCTCTCCATGTAGTGGTGTTGTCTTACGTCTCTCTCCATGTAGTGGTGTTGTCTTACGTCTCTCCATGTAGTGTTGTGTTGTTGTCTTACGTCTCTCTCCATGTAGTGGTGTTGTCTTACGTCTCTCTCCATGTAGTGTTGTGGTGTTGTCTTACGTCTCTCTCCATGTAGTGGTGTTGTCTTACGTCTCTCCATGTAGTGGTGTTGTCTTACGTCTCTCTCCATGTAGTTGGTGTTGTCTTACGTCTCTCTCCATGTAGTGTTGTGGTGTTGTCTTACGTCTCCTCCATGTAGTGGTGTTTGTCTTACGTCTCTCTCCATGTAGTGTTGTGTTCGTCTTACGTCTCTCTCCATGTAGTGGTGTTGTCTTACGTCTCTCCATGTAGTGGTGTTGTCTTACGTCTCTCTCCATGTAGTGGTGTTGTCTTACGTCTCTCTCCATGTAGTGGTGTTGTCTTACGTCTCTCTCCATGTAGTGGTGTTGTCTTACGTCTCTCTCCATTGTATTGTGGTGTTGTCTTACGTCTCTCTCCATGTAGTGGTGTTGTCTTACGTCTCTTCTCCATGTAGTGTTTGGTGTTGTCTTACGTCTCTCTCCAAGTAGTGGTGTTGTCTTACGTCTCTCTCCATGTAGTGGTGTTGTCTTACGTCTCTCCATGTAGTGTTGTGGTGTTGTCTTACGTCTCTCTCCATGTAGTGGTGTTGTCTTACGTCTCTCCATGTAGTGGTGTTGTCTTACGCCTCTCTCCATGTAGTGTAGTGTTGTTGTCTTACGTCTCTCTCCATGTAGTGGTGTTGTCTTACGTCTCTCTCCATGTAGTGTTGTGGTGTTGTCTTACGCTCTCCTCCATGTAGTGGTGTTGTCTACGTCTTCTCTCCATGTAGTGGTGTTGTCTTACGTCTCTCCATGTAGTGGTGTTGTCTTACGTCTCTCTCCATGTAGTGGTGTTGTCTTACGGCTCTCTCCATGTAGTGGTGTTGTCTTACGTCTCTCCATGTAGTGGTGTTGTCTTACGTCTCTCTCTCCATGTAGTGGTGTTGTCTTACGTCTCTCTCCATGTAGTGTTGTGGTGTTTTCTTACGTCTCTCTCCATGTAGTGGTGTTGTCTTACGTCTCTCTCCATGTAGTGGTGTTGTCTTACGTCTCTCCATGTAGTGTTGTGGTGTTGTCTTACGTCTCTCTCCATGTAGTGGTGTTGTCTTACGTCTCTCCATGTAGTGGTGTTGTCTTACGCCTCTCTCCATGTAGTGTAGTGTTGTTGTCTTACGCTCTCTCCATGTAGTGGTGTTGTCTTACGTTCTCTCCATGTAGTGTGTGGGTGTTGTCTTACGTCTCTCTCCATGTAGTGGTGTTGTCTTACGTCTCTCTCATGTAGTGGTGTTGTTTACGTCTCTCCATGTAGTGGTGTTGTCTTACGTCTCTCTCCATGTAGTGGTGTGTCTTACGCTCTCGCCATGTATTGGTGTTGTCTTACGTCTCTCTCCATGTAGTGTTGTGGTGTTGTCTTACGTCTCTCTCCATGTAGTGGTGTTGTTCTACGTCTCTCTCCATGTATGGGTTGTCTTACGTCTCTCTCCATGTAGTGTTGTGGTGTTGTCTTACATCTCTCTCCATGTAGTGTTGTGGTGTTTGTCTTACGTCTCTCTCCTGTAGTGTTGTGGTGTTTTACGTCTCTCTCCATTGTAGTGGTGTTGTCTTACGTCTCTCTCCATGTAGTGGTGTTGTCTTACGTCTCTCTCCATGTAGTGTTGTGGTGTTGTCTTACGTCTCTCTCCATGTAGTGGTGTTGTCTTACGTCTCTCCATGTAGTGGTGTTGTCTTACGTCTCTCTCCATGTAGTGGTGTTGTCTTACGTCTCTCCATGTAGTGGTGTTGTCTTACGTCTCTCCATGTAGTGGTGTTGTCTTACGTCTCTCCATGTAGTGTTGTGTTGTTGTCTTACGTCTCTCTCCATGTAGTGGTGTTGTCTTACGTCTCTCTCCATGTAGTGTTGTGGTGTTGTCTTACGTCTCTCCATGTAGTGTGTTGTCTTACGTCTCTCTCCATGTAGTGTTGTTGTCTTACGTCTCTCCATGTAGTGGTGTTGTCTTACGTCTCTCTCCATGTAGTGTTGTGGTGTTGTCTTACGTCTCTCTCCATGTAGTGTTGTGGTGTTGTCTTACGTCTCTCTCCATGTAGTGGTGTTGTCTTACGTCTCTCTCCATGTAGTGGTGTTGTCTTACGTCTCTCCATGTAGTGGTGTTGTCTTACGTCTCTCTCCATGTAGTGGTGTTGTCTTACGTCTCTCCATGTAGTGGTGTTGTCTTACGTCTCTCCATGTAGTGGTGTTGTCTTACGTCTCTCTCCATGTAGTGGTGTTGTCTTACGTCTCTCTCCATGTAGTGTTGTGGTGTTGTCTTACGTCTCTCCATGTAGTGTTGTTGTCTTACGTCTCTCTCCATGTAGTGTTGTTGTCTTACGTCTCTCCATGTAGTGGTGTTGTCTTACGTCTCTCTCCATGTAGTGTTGTGGTGTTGTCTTACGTCTCTCTCCATGTAGTGTTGTGGTGTTGTCTTACGTCTCTCTCCATGTAGTGTTGTTGTCTTACGTCTCTCTCCATGTAGTGGTGTTGTCTTACGTCTCTCTCCATGTAGTGGTGTTGTCTTACGTCTCTCTCCATGTAGTGGTGTTGTCTTACGTCTCTCTCCATGTAGTGTTGTTGTCTTACGTCTCTCCATGTAGTGGTGTTGTCTTACGTCTCTCTCCATGTAGTGGTGTTGTCTTATGTCTCTCTCCATGTAGTGTTGTTGTCTTACGTCTCTCCATGTAGTGGTGTTGTCTTACGTCTCTCTCCATGTAGTGGTGTTGTCTTACGTCTCTCTCCATGTAGTGTTGTGGTGTTGTCTTACGTCTCTCTCCATGTAGTGGTGTTGTCTTATGTCTCTCTCCATGTAGTGTTGTGGTGTTGTCTTACGTCTCTCTCCATGTAGTGGTGTTGTCTTACGTCTCTCCATGTAGTGGTGTTGTCTTACGTCTCTCCATGTAGTGGTGTTGTCTTACGTCTCTCTCCATGTAGTGGTGTTGTCTTACGTCTCTCTCCATGTAGTGGTGTTGTCATACGTCTCTCTCCATGTAGTGTAGTGGTGTTGTCTTACGTCTCTCTCCATGTAGTGGTGTTGTCTTACGTTTCTCTCCATGTAGTGGTGTTGTCTTACGTCTCTCTCCATGTAGTGGTGTTGTCTTACGTCTCTCTCCATGTAGTGTTATGTTGTTGTCTTATGTCTCTCTCCATGTAGTGGTGTTGTCTTACGTCTCTCTCCATGTAGTGGTGTTGTCTTACGTCTCTCTCCATGTAGTGTTGTGGTGTTGTCTTACGTCTCTCTCCATGTAGTGGTGTTGTCTTACGTCTCTCTCCATGTAGTGTTGTTGTCTTACGTCTCTCTCCATGTAGTGTTGTTGTCTTACGTCTCTCTCCATGTAGTGGTGTTGTCTTACGTCTCTCTCCATGTAGTGTTGTGTTGTTGTCTTACGTCTCTCTCCATGTAGTGGTGTTGTCTTACGTCTCTCTCCATGTAGTGGTGTTGTCTTGCGTCTCTCTCCATGTAGTGTAGTGGTGTTGTCTTACGTCTCTCTCCATGTAGTGTTGTTGTCTTACGTCTCTCCATGTAGTGTTGTGGTGTTGTCTTACGTCTCTCCCCATGTAGTGTTGTGGTGTTGTCTTACGTCTCTCTCCATGTAGTGTTGTTGTCTTACTTCTCTCTCCATGTAGTGTTGTGGTGTTGTCTTACGTCTCTCTCCATGTAGTGGTGTTGTCTTACGTCTCTCTCCATGTAGTGGTGTTGTCTTACGTCTCTCTCCATGTAGTGGTGTTGTCTTACGTCTCTCTCCATGTAGTGGTGTTGTCTTACGTCTCTCTCCATGTAGTGTTGTGGTGTTGTCTTACGTCTCTCTCCATGTAGTGGTGTTGTCTTACGTCTCTCTCCATGTAGTGTTGTTGTCTTACGTCTCTCTCCATGTAGTGGTGTTGTCTTACGTCTCTCTCCATGTAGTGGTGTTGTCTTACGTCTCTCTCCATGTAGTGGTGTTGTCTTACGTCTCTCTCCATGTAGTGGTGTTGTCTTACGTCTCTCTCCATGTAGTGGTGTTGTCTTACGTCTCTCTCCATGTAGTGTTGTGTTTTGTCTTACGTCTCTCTCCATGTAGTGGTGTTGTCTTACGTCTCTCTCCATGTAGTGGTGTTGTCTTACGTCTCTCTCCATGTAGTGGTGTTGTCTTACGTCTCTCTCCATGTAGTGTGTGGTGTTGTCTTACGTCTCTCTCCATGTAGTGGTGTTGTCTTACGTCTCTCTCCATGTAGTGGTGTTGTCTTACGTCTCTCTCCATGTAGTGGTGTTGTCTTACGTCTCTCTCCATGTAGTGTTGTTGTTGTCTTACGTCTCTCTCCATGTAGTGGTGTTGTCTTACGTCTCTCTCCATGTAGTGGTGTTGTCTTACGTCTCTCTCCATGTAGTGTTGTGGTGTGTCTTACGTCTCTCTCCATGTAGTGGTGTTGTCTTACGTCTCTCTCCATGTAGTGTTGTTGTCTTACGTCTCTCTCCATGTAGTGTGTTGTCTTACGTCTCTCTCCATGTAGTGGTGTTGTCTTACGTCTCTCTCCATGTAGTGTTGTGTTGTTGTCTTACGTCTCTCTCCATGTAGTGGTGTTGTCTTACGTCTCTCTCCATGTAGTGGTGTTGTCTTACGTCTCTCTCCATGTAGTGGTGTTGTCTTACGTCTCTCTCCATGTAGTGTTGTTGTCTTACGTCTCTCCATGTAGTGTTGTGGTGTTGTCTTACGTCTCTCTCCATGTAGTGTTGTGGTGTTGTCTTACGTCTCTCTCCATGTAGTGGTGTTGTCTTACGTCTCTCTCCATGTAGTGGTGTTGTCTTACGTCTCTCTCCATGTAGTGGTGTTGTCTTACGTCTCTCCATGTAGTGGTGTTGTCTTACGTCTCTCCCATGTAGTGGTGTTGTCTTACGTCTCTCCATGTAGTGGTGTTGTCTTACGTCTCTCTCCATGTAGTGGTGTTGTCTTACGTCTCTCCATGTAGTGGTGTTGTCTTACGTCTCTCTCCATGTAGTGGTGTTGTCTTACGTCTCTCTGTAGTGTTGTGTTGTTGTCTTACGTCTCTCTCCATGTAGTGGTGTTGTCTTACGTCTCTCTCCATGTAGTGTTGTGGTGTTGTCTTACGTCTCTCTCCATGTAGTGGTGTTGTCTTACGTCTCTCTCCATGTAGTGGTGTTGTCTTACGTCTCTCTCCATGTAGTGGTGTTGTCTTACGTCTCTCTCCATGTAGTGTTGTGGTGTTGTCTTACGTCTCTCTCATGTAGTGGTGTTGTCTTACGTCTCTCTCCATGTAGTGTTGTGGTGTGTCTTACGTCTCTCTCCATGTAGTGGTGTTGTCTTACGTCTCTCCATGTAGTGGTGTTGTCTTACGTCTCTCTCCATGTAGTGGTGTTGTCTTACGTCTCTCTCCATGTAGTGGTGTTGTCTTACGTCTCTCTCCATGTAGTGGTGTTGTCTTACGTCTCTCTCCATGTAGTGGTGTTGTCTTACGTCTCTCTCCATGTAGTGGTGTTGTCTTACGTCTCTCTCCATGTAGTGTTGTTGTCTTACGTCTCTCTCCATGTAGTGGTGTTGTCTTACGTCTCTCTCCATGTAGTGGTGTTGTCTTACGTCTCTCTCCATGTAGTGTTGTGGTGTTGTCTTACGTCTCTCTCCATGTAGTGGTGTGTGTCTTACGTCTCTCTCCATGTAGTGGTGTTGTCTTACGTCTCTCTCCATGTAGTGGTGTTGTCTTACGTCTCTCTCCATGTAGTGGTGTATAAGAGACAGGTCTTACGTCTCTCTCCATGTAGTGGTGTTGTCTTACGTCTCTCTCCATGTAGTGTTGTTGTCTTACGTCTCTCTCCATGTAGTGGTGTTGTCTTACGTCTCTCTCCATGTAGTGGTGTTGTCTTACGTCTCTCTCCATGTAGTGGTGTTGTCTTACGTCTCTCTCATGTAGTGGTGTTGTCTTACGTCTCTCTCCATGTAGTGGTGTTGTCTTACGTCTCTCTCCATGTAGTGTTGTGTGTTGTCTTACGTCTCTCTCCATGTAGTGGTGTTGTCTTACGTCTCTCTCCATGTAGTGTTGTGGTGTTGTCTTACGTCTCTCTCCATGTAGTGGTGTTGTCTTACGTCTCTCTCCATGTAGTGGTGTTGTCTTACGTCTCTCCATGTAGTGGTGTTGTCTTACGTCTCTCTCCATGTAGTGGTGTTGTCTTACGTCTCTCTCCATGTAGTGGTGTTGTCTTACGTCTCTCTCCATGTAGTGTGTGGTGTTGTCTTACGTCTCTCTCCATGTAGTGGTGTTGTCTTACGTCTCTCTCCATGTAGTGGTGTTGTCTTACGTCTCTCTCCATGTAGTGGTGTTGTCTTACGTCTCTCTCCATGTAGTGTTGTTGTCTTACGTCTCTCTCCATGTAGTGGTGTTGTCTTACGTCTCTCTCCATGTAGTGGTGTTGTCTTACGTCTCTCTCCATGTAGTGTTGTGTGTTGTCTTACGTCTCTCTCCATGTAGTGGTGTTGTCTTACGTCTCTCTCCATGTAGTGTTGTTGTCTTACGTCTCTCTCCATGTAGTGGTTGTCTTACGTCTCTCTCCATGTAGTGGTGTTGTCTTACGTCTCTCTCCATGTAGTGTTGTGTTGTTGTCTTACGTCTCTCTCCATGTAGTGGTGTTGTCTTACGTCTCTCTCCATGTAGTGGTGTTGTCTTACGTCTCTCTCCATGTAGTGGTGGTGTTGTCTTACGTCTCTCTCCATGTAGTGTTGTTGTCTTACGTCTCTCCATGTAGTGTTGTGGTGTTGTCTTACGTCTCTCTCCATGTAGTGTTGTGTGTTGTCTTACGTCTCTCTCCATGTAGTGGTGTTGTCTTACGTCTCTCTCCATGTAGTGTTGTGGTTGTCTTACGTCTCTCTCCATGTAGTGGTGTTGTCTTACGTCTCTCTCCATGTAGTGGTGTTGTCTTACGTCTCTCTCCATGTAGTGGTGTTGTCTTACGTCTCTCTCCATGTAGTGGTGTTGTCTTACGTCTCTCTCCATGTAGTGTTGTGGTGTTGTCTTACGTCTCTCTCCATGTAGTGGTGTTGTCTTACGTCTCTCTCCATGTAGTGTTGTTGTCTTACGTCTCTCTCCATGTAGTGGTGTTGTCTTACGTCTCTCTCCATGTAGTGGTGTTGTCTTACGTCTCTCTCCATGTAGTGGTGTTGTCTTACGTCTCTCTCCATGTAGTGGTGTTGTCTTACGTCTCTCTCCATGTAGTGGTGTTGTCTTACGTCTCTCTCCATGTAGTGTTGTGTTGTCTTACGTCTCTCTCCATGTAGTGGTGTTGTCTTACGTCTCTCTCCATGTAGTGGTGTTGTCTTACGTCTCTCTCCATGTAGTGGTGTTGTCTTACGTCTCTCTCCATGTAGTGGTGGTGTGTGTCTTACGTCTCTCTCCATGTAGTGGTGTTGTCTTACGTCTCTCTCCATGTAGTGGTGTTGTCTTACGTCTCTCTCCATGTAGTGGTGTTGTCTTACGTCTCTCTCCATGTAGTGTGTGTTGTCTTACGTCTCTCTCCATGTAGTGGTGTTGTCTTACGTCTCTCTCCATGTAGTGGTGTTGTCTTACGTCTCTCTCCATGTAGTGTGTGTTGTCTTACGTCTCTCTCCATGTAGTGGTGTTGTCTTACGTCTCTCTCCATGTAGTGGTGTTGTCTTACGTCTCTCTCCATGTAGTGTTGTTGTCTTACGTCTCTCTCCATGTAGTGGTGTTGTCTTACGTCTCTCTCCATGTAGTGGTGTTGTTGTCTTACGTCTCTCTCCATGTAGTGGTGTTGTCTTACGTCTCTCTCCATGTAGTGGTGTTGTCTTACGTCTCTCTCCATGTAGTGGTGTTGTCTTACGTCTCTCTCCATGTAGTGTTGTTGTCTTACGTCTCTCCATGTAGTGTTGTGGTGTTGTCTTACGTCTCTCTCCATGTAGTGTTGTGTGTTGTCTTACGTCTCTCTCCATGTAGTGGTGTTGTCTTACGTCTCTCTCCATGTAGTGTTGTGTGTTGTCTTACGTCTCTCTCCATGTAGTGGTGTTGTCTTACGTCTCTCTCCATGTAGTGGTGTTGTCTTACGTCTCTCTCCATGTAGTGGTGTTGTCTTACGTCTCTCTCCATGTAGTGTTGTGGTGTTGTCTTACGTCTCTCTCCATGTAGTGGTGTTGTCTTACGTCTCTCTCCATGTAGTGTTGTTGTCTTACGTCTCTCTCCATGTAGTGGTGTTGTCTTACGTCTCTCTCCATGTAGTGGTGTTGTCTTACGTCTCTCTCCATGTAGTGGTGTTGTCTTACGTCTCTCTCCATGTAGTGGTGTTGTCTTACGTCTCTCTCCATGTAGTGGTGTTGTCTTACGTCTCTCTCCATGTAGTGGTGGTTTTGTCTTACGTCTCTCTCCATGTAGTGGTGTTGTCTTACGTCTCTCTCCATGTAGTGGTGTTGTCTTACGTCTCTCTCCATGTAGTGGTGTTGTCTTACGTCTCTCTCCATGTAGTGTTGTTGTCTTACGTCTCTCTCCATGTAGTGTTGTTGTCTTACGTCTCTCTCCATGTAGTGGTGTTGTCTTACGTCTCTCTCCATGTAGTGTTGTGGTGTTGTCTTACGTCTCTCTCCATGTAGTGTTGTTGTCTTACGTCTCTCCATGTAGTGGTGTTGTCTTACGTCTCTCTCCATGTAGTGTTGTTGTCTTACGTCTCTCTCCATGTAGTGGTGTTGTCTTACGTCTCTCTCCATGTAGTGTTGTGGTGTTGTCTTACGTCTCTCTCCATGTAGTGGTGTTGTCTTACGTCTCTCTCCATGTAGTGGTGTTGTCTTACGTCTCTCTCCATGTAGTGGTGTTGTCTTACGTCTCTCTCCATGTAGTGGTGTTGTCTTACGTCTCTCTCCATGTAGTGGTGTTGTCTTACGTCTCTCTCCATGTAGTGTTGTGGTGTTGTCTTACGTCTCTCTCCATGTAGTGGTGTTGTCTTACGTCTCTCTCCATGTAGTGGTGTTGTCTTACGTCTCTCTCCATGTAGTGGTGTTGTCTTACGTCTCTCTCCATGTAGTGGTGTTGTCTTACGTCTCTCCATGTAGTGGTGTTGTCTTACGTCTCTCTCCATGTAGTGGTGTTGTCTTACGTCTCTCTCCATGTAGTGGTGTTGTCTTACGTCTCTCTCCATGTAGTGGTGTTGTCTTACGTCTCTCTCCATGTAGTGTTGTGTGTTGTCTTACGTCTCTCTCCATGTAGTGGTGTTGTCTTACGTCTCTCTCCATGTAGTGGTGTTGTCTTACGTCTCTCTCCATGTAGTGTTGTTGTCTTACGTCTCTCTCCATGTAGTGGTGTTGTCTTACGTCTCTCTCCATGTAGTGGTGTTGTCTTACGTCTCTCTCCATGTAGTGGTGTTGTCTTACGTCTCTCTCCATGTAGTGGTGTTGTCTTACGTCTCTCTCCATGTAGTGGTGTTGTCTTACGTCTCTCTCCATGTAGTGTTATGTTGTTGTCTTATGTCTCTCTCCATGTAGTGGTGTTGTCTTACGTCTCTCTCCATGTAGTGGTGTTGTCTTACGTCTCTCTCCATGTAGTGTTGTGTGTTGTCTTACGTCTCTCTCCATGTAGTGGTGTTGTCTTACGTCTCTCTCCATGTAGTGTTGTTGTCTTACGTCTCTCTCCATGTAGTGTGTTGTCTTACGTCTCTCTCCATGTAGTGGTGTTGTCTTACGTCTCTCTCCATGTAGTGTTGTGTTGTTGTCTTACGTCTCTCTCCATGTAGTGGTGTTGTCTTACGTCTCTCTCCATGTAGTGGTGTTGTCTTACGTCTCTCTCCATGTAGTGTGTATAAGAGACATGTCTTACGTCTCTCTCCATGTAGTGGTGTTGTCTTACGTCTCTCCATGTAGTGTTGTGGTGTTGTCTTACGTCTCTCTCCATGTAGTGTTGTGTTGTCTTACGTCTCTCTCCATGTAGTGGTGTTGTCTTACGTCTCTCTCCATGTAGTGTTGTGGTGTTGTCTTACGTCTCTCTCCATGTAGTGGTGTTGTCTTACGTCTCTCTCCATGTAGTGGTGTTGTCTTACGTCTCTCTCCATGTAGTGGTGTTGTCTTACGTCTCTCTCCATGTAGTGGTGTTGTCTTACGTCTCTCTCCATGTAGTGTTGTGGTGTTGTCTTACGTCTCTCTCCATGTAGTGTTGTGGTGTTGTCTTACGTCTCTCTCCATGTAGTGTTGTTGTCTTACGTCTCTCTCCATGTAGTGGTGTTGTCTTACGTCTCTCTCCATGTAGTGGTGTTGTCTTACGTCTCTCTCCATGTAGTGGTGTTGTCTTACGTCTCTCTCCATGTAGTGGTGTTGTCTTACGTCTCTCTCCATGTAGTGGTGTTGTCTTACGTCTCTCTCCATGTAGTGTTGTGGTTTGTCTTACGTCTCTCTCCATGTAGTGGTGTTGTCTTACGTCTCTCTCCATGTAGTGGTGTTGTCTTACGTCTCTCTCCATGTAGTGGTGTTGTCTTACGTCTCTCTCCATGTAGTGGTGTTGTCTTACGTCTCTCCATGTAGTGGTGTTGTCTTACGTCTCTCTCCATGTAGTGGTGTTGTCTTACGTCTCTCTCCATGTAGTGGTGTTGTCTTACGTCTCTCTCCATGTAGTGTTGTTGTCTTACGTCTCTCCATGTAGTGGTGTTGTCTTACGTCTCTCTCCATGTAGTGTGTTGTCTTACGTCTCTCTCCATGTAGTGGTGTTGTCTTACGTCTCTCTCCATGTAGTGGTGTTGTCTTACGTCTCTCTTGTAGTGTGTTGTCTTACGTCTCTCTCCATGTAGTGGTGTTGTCTTACGTCTCTCTCCTGTGTGTGTTGTCTTACGTCTCTCCATGTAGTGGTGTTGTCTTACGTCTCTCCATGTAGTGGTGTTGTCTTACGTCTCTCTCCATGTAGTGTTGTTGTCTTACGTCTCTCTCCATGTAGTGGTGTTGTCTTACGTCTCTCTCCATGTAGTGGTGTTGTCTTACGTCTCTCTCCATGTAGTGTTGTGTTGTCTTACGTCTCTCTCCATGTAGTGGTGTTGTCTTACGTCTCTCTCCATGTAGTGGTGTTGTCTTACGTCTCTCTCCATGTAGTGTTGTTGTCTTACGTCTCTCTCCATGTAGTGGTGTTGTCTTACGTCTCTCTCCATGTAGTGTTGTTTGTCTTACGTCTCTCTCCATGTAGTGGTGTTGTCTTACGTCTCTCTCCATGTAGTGGTGTTGTCTTACGTCTCTCTCCATGTAGTGGTGTTGTCTTACGTCTCTCTCCATGTAGTGTTGTTGTCTTACGTCTCTCCATGTAGTGTTGTGGTGTGTCTTACGTCTCTCCCCATGTAGTGTTGTGGTGTTGTCTTACGTCTCTCTCCATGTAGTGTTGTTGTCTTACTTCTCTCTCCATGTAGTGTTGTGGTGTTGTCTTACGTCTCTCTCCATGTAGTGGTGTTGTCTTACGTCTCTCTCCATGTAGTGGTGTTGTCTTACGTCTCTCTCCATGTAGTGGTGTTGTCTTACGTCTCTCTCCATGTAGTGGTGTTGTCTTACGTCTCTCTCCATGTAGTGTTGTGGTGTTGTCTTACGTCTCTCTCCATGTAGTGGTGTTGTCTTACGTCTCTCTCCATGTAGTGTTGTTGTCTTACGTCTCTCTCCATGTAGTGGTGTTGTCTTACGTCTCTCTCCATGTAGTGGTGTTGTCTTACGTCTCTCTCCATGTAGTGGTGTTGTCTTACGTCTCTCTCCATGTAGTGGTGTTGTCTTACGTCTCTCTCCATGTAGTGGTGTTGTCTTACGTCTCTCTCCATGTAGTGTTGTGGTTTTGTCTTACGTCTCTCTCCATGTAGTGGTGTTGTCTTACGTCTCTCTCCATGTAGTGGTGTTGTCTTACGCCTCTCTCCATGTAGTGGTGTTGTCTTACGTCTCTCTCCATGTAGTGTTGTTGTCTTACGTCTCTCCATGTAGTGTTGTTGTCTTACGTCTCTCTCCATGTAGTGGTGTTGTCTTACGTCTCTCTCCATGTAGTGTTATGGTGTTGTCTTACGTCTCTCTCCATGTAGTGTTGTTGTCTTACGTCTCTCCATGTAGTGGTGTTGTCTTACGTCTCTCTCCATGTAGTGTTGTTGTCTTACGTCTCTCTCCATGTAGTGGTGTTGTCTTACGTCTCTCTCCATGTAGTGTTGTGGTGTTGTCTTACGTCTCTCTCCATGTAGTGGTGTTGTCTTACGTCTCTCTCCATGTAGTGGTGTTGTCTTACGTCTCTCTCCATGTAGTGGTGTTGTCTTACGTCTCTCTCCATGTAGTGGTGTTGTCTTACGTCTCTCTCCATGTAGTGGTGTTGTCTTACGTCTCTCTCCATGTAGTGTTGTGGTGTTGTCTTACGTCTCTCTCCATGTAGTGGTGTTGTCTTACGTCTCTCTCCATGTAGTGGTGTTGTCTTACGTCTCTCTCCATGTAGTGTTGTTGTCTTACGTCTCTCCATGTAGTGGGGTTGTCTTACGTCTCTCCATGTAGTGGTGTTGTCTTACGTCTCTCTCCATGTAGTGGTGTTGTCTTACGTCTCTCTCCATGTAGTGGTGTTGTCTTACGTCTCTCTCCATGTAGTGGTGTTGTCTTACGTCTCTCTCCATGTAGTGTTGTGGTGTTGTCTTACGTCTCTCTCCATGTAGTGGTGTTGTCTTACGTCTCTCTCCATGTAGTGGTGTTGTCTTACGTCTCTCTCCATGTAGTGTTGTTGTCTTACGTCTCTCTCCATGTAGTGGTGTTGTCTTACGTCTCTCTCCATGTAGTGGTGTTGTCTTACGTCTCTCTCCATGTAGTGGTGTTGTCTTACGTCTCTCTCCATGTAGTGGTGTTGTCTTACGTCTCTCTCCATGTAGTGGTGTTGTCTTACGTCTCTCTCCATGTAGTGTTGTGGTGTTGTCTTACGTCTCTCTCCATGTAGTGGTGTTGTCTTACGTCTCTCTCCATGTAGTGTTGTTGTCTTACGTCTCTCCATGTAGTGTTGTTGTCTTACGTCTCTCTCCATGTTGTGGTGTTGTCTTACGTCTCTCTCCATGTAGTGTTGTGGTGTTGTCTTACGTCTCTCCATGTAGTGTAGTTGTCTTACGTCTCTCTCCATGTAGTGTGTGTGTCTTACGTCTCTCTCCATGTAGTGGTGTTGTCTTACGTCTCTCTCCATGTAGTGTGTGTTGTTGTCTTACGTCTCTCTCCATGTAGTGGTGTTGTCTTACGTCTCTCTCCATGTAGTGGTGTTGTCTTACGTCTCTCTCCATGTAGTGTTGTGGTGTTGTCTTACGTCTCTCTCCATGTAGTGGTGTTGTCTTACGTCTCTCTCCATGTAGTGGTGTTGTCTTACGTCTCTCTCCATGTAGTGGTGTTGTCTTACGTCTCTCTCCATGTAGTGGTGTTGTCTTACGTCTCTCTCCATGTAGTGTGTTGTCTTACGTCTCTCTCATGTAGTGTTGTGGTGTTGTCTTACGTCTCTCTCCATGTAGTGTTGTGGTGTTGTCTTACGTCTCTCTCCATGTAGTGGTGTTGTCTTACGTCTCTCTCCATGTAGTGTTGTGGTGTTGTCTTACGTCTCTCTCCATGTAGTGGTGTTGTCTTACGTCTCTCTCCATGTAGTGGTGTTGTCTTACGTCTCTCTCCATGTAGTGGTGTTGTCTTACGTCTCTCTCCATGTAGTGGTGTTGTCTTACGTCTCTCTCCATGTAGTGTTGTGGTGTTGTCTTACGTCTCTCTCCATGTAGTGGTGTTGTCTTACGTCTCTCTCCATGTAGTGTTGTTGTCTTACGTCTCTCTCCATGTAGTGGTGTTGTCTTACGTCTCTCTCCATGTAGTGGTGTTGTCTTACGTCTCTCTCCATGTAGTGGTGTTGTCTTACGTCTCTCTCCATGTAGTGGTGTTGTCTTACGTCTCTCTCCATGTAGTGTTGTTGTCTTACGTCTCTCCATGTAGTGTTGTTGTCTTACGTCTCTCTCCATGTAGTGGTGTTGTCTTACGTCTCTCTCCATGTAGTGTTATGGTGTTGTCTTACGTCTCTCTCCATGTAGTGTTGTTGTCTTACGTCTCTCCATGTAGTGGTGTTGTCTTACGTCTCTCTCCATGTAGTGTTGTTGTCTTACGTCTCTCTCCATGTAGTGGTGTTGTCTTACGTCTCTCTCCATGTAGTGGTGTTGTCTTACGTCTCTCTCCATGTAGTGTTGTGGTGTTGTCTTACGTCTCTCTCCATGTAGTGGTGTTGTCTTACGTCTCTCTCCATGTAGTGGTGTTGTCTTACGTCTCTCTCCATGTAGTGTTGTTGTCTTACGTCTCTCCATGTAGTGGTGTTGTCTTACGTCTCTCCATGTAGTGGTGTTGTCTTACGTCTCTCTCCATGTAGTGGTGTTGTCTTACGTCTCTCTCCATGTAGTGGTGTTGTCTTACGTCTCTCTCCATGTAGTGGTGTTGTCTTACGTCTCTCTCCATGTAGTGTTGTGGTGTTGTCTTACGTCTCTCTCCATGTAGTGGTGTTGTCTTACGTCTCTCTCCATGTAGTGGTGTTGTCTTACGTCTCTCTCCATGTAGTGTTGTTGTCTTACGTCTCTCCATGTAGTGGTGTTGTCTTACGTCTCTCTCCATGTAGTGGTGTTGTCTTACGTCTCTCTCCATGTAGTGGTGTTGTCTTACGTCTCTCTCCATGTAGTGGTGTTGTCTTACGTCTCTCTCCATGTAGTGGTGTTGTCTTACGTCTCTCTCCATGTAGTGGTGTTGTCTTACGTCTCTCTCCATGTAGTGTTGTGGTGTTGTCTTACGTCTCTCTCCATGTAGTGGTGTTGTCTTACGTCTCTCTCCATGTAGTGTTGTTGTCTTACGTCTCTCTCCATGTAGTGGTGTTGTCTTACGTCTCTCTCCATGTAGTGGTGTTGTCTTACGTCTCTCTCCATGTAGTGGTGTTGTCTTACGTCTCTCTCCATGTAGTGGTGTTGTCTTACGTCTCTCTCCATGTAGTGGTGTTGTCTTACGTCTCTCTCCATGTAGTGTTGTGGTTTTGTCTTACGTCTCTCTCCATGTAGTGGTGTTGTCTTACGTCTCTCTCCATGTAGTGGTGTTGTCTTACGTCTCTCTCCATGTAGTGGTGTTGTCTTACGTCTCTCTCCATGTAGTGTTGTTGTCTTACGTCTCTCCATGTAGTGTTGTTGTCTTACGTCTCTCTCCATGTAGTGGTGTTGTCTTACGTCTCTCTCCATGTAGTGTTGTGGTGTTGTCTTACGTCTCTCTCCATGTAGTGTTGTTGTCTTACGTCTCTCCATGTAGTGGTGTTGTCTTACGTCTCTCTCCATGTAGTGTTGTTGTCTTACGTCTCTCTCCATGTAGTGGTGTTGTCTTACGTCTCTCTCCATGTAGTGTTGTGGTGTGTCTTACGTCTCTCTCCATGTAGTGGTGTTGTCTTACGTCTCTCTCCATGTAGTGGTGTTGTCTTACGTCTCTCTCCATGTAGTGGTGTTGTCTTACGTCTCTCTCCATGTAGTGGTGTTGTCTTACGTCTCTCTCCATGTAGTGTTGTTGTCTTACGTCTCTCCATGTAGTGTTGTTGTCTTACGTCTCTCTCCATGTAGTGGTGTTGTCTTACGTCTCTCTCCATGTAGTGTTGGTGTTGTCTTACGTCTCTCTCCATGTAGTGTTGTTGTCTTACGTCTCTCCATGTAGTGGTGTTGTCTTACGTCTCTCTCCATGTAGTGTGTTGTCTTACGTCTCTCTCCATGTAGTGGTGTTGTCTTACGTCTCTCTCCATGTAGTGGTGTTGTCTTACGTCTCTCTCCATGTAGTGTTGTGGTGTTGTCTTACGTCTCTCTCCATGTAGTGGTGTTGTCTTACGTCTCTCTCCATGTAGTGGTGTTGTCTTACGTCTCTCTCCATGTAGTGTTGTTGTCTTACGTCTCTCCATGTAGTGGTGTTGTCTTACGTCTCTCCATGTAGTGGTGTTGTCTTACGTCTCTCTCCATGTAGTGGTGTTGTCTTACGTCTCTCTCCATGTAGTGGTGTTGTCTTACGTCTCTCTCCATGTAGTGGTGTTGTCTTACGTCTCTCTCCATGTAGTGTTGTGTGTTGTCTTACGTCTCTCTCCATGTAGTGGTGTTGTCTTACGTCTCTCTCCATGTAGTGGTGTTGTCTTACGTCTCTCTCCATGTAGTGTTGTTGTCTTACGTCTCTCCATGTAGTGGTGTTGTCTTACGTCTCTCTCCATGTAGTGGTGTTGTCTTACGTCTCTCTCCATGTAGTGGTGTTGTCTTACGTCTCTCTCCATGTAGTGGTGTTGTCTTACGTCTCTCTCCATGTAGTGGTGTTGTCTTACGTCTCTCTCCATGTAGTGGTGTTGTCTTACGTCTCTCTCCATGTAGTGTTGTGGTGTTGTCTTACGTCTCTCTCCATGTAGTGGTGTTGTCTTACGTCTCTCTCCATGTAGTGTTGTTGTCTTACGTCTCTCTCCATGTAGTGGTGTTGTCTTACGTCTCTCTCCATGTAGTGGTGTTGTCTTACGTCTCTCTCCATGTAGTGGTGTTGTCTTACGTCTCTCTCCATGTAGTGGTGTTGTCTTACGTCTCTCTCCATGTAGTGGTGTTGTCTTACGTCTCTCTCCATGTAGTGTTGTGGTTTTGTCTTACGTCTCTCTCCATGTAGTGGTGTTGTCTTACGTCTCTCTCCATGTAGTGGTGTTGTCTTACGTCTCTCTCCATGTAGTGGTGTTGTCTTACGTCTCTCTCCATGTAGTGTTGTTGTCTTACGTCTCTCCATGTAGTGTTGTTGTCTTACGTCTCTCTCCATGTAGTGGTGTTGTCTTACGTCTCTCTCCATGTAGTGTTATGTGTTGTCTTACGTCTCTCTCCATGTAGTGTTGTTGTCTTACGTCTCTCCATGTAGTGGTGTTGTCTTACGTCTCTCTCCATGTAGTGTTGTTGTCTTACGTCTCTCTCCATGTAGTGGTGTTGTCTTACGTCTCTCTCCATGTAGTGTTGTGGTGTTGTCTTACGTCTCTCTCCATGTAGTGGTGTTGTCTTACGTCTCTCTCCATGTAGTGGTGTTGTCTTACGTCTCTCTCCATGTAGTGGTGTTGTCTTACGTCTCTCTCCATGTAGTGGTGTTGTCTTACGTCTCTCTCCATGTAGTGGTGTTGTCTTACGTCTCTCTCCATGTAGTGTTGTGGTGTTGTCTTACGTCTCTCTCCATGTAGTGGTGTTGTCTTACGTCTCTCTCCATGTAGTGGTGTTGTCTTACGTCTCTCTCCATGTAGTGTTGTTGTCTTACGTCTCTCCATGTAGTGGGGTTGTCTTACGTCTCTCCATGTAGTGGTGTTGTCTTACGTCTCTCTCCATGTAGTGGTGTTGTCTTACGTCTCTCTCCATGTAGTGGTGTTGTCTTACGTCTCTCTCCATGTAGTGGTGTTGTCTTACGTCTCTCTCCATGTAGTGTTGTGGTGTTGTCTTACGTCTCTCTCCATGTAGTGGTGTTGTCTTACGTCTCTCTCCATGTAGTGGTGTTGTCTTACGTCTCTCTCCATGTAGTGTTGTTGTCTTACGTCTCTCTCCATGTAGTGGTGTTGTCTTACGTCTCTCTCCATGTAGTGGTGTTGTCTTACGTCTCTCTCCATGTAGTGGTGTTGTCTTACGTCTCTCTCCATGTAGTGGTGTTGTCTTACGTCTCTCTCCATGTAGTGGTGTTGTCTTACGTCTCTCTCCATGTAGTGTTGTGGTGTTGTCTTACGTCTCTCTCCATGTAGTGGTGTTGTCTTACGTCTCTCTCCATGTAGTGTTGTTGTCTTACGTCTCTCCATGTAGTGTTGTTGTCTTACGTCTCTCTCCATGTTGTGGTGTTGTCTTACGTCTCTCTCCATGTAGTGTTGTGGTGTTGTCTTACGTCTCTCCATGTAGTGTAGTTGTCTTACGTCTCTCTCCATGTAGTGTAGTTGTCTTACGTCTCTCTCCATGTAGTGGTGTTGTCTTACGTCTCTCTCCATGTAGTGTTATGTTGTTGTCTTATGTCTCTCTCCATGTAGTGGTGTTGTCTTACGTCTCTCTCCATGTAGTGGTGTTGTCTTACGTCTCTCTCCATGTAGTGTTGTGGTGTTGTCTTACATCTCTCTCCATGTAGTGGTGTTGTCTTACGTCTCTCTCCATGTAGTGTTGTTGTCTTACGTCTCTCTCCATGTAGTGTTGTTGTCTTACGTCTCTCTCCATGTAGTGGTGTTGTCTTACGTCTCTCTCCATGTAGTGTTGTGTTGTTGTCTTACGTCTCTCTCCATGTAGTGGTGTTGTCTTACGTCTCTCTCCATGTAGTGGTGTTGTCTTACGTCTCTCTCCATGTAGTGGTGTTGTCTTACGTCTCTCTCCATGTAGTGTTGTTGTCTTACGTCTCTCCATGTAGTGTTGTGGTGTTGTCTTACGTCTCTCCCCATGTAGTGTTGTGGTGTTGTCTTACGTCTCTCTCCATGTAGTGTTGTTGTCTTACTTCTCTCTCCATGTAGTGTGTGGTGTTGTCTTACGTCTCTCTCCATGTAGTGGTGTTGTCTTACGTCTCTCTCCATGTAGTGGTGTTGTCTTACGTCTCTCTCCATGTAGTGGTGTTGTCTTACGTCTCTCTCCATGTAGTGGTGTTGTCTTACGTCTCTCTCCATGTAGTGTTGTGGTGTTGTCTTACGTCTCTCTCCATGTAGTGGTGTTGTCTTACGTCTCTCTCCATGTAGTGTTGTTGTCTTACGTCTCTCTCCATGTAGTGGTGTTGTCTTACGTCTCTCTCCATGTAGTGGTGTTGTCTTACGTCTCTCTCCATGTAGTGGTGTTGTCTTACGTCTCTCTCCATGTAGTGGTGTTGTCTTACGTCTCTCTCCATGTAGTGTTGTTGTCTTACGTCTCTCCATGTAGTGTTGTTGTCTTACGTCTCTCTCCATGTAGTGGTGTTGTCTTACGTCTCTCTCCATGTAGTGTTGTGGTGTTGTCTTACGTCTCTCTCCATGTAGTGTTGTTGTCTTACGTCTCTCCATGTAGTGGTGTTGTCTTACGTCTCTCTCCATGTAGTGTTGTTGTCTTACGTCTCTCTCCATGTAGTGGTGTTGTCTTACGTCTCTCTCCATGTAGTGGTGTTGTCTTACGTCTCTCTCCATGTAGTGTTGTGGTGTTGTCTTACGTCTCTCTCCATGTAGTGGTGTTGTCTTACGTCTCTCTCCATGTAGTGGTGTTGTCTTACGTCTCTCTCCATGTAGTGGTGTTGTCTTACGTCTCTCCATGTAGTGGTGTTGTCTTACGTCTCTCTCCATGTAGTGGTGTTGTCTTACGTCTCTCTCCATGTAGTGGTGTTGTCTTACGTCTCTCTCCATGTAGTGGTGTTGTCTTACGTCTCTCTCCATGTAGTGGTGTTGTCTTACGTCTCTCTCCATGTAGTGTTGTGTTGTCTTACGTCTCTCTCCATGTAGTGGTGTTGTCTTACGTCTCTCTCCATGTAGTGGTGTTGTCTTACGTCTCTCTCCATGTAGTGTTGTTGTCTTACGTCTCTCCATGTAGTGGTGTTGTCTTACGTCTCTCTCCATGTAGTGGTGTTGTCTTACGTCTCTCTCCATGTAGTGGTGTTGTCTTACGTCTCTCTCCATGTAGTGGTGTTGTCTTACGTCTCTCTCCATGTAGTGGTGTTGTCTTACGTCTCTCTCCATGTAGTGGTGTTGTCTTACGTCTCTCTCCATGTAGTGTTGTGGTGTTGTCTTACGTCTCTCTCCATGTAGTGGTGTTGTCTTACGTCTCTCTCCATGTAGTGTTGTTGTCTTACGTCTCTCTCCATGTAGTGTTGTTGTCTTACGTCTCTCTCCATGTAGTGGTGTTGTCTTACGTCTCTCTCCATGTAGTGTTGTGGTGTTGTCTTACGTCTCTCCATGTAGTGTAGTTGTCTTACGTCTCTCTCCATGTAGTGTTGTTGTCTTACGTCTCTCCATGTAGTGGTGTTGTCTTACGTCTCTCTCCATGTAGTGTTGTGTGTTGTCTTACGTCTCTCTCCATGTAGTGTTGTGGTGTTGTCTTACGTCTCTCTCCATGTAGTGGTGTTGTCTTACGTCTCTCTCCATGTAGTGGTGTTGTCTTACGTCTCTCTCCATGTAGTGTGTGGTGTCTTACGTCTCTCTCCATGTAGTGGTGTTGTCTTACGTCTCTCTCCATGTAGTGGTGTTGTCTTACGTCTCTCTCCATGTAGTGGTGTTGTCTTACGTCTCTCCATGTAGTGTTGTTGTCTTACGTCTCTCTCCATGTAGTGGTGTTGTCTTACGTCTCTCTCCATGTAGTGTGGTGTTGTCTTACGTCTCTCTCCATGTAGTGTTGTTGTCTTACGTCTCTCCATGTAGTGGTGTTGTCTTACGTCTCTCTCCATGTAGTGTTGTTGTCTTACGTCTCTCTCCATGTAGTGGTGTTGTCTTACGTCTCTCTCCATGTAGTGGTGTTGTCTTACGTCTCTCTCCATGTAGTGGTGTTGTCTTACGTCTCTCTCCATGTAGTGGTGTTGTCTTACGTCTCTCTCCATGTAGTGGTGTTGTCTTACGTCTCTCTCCATGTAGTGTTGTGGTGTTGTCTTACGTCTCTCTCCATGTAGTGGTGTTGTCTTACGTCTCTCTCCATGTAGTGTTGTTGTCTTACGTCTCTCTCCATGTAGTGGTGTTGTCTTACGTCTCTCTCCATGTAGTGGTGTTGTCTTACGTCTCTCTCCATGTAGTGGTGTTGTCTTACGTCTCTCTCCATGTAGTGGTGTTGTCTTACGTCTCTCTCCATGTAGTGGTGTTGTCTTACGTCTCTCTCCATGTAGTGTTGTGTTTTGTCTTACGTCTCTCTCCATGTAGTGGTGTTGTCTTACGTCTCTCTCCATGTAGTGGTGTTGTCTTACGTCTCTCTCCATGTAGTGGTGTTGTCTTACGTCTCTCTCCATGTAGTGTTGTTGTCTTACGTCTCTCCATGTAGTGTTGTTGTCTTACGTCTCTCTCCATGTAGTGGTGTTGTCTTACGTCTCTCTCCATGTAGTGTTATGGTGTTGTCTTACGTCTCTCTCCATGTAGTGTTGTTGTCTTACGTCTCTCCATGTAGTGGTGTTGTCTTACGTCTCTCTCCATGTAGTGTTGTTGTCTTACGTCTCTCTCCATGTAGTGGTGTTGTCTTACGTCTCTCTCCATGTAGTGGTGTTGTCTTACGTCTCTCTCCATGTAGTGGTGTTGTCTTACGTCTCTCTCCATGTAGTGGTGTTGTCTTACGTCTCTCTCCATGTAGTGGTGTTGTCTTACGTCTCTCTCCATGTAGTGGTGTTGTCTTACGTCTCTCTCCATGTAGTGGTGTTGTCTTACGTCTCTCTCCATGTAGTGGTGTTGTCTTACGTCTCTCTCCATGTAGTGGTGTTGTCTTACGTCTCTCTCCATGTAGTGGTGTTGTCTTACGTCTCTCTCCATGTAGTGGTGTTGTCTTACGTCTCTCCATGTAGTGTTGGGTTGTCTTACGTCTCTCTCCATGTAGTGGTGTTGTCTTACGTCTCTCTCCATGTAGTGGTGTTGTCTTACGTCTCTCTCCATGTAGTGGTGTTGTCTTACGTCTCTCCATGTAGTGGTGTTGTCTTACGTCTCTCTCCATGTAGTGGTGTTGTCTTACGTCTCTCTCCATGTAGTGGTGTTGTCTTACGTCTCTCTCCATGTAGTGGTGTTGTCTTACGTCTCTCTCCATGTAGTGGTGTTGTCTTACGTCTCTCTCCATGTAGTGGTGTTGTCTTACGTCTCTCTCCATGTAGTGTTGTGTGTTGTCTTACGTCTCTCTCCATGTAGTGGTGTTGTCTTACGTCTCTCTCCATGTAGTGGTGTTGTCTTACGTCTCTCCATGTAGTGGTGTTGTCTTACGTCTCTCTCCATGTAGTGGTGTTGTCTTACGTCTCTCTCCATGTAGTGTTGTGTTGTCTTACGTCTCTCCATGTAGTGTTGTTGTCTTACGTCTCTCTCCATGTAGTGTTGTTGTCTTACGTCTCTCCATGTAGTGCTGTTGTCTTACGTCTCTCTCCATGTAGTGTTGTGGTGTTGTCTTACGTCTCTCTCCATGTAGTGTTGTGGTGTTGTCTTACGTCTCTCTCCATGTAGTGGTGTTGTCTTACGTCTCTCTCCATGTAGTGGTGTTGTCTTACGTCTCTCTCCATGTAGTGTTGTGGTGTTGTCTTACGTCTCTCTCCATGTAGTGGTGTTGTCTTACGTCTCTCTCCATGTAGTGGTGTTGTCTTACGTCTCTCTCCATGTAGTGTTGTTGTCTTACGTCTCTCTCCATGTAGTGGTGTTGTCTTACGTCTCTCTCCATGTAGTGGTGTTGTCTTACGTCTCTCTCCATGTAGTGTTGGTGTTGTCTTACGTCTCTCTCCATGTAGTGTTGTTGTCTTACGTCTCTCTCATGTAGTGGTGTTGTCTTACGTCTCTCTCCATGTAGTGTTGTTGTCTTACGTCTCTCTCCATGTAGTGGTGTTGTCTTACGTCTCTCTCCATGTAGTGTTGTGGTGTTGTCTTACGTCTCTCTCCATGTAGTGGTGTTGTCTTACGTCTCTCTCCATGTAGTGGTGTTGTCTTACGTCTCTCTCCATGTAGTGGTGTTGTCTTACGTCTCTCTCCATGTAGTGTGTGTGTTGTCTTACGTCTCTCTCCATGTAGTGGTGTTGTCTTACGTCTCTCTCCATGTAGTGTTGTTGTCTTACGTCTCTCTCCATGTAGTGGTGTTGTCTTACGTCTCTCTCCATGTAGTGGTGTTGTCTTACGTCTCTCTCCATGTAGTGGTGTTGTCTTACGTCTCTCTCCATGTAGTGGTGTTGTCTTACGTCTCTCTCCATGTAGTGGTGTTGTCTTA
The DNA here is from genome assembly GCF_002021735.2 of Oncorhynchus kisutch. Classification (NCBI taxonomy): domain Eukaryota; kingdom Metazoa; phylum Chordata; class Actinopteri; order Salmoniformes; family Salmonidae; genus Oncorhynchus; species Oncorhynchus kisutch. Next base: position 82,529,944 of record NC_034191.2, read on the forward strand.
CGTCTCTCTCCATGTAGTGTTGTGTTGTCTTACGTCTCTCTCCATGTAGTGGTGTTGTCTTACGTCTCTCTCCATGTAGTGGTGTTGTCTTACGTCTCTCTCCATGTAGTGGTGTTGTCTTACGTCTCTCTCCATGTAGTGTTGTTGTCTTACGTCTCTCCATGTAGTGGTGTTGTCTTACGTCTCTCTCCATGTAGTGGTGTTGTCTTACGTCTCTCTCCATGTAGTGTTGGTGTGTCTTACGTCTCTCTCCATGTAGTGTTGTTGTCTTACGTCTCTCCATGTAGTGGTGTTGTCTTACGTCTCTCTCCATGTAGTGTTGTTGTCTTACGTCTCTCTCCATGTAGTGGTGTTGTCTTACGTCTCTCTCCATGTAGTGTTGTGGTGTTGTCTTACGTCTCTCTCCATGTAGTGGTGTTGTCTTACGTCTCTCTCCATGTAGTGGTGTTGTCTTACGTCTCTCTCCATGTAGTGGTGTTGTCTTACGTCTCTCTCCATGTAGTGGTGTTGTCTTACGTCTCTCTCCATGTAGTGGTGTTGTCTTACGTCTCTCTCCATGTAGTGTTGTGGTGTTGTCTTACGTCTCTCTCCATGTAGTGGTGTTGTCTTACGTCTCTCTCCATGTAGTGGTGTTGTCTTACGTCTCTCTCCATGTAGTGTTGTTGTCTTACGTCTCTCCATGTAGTGGGTTGTCTTACGTCTCTCCATGTAGTGGTGTTGTCTTACGTCTCTCTCCATGTAGTGGTGTTGTCTTACGTCTCTCTCCATGTAGTGGTGTTGTCTTACGTCTCTCTCCATGTAGTGGTGTTGTCTTACGTCTCTCTCCATGTAGTGTTGTGGTGTTGTCTTACGTCTCTCTCCATGTAGTGGTGTTGTCTTACGTCTCTCTCCATGTAGTGGTGTTGTCTTACGTCTCTCTCCATGTAGTGGTGTTGTCTTACGTCTCTCTCCATGTAGTGGTGTTGTCTTACGTCTCTCTCCATGTAGTGGTGTTGTCTTACGTCTCTCTCCATGTAGTGGTGTTGTCTTACGTCTCTCTCCATGTAGTGGTGTTGTCTTACGTCTCTCTCCATGTAGTGGTGTTGTCTTACGTCTCTCTCCATGTAGTGTTGTGGTGTTGTCTTACGTCTCTCTCCATGTAGTGGTGTTGTCTTACGTCTCTCTCCATGTAGTGTTGTTGTCTTACGTCTCTCCATGTAGTGTTGTTGTCTTACGTCTCTCTCCATGTTGTGGTGTTGTCTTACGTCTCTCTCCATGTAGTGTTGTGGTGTTGTCTTACGTCTCTCCATGTAGTGTAGTTGTCTTACGTCTCTCTCCATGTAGTGTAGTTGTCTTACGTCTCTCTCCATGTAGTGGTGTTGTCTTACGTCTCTCTCCATGTAGTGTGTTGTTGTCTTACGTCTCTCTCCATGTAGTGGTGTTGTCTTACGTCTCTCTCCATGTAGTGGTGTTGTCTTACGTCTCTCTCCATGTAGTGTTGTGGTGTTGTCTTACGTCTCTCTCCATGTAGTGGTGTTGTCTTACGTCTCTCTCCATGTAGTGTTGTTGTCTTACGTCTCTCTCCATGTAGTGTTGTTGTCTTACGTCTCTCTCCATGTAGTGGTGTTGTCTTACGTCTCTCTCCATGTAGTGTTGTGTTGTTGTCTTACGTCTCTCTCCATGTAGTGGTGTTGTCTTACGTCTCTCTCCATGTAGTGGTGTTGTCTTACGTCTCTCTCCATGTAGTGGTGTTGTCTTACGTCTCTCTCCATGTAGTGTTGTTGTCTTACGTCTCTCCATGTAGTGTTGTGGTGTTGTCTTACGTCTCTCTCCATGTAGTGTTGTGGTGTTGTCTTACGTCTCTCTCCATGTAGTGGTGTTGTCTTACGTCTCTCTCCATGTAGTGTGGTGTTGTCTTACGTCTCTCTCCATGTAGTGGTGTTGTCTTACGTCTCTCTCCATGTAGTGGTGTTGTCTTACGTCTCTCTCCATGTAGTGGTGTTGTCTTACGTCTCTCTCCATGTAGTGGTGTTGTCTTACGTCTCTCTCCATGTAGTGTTGTGGTGTTGTCTTACGTCTCTCTCCATGTAGTGGTGTTGTCTTACGTCTCTCTCCATGTAGTGTTGTTGTCTTACGTCTCTCTCCATGTAGTGGTGTTGTCTTACGTCTCTCTCCATGTAGTGGTGTTGTCTTACGTCTCTCTCCATGTAGTGGTGTTGTCTTACGTCTCTCTCCATGTAGTGGTGTTGTCTTACGTCTCTCTCCATGTAGTGTTGTTGTCTTACGTCTCTCCATGTAGTGTTGTTGTCTTACGTCTCTCTCCATGTAGTGGTGTTGTCTTACGTCTCTCTCCATGTAGTGTGGTGTTGTCTTACGTCTCTCTCCATGTAGTGTTGTTGTCTTACGTCTCTCCATGTAGTGGTGTTGTCTTACGTCTCTCTCCATGTAGTGTGTTGTCTTACGTCTCTCTCCATGTAGTGGTGTTGTCTTACGTCTCTCTCCATGTAGTGTTGTGGTGTTGTCTTACGTCTCTCTCCATGTAGTGTTGTTGTCTTACGTCTCTCCATGTAGTGGTGTTGTCTTACGTCTCTCTCCATGTAGTGTGTTGTCTTACGTCTCTCTCCATGTAGTGGTGTTGTCTTACGTCTCTCTCCATGTAGTGTTGTGGTGTTGTCTTACGTCTCTCTCCATGTAGTGGTGTTGTCTTACGTCTCTCTCCATGTAGTGGTGTTGTCTTACGTCTCTCTCCATGTAGTGGTGTTGTCTTACGTCTCTCTCCATGTAGTGTTGTGGTGTTGTCTTACGTCTCTCTCCATGTAGTGGTGTTGTCTTACGTCTCTCTCCATGTAGTGTTGTTGTCTTACGTCTCTCTCCATGTAGTGGTGTTGTCTTACGTCTCTCTCCATGTAGTGGTGTTGTCTTACGTCTCTCTCCATGTAGTGGTGTTGTCTTACGTCTCTCTCCATGTAGTGGTGTTGTCTTACGTCTCTCTCCATGTAGTGGTGTTGTCTTACGTCTCTCTCCATGTAGTGTTGTGGCTGTCTTACGTCTCTCTCCATGTAGTGGTGTTGTCTTACGTCTCTCTCCATGTAGTGGTGTTGTCTTACGTCTCTCTCCATGTAGTGGTGTTGTCTTACGTCTCTCTCCATGTAGTGTGTTGTCTTACGTCTCTCCATGTAGTGTTGTTGTCTTACGTCTCTCTCCATGTAGTGGTGTTGTCTTACGTCTCTCTCCATGTAGTGTTGTGGTGTTGTCTTACGTCTCTCTCCATGTAGTGTTGTTGTCTTACGTCTCTCCATGTAGTGGTGTTGTCTTACGTCTCTCTCCATGTAGTGTTGTTGTCTTACGTCTCTCTCCATGTAGTGGTGTTGTCTTACGTCTCTCTCCATGTAGTGTTGTGGTGTTGTCTTACGTCTCTCTCCATGTAGTGGTGTTGTCTTACGTCTCTCTCCATGTAGTGGTGTTGTCTTACGTCTCTCTCCATGTAGTGGTGTTGTCTTACGTCTCTCTCCATGTAGTGGTGTTGTCTTACGTCTCTCTCCATGTAGTGTTGTTGGTCTTACGTCTCTCTCTCCATGTAGTTTGTGGTTGTCTTACGTCTCTCTCCCATGTAGTGGGTGTTGTCTTACGTCTCTCTCCATGTAGTGGTGTTTGTCTTACGTCTCTCTCCTGTAGTTTGTTGTCTTACGTCTCTCCATGTAGTGGTGTTGTCTTACGTCTCTCCATGTATGGTGGTTGTCTTACGTCGTCTCTCACATGTAGTGGGTTTGTCTTACGTCTCTCTCCATGTAGTGTGTTGTCTTACGTCTCTCTCCATGTAGTGGTGTTGTCTTACTGTCTCTCTCTCTCCATGTGTTTGTGGTGTTGTCTTACGTCTCTCTCCATGTATGGTGTTGTCTTACTCTCCTCTCCATGTAGTGTGTTGTCTTACGTCTCTCTCCATGTAGTGTTGTTGTCTTACGTCTCTCCTCCATGTAGTGGTGTTGTCTTACGTCTCCTCCATCTCCATGTAGTGGTTGTTTCTTACGTCTCTCTCCATGTAGTGGTGTTGTCTTACGTCTCTCTCCATGTAGTGGTGTTGTCTTCGTCTCTCTCTCCTCCATGTAGTGGTGTTGTCTTACGTCTCTCTCCATGTAGTGTTGTGTGTTTTGTCTTACGTCTCTCTCCATGTAGTGGTGTTGTCTTACGTCTCTCTCCATGTAGTGTGTTGTTGTCTTACGTCTCTCTCCATGTAGTGTTGTTGTCTTACGTCTCTCTCCATGTAGTGGTGTTGTCTTACGTCTCTCTCCATGTAGTGTTGTGGTGTGGTCTTACGTCTCTCCATGTAGTGTTGTTTGTCTTACGTCTCTCTCCATGTAGTGGTGTTGTCTTACGTCTCTCCATGTAGTGGTGTTGTCTTACGTCTCTCTCCATGTAGTGTTTGTTGTTTGTCTTACGTCTCTCTCTCCATGTAGTGGTGTTGTCTTACGTCTCTCTCCATGTAGTGGTGTTGTCTTACGTCTCTCTCCATGTAGTGGTGTTTGTCTTACGTCTCTCTCTCTCCTGTAGTGGTGTTGTCTTACGTCTCTCTCCATGTAGTGGTGTTGTCTTACGTCTCTCTCCCATGTAGTGTGTTGTCTTACGTCTCTCTCCATGTAGTGGTGTTGTCTTACGTCTCTCTCCATGTAGTGTTGTGGTTTTGTCTTACGTCTCTCTCTCTCATGTAGTGGTGTTGTCTTACGTCTCTCTCCATGTAGTGGTGTTGTCTTACGCCTCTCTCCATGTAGTGGTGTTGTCTTATTCTCTCTCCATGTAGTGTTGTTGTCTTACGTCTCTCCATGTAGTGTTGTTGTCTTACGTCTCTCTCCATGTAGTGGTGTTGTCTTATACGTCTCTCTCCATGTAGTGTTATGGTGTTGTCTTACGTCTCTCTCCATGTAGTGTTGTTGTCTTAACGTCTCTCCATGTAGTGGTGTTGTCTTACGTCTCTCCATGTAGTGTTGTTTGTCTTACGTCTCTCTCCCTCTATGTAGTGGTGTTCTTACGTCTCTCTCCATGTAGTGTTGTGGTGTGTCTTACGTCTCTCTCCATGTAGTGTGGTGTTGTCTTAACGTCTCCTCCATGTAGTGGTGTTGTCTTACGTCTCTCTCCATGTAGTGGTGTTGTCTTACGTCTCTCTCCATGTAGTGTGTTGTCTTACGTCTCTCTCCATGTAGTGGTGTTGTCTTACGTCTCTCTCCATGTAGTGTTGTGGTGTTGTCTTACGTCTCTCTCCATGTAGTGGTGTTGTCTTACGTCTCTCTCCATGTAGTGGTGTTGTCTTACGTCTCTCTCCATGTAGTGTTGTTTGTCTTACGTCTCTCTCATGTAGTGGGGTTGTCTTACGTCTCTCCATGTAGTGGTGTTGTCTTACGTCTCTCTCCATGTAGTGGGTGTTGTCTTACGTCTCTCTCTCCATGTAGTGGTTTGTCTTACGTCTCTCTCCATGTAGTGGTGTGTCTTACGTCTCTCTCCATGTAGTGTTGTGGTGTTGTCTTACGTCTCTCTCCATGTAGTGGTGTTTGTCTTACGTCTCTCTCCATGTAGTGGTGTTGTCTTACGTCTCTCTCCATGTAGTGTTGTTGTCTTCGTCTCTCTCCATGTAGTGGTGTTGTCTTACGTCTCTCTCCATGTAGTGGTGTTGTCTTACGTCTCTCTCCATGTAGTGGTGTTGTCTTACGTCTCTCTCCATGTAGTGGTGTTGTCTTACGTCTCTCTCCATGTAGTGGTGTTGTCTTACGTCTCTCTCCATGTAGTGTTGTGGTGTTGTCTTACGTCTCTCTCCATGTAGTGGTGTTGTCTTACGTCTCTCTCCCATGTAGTTGTGTTGTCTTACGTCTCTCCTGTAGTGTTGTGTTACGTCTCTCTCTCTCTCTCTCCATGTTGTGGTGTTGTCTTACGTCTCTCTCCATGTAGTGTTGTGGTGTTGTCTTACGTCTCTCCATGTAGTGGTGTTGTCTTACGTCTCTCTCCATGTAGTGTAGTTGTCTTACGTCTCTCTCCATGTAGTGGTGTTGTCTTACGTCTCTCTCCATGTAGTGTTTGGTTGTTGTCTTACGTCTCTCTCCATGTGTGGTGTTGTCTTACGTCTCTCCCCATGTATGGTGTTGTCTTACGTCTCTCTCCATGTAGTGGTTGTGTGTTGTCTTACGTCTCTCTCCATGTAGTGGTGTTGTCTTACGTCTCTCTCCATGTAGTGGTTTTGTTGTCTTACGTCCTCTCTCCATGTAGTGTTGTTGTCTTACGTCTCTCTCCATGTATTGGTGTTGTCGTCTCTCTCTCTCCATGTAGTGTTGGTTTGTGTCTTACGTCTCTCTCCATGTAGTGGTGTTGTCTTACGTCTCTCTCCATGTAGTGGTGTTGTCTTACGTCTCTCTCCATGTAGTGGTGTTGTCTTACGTCTCTCTCCATGTAGTGTTGTTGTTTCTTACGTCTCTCCATGTAGTGTTGTTGTGTTGTCTTACGTCTCTCCCCATGTAGTGTTGTGGTGTTGTCTTACGTCTCTCCCATGTAGTGTTGTTGTCTTACTACTCTCTCCATGTAGTGTGTGGTGTTGTCTTACGTCTCTCTCCATGTAGTGGTGTTGTCTTACGTCTCTCTCTCCATGTAGTGGTGTTGTCTTACGTCTCTCTCCATGTAGTGGTGTTGTCTTACATCTCTCTCCATGTAGTGGTGTTGTCTTACGTCTCTCTCCATGTAGTGTTGTGGTGTTGTCTTACGTCTCTCTCCATGTAGTGTGTTGTCTTACGTCTCTCTCTCCATGTAGTGTTGTTGTCTTACGTCTCTCTCTCCTGTAGTGGTGTTGTCTTACGTCTCTCTCCATGTAGTGGTGTTGTCTTACGTCTCTCTCCATGTAGTGTTGTCTTACGTCTCTCTCCATGTAGTGGTGTTGTCTTACGTCTCTCTCCATGTAGTGTTGTTGTCTTACGTCTCTCTCCATGTAGTGTGTGTTGTCTTACGTCTCTCTCCATGTAGTGGTGTTGTCTTACACGTCTCTCTCCATGTAGTGTTGTGGTGTTGTCTTACGTCTCTCTCCATGTAGTGGTGGTTGTTACTTCGTCTCTCTCTCCATGTAGTGGTGTTGTCTTACGTCTCTCTCCATGTAGTGTTGTTGTCTTACGTCTCTCTCCATGTAGTGGTGTTGTCTTACGTCTCTCTCCATGTAGTGGTGTTGTCTTACGTCTCTCTCCATGTAGTGGTGTTTCTTACGTCTCTCTCTCATGTAGTGGTGTTGTCTTACGTCTCTCTCTCTCTCCTGTATGGTGTTGTCTTACGTCTCTCTCCATGTAGTGGGTGTTGTCTTACGTCTCTCTCCATGTAGTGGTGTTGTCTTACGTCTCTCTCCATGTAGTGTTGTTGTCTTACGTCTCTCTCCATGTAGTGTTGTTGTCTTACGTCTCTCTCCATGTTGTGGTGTTGTCTTACGTCTCTCTCCATGTAGTGTTGTTGTGTTGTCTTACGTCTCTCCATGTAGTGTGTTGTCTTACGTCTCTCTCCATGTAGTGTGTGGTCTTACGTCTCTCTCCATGTAGTGGTGTTGTCTTACGTCTCTCTCCATGTAGTGTTATGTTGTTGTCTTACGTCTCTCTCTCCATGTAGTGGTGTTGTCTTACGTCTCTCTCCATGTAGTGGTGTTGTCTTACGTCTCTCTCCATGTAGTGTGTGTGTGTTGTCTTACGTCTCTCTCCATGTAGTGGTGTTGTCTTACGTCTCTCTCCATGTATGTGTTGTCTTACGTCTCTCTCCATGTAGTGGTGTTTGTCTTACGTCCTCTCCATGTAGTGGTGTTGTCTTACGTCGTCTCTCTCCATGTAGTGTTGTGTGTGTCTTACTCTCTCCATGTAGTGGTGTTGTCTTCGTCTCTCTCTCTCCATGTAGTGTTGTTGTCTTACGTCTCTCTCCATGTAGTGGTGTTGTCTTACGTCTCTCTCCATGTAGTGGTGTTGTCTTACGTCTCTCCATGTAGTGTTGTGGTGTTGTCTTACTCTCTCTCCCCATGTAGTGTTGTGGTGTTGTCTTACGTCTCTCTCCATGTAGTGTTGTTGTCTTTCTCTCTCTCTCTCCATGTAGTGTTGTGGTGTTGTCTTACGTCTCTCTCCATGTAGTGGTGTTGTCTTACGTCTCTCTCCATGTAGTGGTGTTGTCTTACGTCTCTCTCTCTCCATGTAGTGGTGTTGTCTTACGTCTCTCTCCATGTAGTGGTTGTTGTCTTACGTCTCTCTCCATGTAGTGTTGTGGTGTTGTCTTACGTCTCTCTCCATGTAGTGGTGTTGTCTTACGTCTCTCTCCATGTAGTTTGTTGTCTTACGTCTCTCTCCATGTAGTGGTGTTGTCTTACGTCTCTCTCCATGTAGTGGTGTTGTCTTACGTCTCTCTCCATGTAGTGGTGTTGTCTTACTCTTCTCTCTCTCCATGTAGTGGTGTTGTCTTACGTCTCTCTCCATGTAGTTGTTGTCTTACGTCTCTCTCTCTCCATGTAGTGGTGTTGTCTTACGTCTCTCTCCATGTAGTGGTGTTGTCTTACGTCTCTCTCCATGTAGTGTTGTGGTGTTGTCTTACGTCTCTCTCCATGTAGTGGTGTGTTGTCTTACGTCTCTCTCCATGTAGTGGTGTTTGTCTTACGTCTCTCTCCATGTAGTGTTGTTGTCTTACGTCTCTCTCTCTCCATGTAGTGGTGTTGTCTTACGTCTCTCTCCATGTAGTGTTGTGGTGTTGTCTTACGTCTCTCTCCATGTAGTGGTGTTGTCTTACGTCTCTCTCCATGTAGTGGTGTTGTCTTACGTCTCTCTCCATGTAGTGTGGGTTGTCTTACGTCTCTCTCCATGTAGTGGTGTTGTCTTACGTCTCTCTCCATGTAGTGGTGTTGTCTTACGCTCTCTCCATGTATGTTGTGGTGTGTCTTACGTCTCTCTCCATGTAGTGGTGTTGTCTTACGTCTCTCTCCATGTAGTGGTGTTGTCTTACGTCTCTCTCCATGTAGTGTTGTTGTCTTACGTCTCTCCATGTAGTGGGTTGTCTTACGTCTCTCCATGTAGTGGTTGTTGTCTTACGTCTCTCTCCATGTAGTGGTGTTGTCTTACGTCTCTCTCCATGTAGTTGGTTGTCTTACGTCTCTCTCCATGTAGTGGTGTTGTCTTACGTCTCTCTCCATGTAGTGTGGTGTTGTCTTACGTCTCTCTCCATGTAGTGGTGTTGTCTTACGTCTCTCTCCATGTAGTGGTGTTGTCTTACGTCTCTCTCCATGTAGTGGGGTGTTGTTACGTCTCTCCATGTAGTGGTGTTGTCTTACTCTCTCTCTCCTCTCTCTCCATGTAGTGGTGTTGTCTTACGTCTCTCCCTGTAGTGGTTTTGTTGTCTTACGTCTCTCTCCATGTAGTGGTGTTGTCTTACGTCTCTCTCCATGTAGTGTTGTGGTGTTGTCTTACGTCTCTCTCCATGTAGTGGTGTTGTCTTACGTCTCTCTCCATGTAGTGGTGTTGTCTTACGTCTCTCTCCATGTAGTGTTGTTGTCTTACGTCTCTCCATGTAGTGGGTTTGTCTTACGTCTCTCTCCATGTAGTGTGTTGTCTTACGTCTCTCTCCATGTGTATGGTGTTGTCTTACGTCTCTCTCCATGTAGTGGTGTTGTTCTTACGTCTCTCTCCATGTAGTGGTGTTGTCTTACGTCTCTCTCTCTCTATGTAGTGGTGTTGTCTTACGTCTCTCCATGTATGTTGGTGTGTTGTCTTACGTCTCTCTCCATGTAGTGGTGTTGTCTTACGTCTCTCTCCATGTAGTGGTGTTGTCTTACGTCTCTCTCCATGTAGTGGTTGTTGTCTTACGTCTCTCTCCATGTATGGTGTGTGTCTTACGTCTCTCTCCATGTAGTGTTGTGGTGTTTGTCTTCTTACGTCTCTCCATGTAGTTTGTTGTCTTACGTCTCTCTCCTCTCATGTGTGTGTTGTGTCTTACGTCTCTCTCCATGTAGTGGTGTTGTCTTACGTCTCTCTCCATGTAGTGTTGTGGTGTTGTCTTACGTCTCTCTCCATGTAGTGTTGTGTTGTCTTACTCTCTCGTCTCTCTCCATGTAGTGGTGTTGTCTTACGTCTCTCTCCATGTAGTGGTGTTGTCTTACGTCTCTCTCCATGTAGTGTTGTGGTTGTCTTACGTCTCTCTCCATGTAGTGGTGTTGTCTTACGTCTCTCTCCATGTAGTGGTGTTTGTCTTACGTCTCTCTCCATGTAGTGTGGTTGTCTTACGTCTCTCCCATGTAGTGTTGTTGTCTTACGTCTCTCTCCATGTAGTGGTGTTGTCTTACGTCTCTCTCCATGTAGTGTGGTGTTGTCTTACGTCTCTCTCCATGTAGTTGGTTGTCTTCTTACGTCTCTCCATGTAGTGGTGTTGTCTTACGTCTCTCTCCATGTAGTGTGTGTTGTCTTACGTCTCTCTCCATGTAGTGGTTTGTCTTACGTCCTCTCCCATGTAGTGTTGTGGTGTTGTCTTACGTCTCTCTCCATGTAGTGGTGTTGTCTTACGTCTCTCTCCATGTAGTGGTGTTGTCTTACGTCTCTCTCCATGTAGTGTGTTGTCTTCTCGTCTCTCCATGTAGTGTGTTGTCTTACGTCTCTCTCTCTCCATGTAGTGTGTGTTTGTCTTACGTCTCTCTCCATGTAGTGGTGTTGTCTTACGTCTCTCTCCTGTAGTGTTGTGGTGTTGTCTTACGTCTCTCCATGTAGTGTGTTGTCTTACGTCTCTCTCCATGTAGTGTTTGTTGTCTTACGTCTCTCTCCATGTAGTGGTGTTGTCTTACGTCTTCTCATGTATGTTGTGGTGTTGTCTTACGTCTCTCTCCTGTAGTGTGTGTGTGTTGTCTTACGTCTCTCTCCATGTAGTGGTGTTGTCTTACGTCTCTCTCCATAGTGTGTTTTGTGTTACGTCTCTCCATGTAGTTGGTTTTGTCTTACGTCTCTCTCCATGTATGGGTGTTTGTTACGTCTCTCCATGTAGTGGTGTTGTCTTACGTCTCTCCATGTAGTGGTGTTTGTCTTACGTCTCTCTCCATGTAGTTTTGGGTTGTCTTACGTCTCTCCATGTAGTGTTGTTGTCTTACGTCCTCTCCATGTAGTGGTTGTTGTCTTACTCTCTCCATGTGTTGTTGTCTTACGTCTCTCTCCATGTAGTGTTTTGTCTTACGTCTCTCTCCATGTAGTTTGTGTGTTGTCTTACGTCTCTCTCCATGTATGTTGTGGTGTTGTCTTACGTCTCTCTCCATGTAGTGTTGTTGTCTTACGTCTCTCTCCATGTAGTGGTGTTGTCTTACGTCTCTCTCCATGTAGTGTTGTGTGTTGTCTTACGTCTCTCTCCATGTAGTGGTGTTGTCTTACGTCTCTCTCCATGTAGTGTGTTGTCTTACGTCTCTCTCCTGTAGTGTTGTTGTCTTACGTCTCTCCATGTAGTGGTGTTGTCTTACTTACGTCTCTCTCCATGTAGTGGTGTTGTCTTACTCTCTCTCCATGTAGTGTTTTGGTGTTGTCTTACGTCTCTCTCCATGTAGTGGTGTTGTCTTACGTCTCTCTCCATGTAGTGTGTTGTCTTATACGTCTCTCTCCATGTAGTTGTTGTCTTACGTCTCTCTCCATGTAGTGGTGTTGTCTTACGTCTCTCTCCATGTAGTGGTTGTGGTGTGTTGTCTTACGTCTCTCTCCATGTAGTGGTGTTGTCTTACGTCTCTCTCCATGTAGTTGGTTTGTCTTACGTCTCTCTCCATGTAGTGGTGTTGTCTTACGTCTCTCTCCATGTAGTGGTGTTGTCTTACGTCTCTCTCCATGTATGTGGTGTTGTCTTACGTCTCTCTCCATGTAGTGTTGGTTGTCTTACGTCTCTCTCCATGTAGTGGTGTTGTCTTACGTCTCTCTCCATGTAGTGTGTTGTCTTACTCTCTCTCCATGTAGGGTGTTGTCTTACGTCTCTCTCTCATGTAGTGTGTTGTCTTACGTCTCTCTCCATGTAGTGGTGTTTGTCTTACGTCTCTCCCATGTAGTGGTGTGTTGTCTTACGTCTCTCTCCATGTAGTGGTGGTTTGTCTTACGTCTCTCTCCATGTAGTTTGTGTTGTGTCTTACGTCTCTCTCCATGTAGTGGTGTGGGTCTTACGTCTCTCTCCATGTAGTTGTGTGTCTTACGTCTCTCTCCTCTCCATGTAGTGGTGTTGTCTTACGTCTCTCTCCATGTAGTGGTGTTGTCTTACGTCTCTCTCCATGTAGTGGTGTTGTCTTACGTCTCTCTCCATGTAGTGTTGTGGTGTTGTCTTACGTCTCTCTCCTGTAGTGGTGTTGTCTTACGTCTCTCCCATGTATGGTGTTGTCTTACGTCTCTCTCCATGTAGTTTGTTGTCTTACGTCTCTCTCCATGTTGGTGTTGTCTTACGTCTCTCTCCATGTAGTGTGTTGTCTTACGTCTCTCTCCATGTAGTGTTGTGGTGTTGTCTTACGTCTCTCTCCATGTAGTGGTGTTGTCTTACTCCTCTCTCCATGTAGTGGTGTTGTCTTACGTCTCTCTCCATGTAGTGTGTTGTCTTCTTGGTCTTCTCCATGTATGTTGTGGTTTGTCTTACGTCTCTCTCCATGTATGTTGGGGTGTTGTCTTACGTCTCTCTCCATGTAGTGTGTTGTCTTACGTCTCTCTCCATGTAGTGGTGTTGTCTTACGTCTCTCTCCATGTAGTGGTGGGTTGTCTTACGTCTCTCTCCATGTAGTGGGTTGTTTGTACGCTCTCTCCATGTAGTGGTGTTGTCTTACGTCTCTCTCATGTAGTGGTGTTGTCTTACGTCTCTCTCCAGTAGTGTTTGGTCTTTGTCTACGTCTCTCCATGTAGTGTTGTTGTCTTACGTCTCTCTCCATGTAGTGTTGTGTGTCTTACGTCTCTCCATGTAGTTGTGTTGTCTTACGTCTCTCTCCATGTAGTGGTGTGTTGTCTTACGTCTCTCTCCATGTAGTGTTGTGTTGTTGTCTTACGTCTCTCCTCCATGTAGTGGTTTTTGTCTTACGTCTCTCTCCATGTAGTGGTGTTGTCTTACGTCTCTCTCCATGTATGTTGTGGTGTTGTCTTACGTCTCTCTCCATGTAGTGTGTTGTCTTAACGTCTCTCTCCATGTATGGTGTTGTCTTACGTCTCTCTCCATGTATGTTTTGTTGTCTTACGTCTCTCCATGTAGTGTTGTTGTCTTACGTCCTCTCTCCATGTTGGTGGTTTGTCTACTCTCTCTCCATGTAGTGGTGGTGTTGTCTTACGTCTCTCTCCATGTAGTGTTGTTGTCTTACGTCTCTCCATGTAGTGGTGTTGTCTTACGTCTCTCTCCATGTAGTGTTGTTGTCTACGTCTCTCTCCATGTAGTGGTGTTGTCTTACGTCTCTCTCCTCCATGTAATGTTGTGGTGTTGTCTTACGTCTCTCTCCATGTAGTGGTGTTGTCTTACGTCTCTCTCCATGTAGTGGTGGTCCTTACGTCTCTCTCCATGTAGTGTGTTGTCTTACGTCTCTCCTCTACGTCCCATGTAGTGGTGTTGTCTTACGTCTCTCTCCATGTAGTGTTGTTGTCTTACTCTCTCTCCATGTAGTGGTGTTGTCTTACGTCTCTCTCCATGTAGTGGTGTTGTCTTACGTCTCTCTCCATGTAGTGGTTGGTTGTCTTACGTCTCTCCATGTAGTGGGTTGTCTTACGTCTCTCTCCATGTAGTGGTGTTGTCTTACGTCTCTCTCCATGTAGTGGTGTTGTCTTACGTCTCTCTCCATGTAGTGGTGTTGTCTTACTTACGTCCTCTCCCATGTAGTGGTGTTGTCTTACGTCTCTCTCCATAGTGTTGTGGTGTTGTCTTACGTCTCTCTTCCATGTAGTGGTGTTGTCTTACGTCTCTCTCCATGGGTTGTGTTGTTGTCTTACGTCTCTCTCCTGTAGTTGGTGTTGTCTTACTTCTCTTCTCCTCCATGTAGTGGGTGTTGTCTTACGTCTCTCTCCATGTAGTGGTGTTGTCTTACTCTCTCTCCATGTAGTGTTTTGGGTGTTTGTCTTACGTCTCTCTCCCATGTAGTGGTGTTCTTACGTCTCTCTCCATGTAGTGGTGTTGTCTTACGTCTCTCTCCATGTAGTGGTTGTTGTCTTACGTCTCTCTCCATGTAGTGTTGTTGTCTTACGTCTCTCTCCATGTAGTGGTGTTGTCTTACGTCTCTCCGTTGTTGTGTGTTGTCTTACGTCTTTCTCATGTAGTGTTGTGGTGTTGTCTTACGTCTCTCTCCATGTAGTGTTGTGGTGTTGTCTTGTCTCTCCATGTAGTGGTGTGTCTTATTACGTCTCTCTCCATGTAGTGGTGTTGTCTTATGTCTCTCTCCATGTAGTGTTGTGGTGTTGTCTTACGTCTCTCTCCATGTAGTGGTGTTGTCTTACGTCTCTCCATGTAGTGGTGTTGTCTTACGTCTCTCTCCATGTAGTGGTGTTGTCTTACGTCTCTCCATGTAGTGTTGTTGTCTTACGTCTCTCTCCATGTAGTGGTGTTGTCTACGTCTCTCTCCATGTAGTGTTGTGGTGTTGTCTTACGTCTCTCTCCATGTAGTGTGTTGTCTTACGTCTCTCCATGTAGTGGTGTTGTCTTACGTCTCTCTCCATGTAGTGTGTTGTCTTACGTCTCTCTCCATGTAGTGGTGTTGTCTTACGTCTCTCTCCATGTAGTGTTGTGGTGTTGTCTTACGTCTCTCTCCATGTAGTGGTGTTGTCTTACGTCTCTCTCCATGTAGTGGTGTTGTCTTACGTCTCTCTCCATGTAGTGGTGTTTTGTCTTACGTCTCTCTCCATGTAGTGGTGTTGTCTTACGTCTCTCTCATGTAGTGTTGTGGTGTTGTCTTACGTCTCTCTCCATGTAGTGGTGTTGTCTTACGTCTCTCTCCATGTAGTGTTGTGTGTTGTCTTACGTCTCTCCATGTAGTGTGTTGTCTTACGTCTCTCTCCATGTAGTGTGTTGTCTTACGTCTCTCCATGTAGTGGTGTTGTCTTACGTCTCTCTCCATGTAGTGTTGTGGGTGTTGTCTTACGTCTCTCTCCATGTAGTGTTGTGGTGTTGTCTTACGTCTCTCTCCATGTAGTGGTGTTGTCTTACGTCTCTCTCCATGTAGTGGTGTTGTCTACGTCTCTCCATGTAGTGGTGTTGTCTTACGTCTCTCTCCATGTAGTGGTGTTGTGTTACGTCTCTCCATGTAGTGGTGTTGTCTTACATCTCTCCATGTAGTGGTGTTGTCTTACGTCTCTCTCCATGTAGTGTTGTGGTTTGTCTTACGTCTCTCCATGTAGTGTTGTTGTCTTACGTCTCTCTCCATGTAGTGGTGTTGTCTTACGTCTCTCTCCATGTAGTGTTGTTGTCTTACGTCTCTCCATGTAGTGTGTTGTCTTACGTCTTCTCCATGTAGTGTTGTGGTGTTGTCTTACGTCTCTCTCCAGTGTTGTGGTGTTGTCTTACGTCTCTCTCCATGTAGTGTTGTTGTCTTACGTCTCTCTCCATGTAGTGGTGTTGTCTTACGTCTCTCTCCATGTAGTGTTGTGGTGTGTCTTACGTCTCTCTCCATGTAGTGGTGTTGTCTTACGTCTCTCTCCATGTAGTGGTGTTGTCTTACGTCTCTCTCCATGTAGTGTTGTTGTCTTACGTCTCTCCATGTAGTGTGTTGTCTTACGTCTCTCTCCATGTAGTGGTGTTGTCTTACGTCTCTCTCCATGTAGTGTTGTGGTGTTGTCTTACGTCTCTCTCCATGTAGTGTTGTTGTCTTACGTCTCTCCATGTAGTGGTGTTGTCTTACGTCTCTCTCCATGTAGTGTTGTTGTCTTACGTCTCTCTCCATGTAGTGGTGTTGTCTTACGTCTCTCTCCATGTAGTGTGTGTGGTGTTTCTTACGTCTCTCTCCATGTAGTGGTGTTGTCTTACGTCTCTCTCCATGTAGTGGTGTTGTCTTACGTCTCTCTCCATGTAGTGGTGTTGTCTTACGTCTCTCTCCATGTAGTGGTGTTGTCTTACGTCTCTCTCCATGTAGTGTTGTGGTGTTGTCTTACGTCTCTCTCCATGTAGTGGTGTTGTCTTACGTCTCTCTCCATGTAGTGGTGTTGTCTTACGTCTCTCTCCATGTAGTGTGTTGTCTTACGTCTCTCCATGTAGTGGTGTTGTCTTACGTCTCTCTCCATGTAGTGGTGTTGTCTTACGTCTCTCTCCATGTAGTGGTGTTGTCTTACGTCTCTCTCCATGTAGTGGTGTTGTCTTACGTCTCTCTCCATGTAGTGGTGTTGTCTTACGTCTCTCTCATGTAGTGTTGTGGTGTTGTCTTACGTCTCTCTCCATGTAGTGGTGTTGTCTTACGTCTCTCTCCATGTAGTGGTGTTGTCTTACGTCTCTCTCCATGTAGTGGTGTTGTCTTACGTCTCTCTCCATGTAGTGGTGTTGTCTTACGTCTCTCTCCATGTAGTGGTGTTGTCTTACGTCTCTCTCCATGTAGTGTGTGGTGTTGTCTTACGTCTCTCTCATGTAGTGGTGTTGTCTTACGTCTCTCTCATGTAGTGGTGTTGTCTTACGTCTCTCTCCATGTAGTGTTGTTTGTCTTACGTCTCTCCATGTAGTGTTGTTGTCTTACGTCTCTCTCCATGTTGTGGTGTTGTCTTACGTCTCTCTCCATTGTAGTGTTTGTGGTGTTGTCTTACGTCTCTCCCATGTAGTGTAGTTGTCTTACGTCTCTCTCCATGTAGTGTTGTTGTCTTACGTTCTCCGTGTAGTGTGTTGTCTTACGTCTTTCTCCATGTAGTGTTGTGGTGTTCGTCTTACGTCTCTCTCCATGTAGTGTTGTGGTGTTGTCTTACGTCTCTCTCCATGTAGTGGTGTTGTCTTACGTCTCTCTCCATGTAGTGGTGTTGTCTTACGTCTCTCCATGTAGTGGTGTTGTCTTACGTCTCTCTCCATGTAGTGGTGGTGTCTTACGTCTCTCCATGTAGTGGTGTTGTCTTACGTCTCTCCATGTAGTGGTGTTGTCTTACGTCTCTCTCCATGTAGTGTGTGGTATTGTCTTACGTCTCTCCATGTAGTGTTGTTGTCTTACGTCTCTCTCCATGTAGTGTTGTTGTCTTACGTCTCTCCATGTAGTGGTGTTGTCTTACGTCTCTCTCCATGTAGTGTTGTGGTGTTGTCTTACGTCTCTCTCCATGTAGTGTTGTGGTGTTGTCTTACGTCTCTCTCCATGTAGTGTGTTGTCTTACGTCTCTCTCCATGTAGTGGTGTTGTCTTACGTCTCTCTCCATGTAGTGTTGTGGTGTTGTCTTACGTCTCTCTCCATGTAGTGGTGTTGTCTTACGTCTCTCTCCATGTAGTGGTGTTGTCTTACGTCTCTCTCCATGTAGTGTTGTTGTCTTACGTCTCTCCATGTAGTGGTGTTGTCTTACGTCTCTCTCCATGTAGTGGTGTTGTCTACGTCTCTCTCCATGTAGTGTTGTGGTGTTGTCTTACGTCTCTCTCCATGTAGTGTGTTGTCTTACGTCTCTCCATGTAGTGGTGTTGTCTTACGTCTCTCTCCATGTAGTGTTGTTGTCTTACGTCTCTCTCCATGTAGTGGTGTTGTCTTACGTCTCTCTCCATGTAATGTTGTGGTGTTGTCTTACGTCTCTCTCCATGTAGTGGTGTTGTCTTACGTCTCTCTCCATGTAGTGGTGTTGTCTTACGTCTCTCTCCATGTAGTGGTGTTGTCTTACGTCTCTCTCCATGTAGTGGTGTTGTCTTACGTCTCTCTCCATGTAGTGTTGTTGTCTTACGTCTCTCTCCATGTAGTGGTGTTGTCTTACGTCTCTCTCCATGTAGTGGTGTTGTCTTACGTCTCTCTCCATGTAGTGTTGTTGTCTTACGTCTCTCCATGTAGTGGGGTTGTCTTACGTCTCTCTCCATGTAGTGGTGTTGTCTTACGTCTCTCTCCATGTAGTGGTGTTGTCTTACGTCTCTCTCCATGTAGTGGTGTTGTCTTACGTCTCTCTCCATGTAGTGGTGTTGTCTTACGTCTCTCTCCATGTAGTGTTGTGGTGTTGTCTTACGTTCTCTCCTCTCCATGTAGTGGTGTTGTCTTACGTCTCTCTCCATGTAGTGGTGTTGTCTTACGTCTCTCTCCATGTAGTGGTGTTGTCTTACGTCTCTCTCCATGTAGTGGTGTTGTCTTACGTCTCTCTCCATGTAGTGGTGTTGTCTTACGTCTCTCTCCATGTAGTGTTGTGGTGTTGTCTTACGTCTCTCTCTATGTAGTGGTGTTGTCTTACGTCTCTCTCCATGTAGTGGTGTTGTCTTACGTCTCTCTCCATGTAGTGTTGTTGTCTTACATCCTCCATGTAGTGTTGTTGTCTTACGTCTCTCTCCATGTTGTGGTGTTGTCTTACGTCTCTCTCCATGTAGTGTTGTGGTGTTGTCTTACGTCTCTCCATGTAGTGTAGTTGTCTTACGTCTCTCTCCATGTAGTGTTGTTGTCTTACGTCTCTCCGTGTAGTGCTGTTGTCTTACGTCTTTCTCCATGTAGTGTTGTGGTGTTGTCTACGTCTCTCTCCATGTAGTGTTGTGGTGTTGTCTTACGTCTCTCTCCATGTAGTGGTGTTGTCTTACGTCTCTCTCCATGTAGTGGTGTTGTGTTACGTCTCTCCATGTAGTGGTGTTGTCTTACGTCTCTCTCCATGTAGTGGTGTTATGTTACGTCTCTCCATGTAGTGGTGTTGTCTTACATCTCTCCATGTAGTGGTGTTGTCTTACGGTCTCTCTCCATGTAGTGTTGTGGTATTGTCTTACGTCTCTCCATGTAGTGTTGTTGTCTTACGTCTCTCTCCATGTAGTGTTGTTGTCTTACGTCTCTCCATGTTGTGCTGTTGTTCTACGTCTTTCTCCATGTAGTGTTGTGGTTGTTGTCTTACGTCTCTCTCCGTGTAGTGTTGTGGTTGTTGTCTTACGTCTCTCTCCATGTAGTGTTTGTTGTCTTACGTCTCTCTCCATGTAGTGGTGTTGTCTTACTTCTCACTCCATGTAGTGTTGTGGTGTTGTCTTACGTCTCTCTCCATGTAGTGGTGTTGTCTTACGTCTCTCTCCATGTAGTGGGTGTTGTCTTACGTCTCTCTCCATGTAGTGTTGTTGTCTTTACGTCTCTCCATGTAGTGTTGTTGTCTTACGTCTCTCTCCATGTAGTGGTGTTGTCTACGTCTCTCTCCATGTAGTGTTGTGTGTTGTCTTACGTCTCTCTCCATGTAGTGTTGTGTTGTCTTACGTCTCTCCATGTAGTGTGGTTGTCTTACCCTCCTGTGTGTTTTAAACGTCTCTCTCCATGTAGTGTTGTTGTCTAACGTCTCTCTCCATGTAGTGGTGTTGTCTTACGTCTCTCTCCATGTAATGTTGTGGTGTTGTCTTACGTCTCTCTCCATGTAGTGGTGTTGTCTTACGTCTCTCTCCATGTAGTGGTGTTGTCTTAACGTCTCTCTCCATGTTAGTGGTGTTGTCTTACGTCTCTCTCCAGTGTAGTGGTGTTTGTCTTACGTCTCTCTCCATGTAGTGTTGTGGTTGTCTTACGTCTCTCTCCATGTAGTGGTGTTGTCTTACGTCTCTCTCCATGTAGTGGTGTTGTCTTACGTCTCTCTCCATGTAGTGTTGTGTCTTACGTCATCTCCAGTAGTGGGGTTTGTCTTACGTCTCTCTCCATGTAGTGTGTTGTCTTACGGCTCTCTCCATGTAGTGGTGTTGTCTTACGTCTCTCTCCATGTAGTGGTGTTGTCTTACGTCTCTCTCCATGTAGTGGTGTTGTCTTACGTCTCTCTCCATGTAGTGTTGTGGTGTTGTCTTACGTCTCCTCTCCATGTAGTGGTGTTGTCTTACGTCTCTCTCCATGTAGTGGTGTTGTCTTACATCTCTCCATGTAGTGGTGTTGTCTTACGTCTCTCTCCATGTAGTGTTGTGGTATTGTCTTACGTCTCTCCATGTAGTGTTGTGTCTTACGTCTCTCTCCATGTAGTGTTGTTGTCTTACGTCTCTCCATGTAGTGCTGTTGTCTTACGTCTTTCTCCATGTAGTGTTGTGGTGTTGTCTTACGTCTCTCTCCGTGTAGTGTTGTGGTGTTGTCTTACGTCTCTCCCATGTAGTGTTGTTGTTTACGTCTCTCTCCATGTAGTGGTGTTGTCTTACTTCTCACTCCATGTAGTGTTGTGGTGTTGGTCTTACGTCTGCTCTCCATGTAGTGGTGTTGTCTTACGTCTCTCTCCATGTAGTGGTGTTGTCTTACGGTCTCTCTCCATGTAGTGTTGTTGTTTACGTCTCTCCATGTAGTGGTGTTGTCTTACGTCTCTCTCCATGTAGTGTTGTTGTCTAACGTCTCTCTCCATGTAGTGTTGTTGTCTAACGTCTCTCTCCATGTAGTGGTGTTGTCTTACTTCTCACTCCATGTAGTGTTGTGGTGTTGTTCTTACGTCTCTCCTCCATGTAGTGGTGTTGTCTTACGTCCTCTCTCCATGTAGTGTGTTGTCTTACTTTCTCACTCCATGTAGTGTTGTGGTGTTGTCTTACGTCTCTCTCCATGTAGTGGTGTTGTCTTACGTCTCTCTCCATGTAGTGGTGTTGTCTACGTCTCTCTCCATGTAGTGTTGTGGTGTTGTCTTACGTCTCTCTCCATGTAGTGTTGTTGTCTTACGTCTCTCCATGTAGTGGTGTTGTCTTACGTCTCTCTCCATGTAGTGTTGTTGTCTAACGTCTCTCTCCATGTAGTGTTGTTGTCTAACGTCTCTCTCCATGTAGTGGTGTTGTCTTACGTCTCTCTCCATGTAGTGTTGTGGTGTTGTCTTACGTCTCTCTCCATGTAGTGGTGTTGTCTTACGTCTCTCTCCCATGTAGTGGTGTTGTCTTACGTCTCTCTCCATGTAGTGGTGTTGTCTTACGTCTCTCTCCATGTAGTGGTGTTGTCTTACGTCTCTCTCCATGTAGTGTTGTGGTGTTGTCTTACGTCTCTCTCCATGTAGTGGTGTTGTCTTACGTCTCTCTCCATGTAGTGGTGTTGTCTTACGTCTCTCTCCATGTAGTGTTGTTGTCTTACGTCTCTCCATGTAGTGGGCTTGTCTTACGTCTCTCTCCATGTAGTGGTGTTGTCTTACGTCTCTCTCCATGTAGTGGTGTTGTCTTACGTCTCTCTCCATGTAGTGGTGTTGTCTTACGTCTCTCTCCATGTAGTGGTGTTGTCTTACGTCTCTCTCCATGTAGTGTTGTGGTGTTGTCTTACGTCTCTCTCCATGTAGTGGTGTTGTCTTACGTCTCTCTCCATGTAGTGGTGTTGTCTTACGTCTCTCTCCATGTAGTGGTGTTGTCTTACATCTCTCTCCATGTAGTGGTGTTGTCTTACGTCTCTCTCCATGTAGTGTTGTGGTGTTGTCTTACGTCTCTCTCCATGTAGTGGTGTTGTCTTACGTCTCCTCCATGTAGTGTTGTTGTCTTAGGTCTTCTCTCCCATGTAGTGGTGTTGTCTTACGTCTCTCTCCATGTAGTGGTGTTGTCTTACGTCTCTCTCCATGTAGTGGTGTTGTCTTTACGCCTCTCTCCATGTAGTGGTGTTGTCTTACGTCTCTCTCCATGTAGTGTTGTTGTCTTACGTCTCTCCATGTAGTGTTGTTGTCTTACGTCTCTCTCCATGTAGTGGGGTTGTCTTACGTCTCTCTCCATGTAGTGGTGTTGTCTTACGTCTCTCTCCATGTAGTGGTGTTGTCTTACGTCTCTCTCCATGTAGTGGTGTTGTCTTACGTCTCTCTCCATGTAGTGGTGTTGTCTTACGTCTCTCTCCATGTAGTGGTGTTGTCTTACGTCTCTCTCCATGTAGTGGTGTTGTCTTACGTCTCTCTCCATGTAGTGTTGTTGTCTTACGTCTCTCCATGTAGTGTTGTTGTCTTACGTCTCTCTCCATGTAGTGGTGTTGTCTTACGTCTCTCTCCATGTAGTGTTGTGGTGTTGTCTTACGTCTCTCTCCATGTAGTGTTGTTGTCTTACGTCTCTCCATGTAGTGGTGTTGTCTTACGTCTCTCTCCATGTAGTGTTGTTGTCTTACGTCTCTCTCCATGTAGTGGTGTTGTCTTACGTCTCTCTCCATGTAGTGTTGTGGTGTTGTCTTACGTCTCTCTCCATGTAGTGGTGTTGTCTTACGTCTCTCTCCATGTAGTGGTGTTGTCTTACGTCTCTCTCCATGTAGTGGTGTTGTCTTACGTCTCTCTCCATGTAGTGTTGTGGTGTTGTCTTACGTCTCTCTCCATGTAGTGGTGTTGTCTTACGTCTCTCTCCATGTAGTGGTGTTGTCTTACGTCTCTCTCCATGTAGTGTTGTTGTCTTACGTCTCTCTCCATGTAGTGGTGTTGTCTTACGTCTCTCTCCATGTAGTGGTGTTGTCTTACGTCTCTCTCCATGTAGTGGTGTTGTCTTACGTCTCTCTCCATGTAGTGGTGTTGTCTTACGTCTCTCTCCATGTAGTGGTGTTGTCTTACGTCTCTCTCCATGTAGTGGTGTTGTCTTACGTCTCTCTCCATGTAGTGTTGTGGTGTTGTCTTACGTCTCTCTCCATGTAGTGGTGTTGTCTTACGTCTCTCTCCATGTAGTGGTGTTGTCTTACGTCTCTCTCCATGTAGTGGTGTTGTCTTACGTCTCTCTCCATGTAGTGGTGTTGTCTTACGTCTCTCTCCATGTAGTGTTGTGTGTTGTCTTACGTCTCTCTCCATGTAGTGGTGTTGTCTTACGTCTCTCTCCATGTAGTGTTGTTGTCTTACGTCTCTCTCCATGTAGTGGTGTTGTCTTACGTCTCTCTCCATGTAGTGGTGTTGTCTTACGTCTCTCTCCATGTAGTGGTGTGTCTTACGTCTCTCTCCATGTCAGTGGTGTTGTCTTACGCCTCTCTCCCATGTAGTGGTGTTGTCTTACGTCTCTCTCCATGTAGTGTTGTTGTCTTACGTCTCTCCATGTAGTGTTGTTGTCTTACGTCTCTCTCCATGTAGTGGGGTTGTCTTACGTCTCTCTCCATGTAGTGGTTTGTCTTACGTCTCTCTCCATGTAGTGGTGTTGTCTTACGTCTCTCTCCATGTAGTGGTGTTGTCTTACGTCTCTCTCCATGTAGTGTTGTGTGTTGTCTTACGTCTCTCTCCATGTAGTGGTGTTGTTTACGTCTCTCTCCATGTAGTGGTGTTGTCTTACGTCTCTCTCCATGTAGTGTTGTTGTCTACGTCTCTCCATGTAGTGTTGTTGTCTTAGTCTCTCTCCATGTAGTGGTGTTGTCTTACGTCTCTCTCCATGTAGTGTTGTGGTGTTGTCTTACGTCTCTCTCCATGTAGTGTTGTTGTCTTACGTCTCTCCATGTAGTGGTGTTGTCTTACGTCTCTCTCCATGTAGTGTTTTTGTCTTACGTCTCTCTCCATGTAGTGGTGTTGTCTTACGTCTCTCTCCATGTAGTGTTGTGGTGTTGTCTTACGTCTCCTCTCCATGTAGTGGGTGTTGTCTTACGTCTCTCTCCATGTAGTTGGTGTTGTCTTACGTCTCTCTCCATGTAGTTGGTGTTGTCTTACGTCTCTCTCCATGTAGTGGTGTTGTCTTACGTCTCTCTCCATGTAGTGGTGTTGTCTTACGTCTCTCTCCATGTAGTGGTGTTGTCTTACGTCTCTCTCCCATGTAGTGTTGTTGTCTTACGTCTCTCTCCATGTAGTGGTGTTGTCTTACGTCTCTCTCCATGTAGTGGTGTTGTCTTTACGTCTCTCTCCATGTAGTGGTGTTGTCTTACGTCTCTCTCCATGTAGTGGTGTTGTCTTACGTCTCTCTCCATGTAGTGGTGTTGTCTTACGTCTCTCTCCATGTAGTGGTGTTGTCTTACGTCTCTCTCCATGTAGTGGTGTTTGTCTTACGTCTCTCTCCATGTAGTGTTTGGCGTGTTGTCTTACGTCTCTCTCCATGTAGTGGTGTTGTCTTACGTCTCTCTCTCCATGTAGTGGTGTTGTCTTACGTCTCTCCTCCATGTAGTGTTGTTGTCTTACGTCTCTCTCCATGTAGTGGTGTTGTCTTACGTCTCTCTCCATGTAGTGGTGTTGTCTTACGTCTCTCTCCATGTAGTGGTGTTGTCTTACGTCCTCTCCATGTAGTGGTGTTGTCTTACGTCTCTCTCCATGTAGTGGTGTTGTCTTACGGTCCGGTGTTTATCTCTCCATGTATGGTGTTGTCTTACGTCTCTCTCCATGTAGTGTTGTGGTGTTGTCTTACGTCTCTCTCCATGTAGTGGTGTTGTCTTACGTCTCTCTCCATGTAGTGGTGTTGTCTTACGTCTCTCTCCATGTAGTGGTGTTGTCTTACATCTCTCTCCATGTAGTGGTGTTGTCTTACGTCTCTCTCCATGTAGTGTTGTGGTGTTGTCTTACGTCTCTCTCCATTGTAGTGGTGTTTGTCTTACGTCTCTCTCCATGTAGTGTTGTTGTCTTAGGTCTCTCTCCATGTAGTGGTGTTGTCTTACGTCTCTCTCCATGTAGTGGTGTTGTCTTACGTCTCTCTCCATGTAGTGGTGTTGTCTTACGTCTCTCTCCATGTAGTGGTGTTGTCTTACGCCTCTCTCCATGTAGTGGTGTTGTCTTACGTCTCTCTCCATGTAGTGTTGTTGTCTTACGTCTCCATGTAGTGTTGTTGTCTTACGTCTCTCTCCATGTAGTGGGGTTGTCTTACGTCTCTCTCCATGTAGTGGTGTTGTCTTACGTCTCTCTCCATGTAGTGGTGTTGTCTTACGTCTCTCTCCATGTAGTGGTGTTGTCTTACGTCTTCTCTCCATGTAGTGTTGTGGTGTTGTCTTACGTCTCTCTCCATGTAGTGGTGTTGTCTTACGTCTCTCTCCATGTAGTGGTGTTGTCTTACGTCTCTCTCCATGTAGTGTTGTTGTCTTACGTCTCTCCATGTAGTGTTGTTGTCTTACGTCTCTCTCCATTGTAGTGGTGTTGTCTTACGTCTCTCTCCATGTAGTGTTGTGGTGTTGTCTTACGTCTCTCTCCATGTAGTGTTGTTGTCTTACGTCTCTCCATGTAGTGGTGTTGTCTTACGTCTCTCTCCATGTAGTGGTTTTTGTCTTACGTCTCTCTCCATGTAGTGGTGTTGTCTTACGTCTCTCTCCATGTAGTGTTGTGGTGTTGTCTTACGTCTCTCTCCATGTAGTGGTGTTGTCTTACGTCTCTCTCCATGTAGTGGTGTTGTCTTACGTCTCTCTCCATGTAGTGGTGTTGTCTTACGTCTCTCTCCATGTAGTGTTGTGGTGTTGTCTTACGTCTCTCTCCATGTAGTGGTGTTGTCTTACGTCTCTCTCCATGTAGTGGTGTTGTCTTACGTCTCTCTCCATGTAGTGTTGTTGTCTTACGTCTCTCTCCATGTAGTGGTGTTGTCTTACGTCTCTCTCCATGTAGTGGTGTTGTCTTACGTCTCTCTCCATGTAGTGGTGTTGTCTTACGTCTCTCTCCATGTAGTGGTGTTGTCTTACGTCTCTCTCCATGTAGTGGTGTTGTCTTACGTCTCTCTCCATGTAGTGGTGTTGTCTTACGTCTCTCTCCATGTAGTGTTGTGGTGTTTCCTCTTTTCGTGATGTGTGTTTATTTGTCCGATAGTTTATTTAATCCCAGACCTCCGTCCCTGCAGGAGGCCTTTTGCCTTTTGGTAGGCCGTCATTGTAAATAATAATTTGTTCTTTTAACTGGCTTGCCTAGTTAAATAAAGGTAAAAAAAAAAAAGGTTGAATAAAGTTGAATAAATAAATTAGGGTTAGGGGGAACTGTGATTTTTTAATGGGACGGAATTGGGCGGCCCCACGATGTATACTGGATTGTGTGTTATGATTCTGATAGTTTTTCATGGAATTCAAATATCTCCTTCAGGTTTCAGCACAATGGCATTCTGGACTGTACCACTATACACATAGGACTGGACTGTACCACTATACAATAGGACTGGACTGTACCACTATACACATAGGACTGGACTGTACCACTATACACATAGGACTGGACTGTACCCTATACACATAGGACTGGACGTACACTATACACATAGGACTGGACTGTACCACTATACACATAGGACTGGACTGTACCACTAATACACATAGGACTGGACTGTACCACTATACACATAGGACTGGACTGTACCACTATACACATAGGATGGACTGTACCACTATACACATAGGACTGGGACTGTACCACTATACACATAGGACTGGACTGTACCACTATACACATAGGACTGGACTGTACCACTATACACATAGGACTGGACTGTACCACTATACACATAGGACTGGACTGTACCACTATACACATAGGACTGGACTGTACAACTATACACATAGGACTGGACTGTACCACTATACACACATAGGACTGTACAACTACTACAACTTTCAGCACAATGGCATTGTTCACTGTGAAGCGGTATCTCTTGAGACTGCTGCCATCTATACTGTCCGGGGTAAAGCTGAAAGAGGAATTTACAGAGAGTGACTCGTTGTTGTTAGGTGGCACTGAGGAAAGGAATCAAGCCTTGTTTACCTCAATCAAACTTTAACCAGCTGCAGACAGAAAGAGCTGAGAGAACAAAGATGGACAAGTAAGTGCTGTATCCAGCAGGACAAACCTGGATCGAGGCCTCAGGAGAGAGTGGAGCCTTGACATTTACTGGAGAATATTGCAGTGAAACAATCAGAAAAGCCCCAGTCAAGCTGTTTTCCAGGACTGTACCACTATACACACATAGGACTGGTCTGTACAACTATACACACATAGGACTGTACCACTATACACACATAGGACTGTACCACTATACACACATAGGACTGTACCACTATACACACATAGGACTGTACCACTATACACACATAGGACTGTACCACTATACACCCATAGGACTGTACAACTATACACACATAGGACTGGTCTGTACAACTATACACATAGGACTGGTCTGTACCACTATACACACATAGGACTGGACTGGACAACTATACACACATAGGACTGGTCTGTACCACTATACACACATAGGACTGTACAACTATACACACATAGGACTGGACTGTACAACTATACACACATAGGACTGTACCACTATACACATAGGACTGGACTGTACCACTATACACACATAGGACTGGACTGTACCACTATACACACATAGGACTGGTCTGGACAACTATACACAAATAGGACTGGACTGTACCACTATACACACATAGGACTGGACTGTACCACTATACACACATAGGACTGGACTGTACAACTATACACACATAGGACTGGACTGTACCACTATACACACATAGGACTGGACTGTACAACTATACACACATAGGACTGTACCACTATACACACATAGGACTGGACTGTACCACTATACACACATAGGACTGGTCTGGACAACTATACACACATAGGACTGGACTGGACAACTATACACACATAGGACTGGACTGTACCACTATACACACATAGGACTGGTCTGTACCACTATACACACATAGGACTGGACTGTACAACTATACACACATAGGACTGATCTGTACAACTATACACACATAGGACTGTACCACTATACACACATAGGACTGGACTGGACAACTATACACACATAGGACTGGACTGTACAACTATACACACATAGGACTGTACCACTATACACACATAGGACTGGACTGTACCACTATACACACATAGGACTGGTCTGGACAACTATACACACATAGGACTGGACTGTACCACTATACACACATAGGACTGTACAACTATACACACATAGGACTGGACTGTACAACTATACACACATAGGACTGTACCACTATACACACATAGGACTGGACTGTACCACTATACACACATAGGACTGGTCTGTACCACTATACACACATAGGACTGGTCTGGACAACTATACACACATAGGACTGGTCTGTACAACTATACACACATAGGACTGGACTGGACAACTATACACACATAGGACTGGACTGGACAACTATACACACATAGGACTGGACTGGACAACTATACACACATAGGACTGGACTGTACCACTATACACACATAGGACTGGACTGTACCACTATACACACATAGGACTGGACTGGACAACTATACACACATAGGACTGGACTGTACCACTATACACACATAGGACTGGACTGGACAACTATACACACATAGGACTGTACCACTATACACACATAGGACTGGACTGGACAACTATACACACATAGGACTGGACTGTACCACTATACACACATAGGACTGGACTGTACAACTATACACAAATAGGACTGGACTGTACCACTATACACACATAGGACTGGACTGTACCACTATACACACATAGGACTGGACTGGACAACTATACACACATAGGACTGGACTGTACCACTATACACACATAGGACTGGACTGGACAACTATACACACATAGGACTGGACTGTACCACTATACACACATAGGACTGGACTGTACCACTATACACACATAGGACTGGTCTGGACAACTATACACACATAGGACTGGTCTGTACAACTATACACACATAGGACTGGACTGGACAACTATACACACATAGGACTGGACTGTACCACTATACACACATAGGACTGGACTGTACCACTATACACACATAGGACTGTACAACTATACACACATAGGACTGGACTGTACCACTATACACACATAGGACTGGACTGGACAACTATACACACATAGGACTGGACTGTACAACTATACACACATAGGACTGGACTGTACCACTATACACACATAGGACTGGACTGTACAACTATACACACATAGGACTGGACTGTACCACTATACACACATAGGACTGGACTGTACCACTATACACTCATAGGACTGTACAACTATACACACATAGGACTGGACTGTACCACTATACACACATAGGACTGGTCTGGACAACTATACACACATAGGACTGGACTGTACCACTATACACACATAGGACTGTACAACTATACACACATAGGACTGGACTGTACAACTATACACACATAGGACTGTACCACTATACACACATAGGACTGGACTGTACCACTATACACACATAGGACTGGTCTGTACCACTATACACACATAGGACTGGTCTGGACAACTATACACACATAGGACTGGTCTGTACAACTATACACACATAGGACTGGACTGGACAACTATACACACATAGGACTGGACTGGACAACTATACACACATAGGACTGGACTGGACAACTATACACACATAGGACTGGACTGTACCACTATACATACATAGGACTGGACTGTACCACTATACACACATAGGACTGGACTGGACAACTATACACACATAGGACTGGACTGTACCACTATACACACATAGGACTGGACTGGACAACTATACACACATAGGACTGTACCACTATACACACATAGGACTGGACTGGACAACTATACACACATAGGACTGGACTGTACCACTATACACACATAGGACTGGACTGTACAACTATACACAAATAGGACTGGACTGTACCACTATACACACATAGGACTGGACTGTACCACTATACACACATAGGACTGGACTGGACAACTATACACACATAGGACTGGACTGTACCACTATACACACATAGGACTGGACTGGACAACTATACACACATAGGACTGGACTGTACCACTATACACACATAGGACTGGACTGTACCACTATACACACATAGGACTGGTCTGGACAACTATACACACATAGGACTGGTCTGTACAACTATACACACATAGGACTGGACTGGACAACTATACACACATAGGACTGGACTGTACCACTATACACACATAGGACTGGACTGTACCACTATACACACATAGGACTGTACAACTATACACACATAGGACTGGACTGTACCACTATACACACATAGGACTGGACTGGACAACTATACACACATAGGACTGGACTGTACAACTATACACACATAGGACTGGACTGTACCACTATACACACATAGGACTGGACTGTACAACTATACACACATAGGACTGGACTGTACCACTATACACACATAGGACTGGACTGTACCACTATACACTCATAGGACTGTACAACTATACACACATAGGACTGGACTGTACCACTATACACACATAGGACTGGACTGGACAACTATACACACATAGGACTGGACTGTACCACTATACACACATAGGACTGGTCTGTACAACTATACACACATAGGACTGGACTGGACAACTATACACACATAGGACTGGTCTGTACCACTATACACACATAGGACTGGACTGGACAACTATACACACATAGGACTGTACCACTATACACACATAGGACTGGACTGTACAACTATACACACATAGGACTGGTCTGTACAACTATACACACTTAGGACTGGACAACTATACACACATAGGACTGGACAACTATACACACATAGGACTGGACTGTACAACTATACACACATAGGACTGGACAACTATACACACATAGGACTGGACTGTACAACTATACACACATAGGACTGGTCTGTACAACTATACACACTTAGGACTGGACTGGACAACTATACACACATAGGACTGGACTGGACAACTATACACACATAGGACTGGACTGGACAACTATACACACATAGGACTGGACTGTACAACTATACACACATAGGACTGGTCTGTACAACTATACACACTTAGGACTGGACTGGACAACTATACACACATAGGACTGGACTGGACAACTATACACACATAGGACTGGACTGGACAACTATACACACATAGGACTGGACTGGACAACTATACACACATAGGACTGGACTGGACAACTATACACACATAGGACTGGACTGGACAACTATACACACATAGGACTGGACTGGACAACTATACACACATAGGACTGGACTGGACAACTATACACACATAGGACTGGTCTGTACCACTATACACACATAGGACTGGACTGTACCACTATACACACATAGGACTGTACAACTATACACACATAGGACTGGACTGTACAACTATACACACATAGGACTGGTCTGTACAACTATACCCACATAGGACTGGTCTGTACAACTATACCCACATAGGACTGGTCTGTACAACTATACCCACATAGGACTGGACTGGACAACTATACCCACATAGGACTGGTCTGTACAACTATACCCACATAGGACTGTACAACTATACACACATAGGACTGGTCTGTACAACTATACCCACATAGGACTGGTCTGTACAACTATACCCACATAGGACTGGTCTGTACAACTATACCCACATAGGACTGTACAACTATACACACATAGGACTGGTCTTTACAACTATACACACATAGGACTGTACAACTATACACACATAGGACTGTACCACTATACACACATAGGACTGGACTGTACCACTATACACACATAGGACTGGACTGGACAACTATACACACATTGGACTGTACCACTATACACACATAGGACTGGACTGGACAACTACACACACATAGGACTGTACCACTATACACACATAGGACTGTACCACTATACACACATAGGACTGTACCACTATACACACATAGGACTGGACTGGACAACTATACACACATTGGACTGTACCACTATACACACATAGGACTGGACTGGACAACTATATACACATAGGACTGTACCACTATACACACATAGGACTGTACCACTATACACACATAGGACTGTACCACTATACACACATAGGACTGGTCTGGACAACTATACACACATAGGACTGGACTGGACAACTATACACACATAGGACTGTACCACTATACACACATAGGACTGTACCACTATACACACATAGGACTGGACTGGACAACTATACACACATAGGACTGGACTGTACCACTATACACACATAGGACTGGACTGTACCACTATACACACATAGGACTGGACAGGACAACTATACACACATAGGACTGGTCTGTACAACTATACACACATAGGACTGGACTGTACAACTATACCCACATAGGACTGTACAACTATACCCACATAGGACTGTACAACTATACCCACATAGGACTGTACCACTATACACACATAGGACTGGTCTGTACAACTATACCCACATAGGACTGTACCACTATACACACATAGGACTGGACTGTACAACTATACACACATAGGACTGTACCACTATACACACATAGGACTGTACAACTATACCCACATAGGACTGTACAACTATACCCACATAGGACTGTACCACTATACACACATAGGACTGGTCTGTACAACTATACCCACATAGGACTGTACAACTATACCCACATAGGACTGTACCACTATACACACATAGGACTGGTCTGTACAACTATACCCACATAGGACTGTACCACTATACACACATAGGACTGGACTGTACAACTATACACACATAGGACTGTACCACTATACACACATAGGACTGTACCACTATACACACATAGGACTGTACCACTATACACACATAGGACTGTACCACTATACACACATAGGACTGTACCACTATACACACATAGGACTGTACCACTATACACACATAGGACTGGACAACTATACACACATAGGACTGTACAACTATACACACATAGGACTGGACTGTACCACTATACACACATAGGACTGGACTGTACCACTATACACACATAGGACTGGACTGGACAACTATACACACATAGGACTGTACCACTATACACACATAGGACTGGACTGTACAACTATACACACATAGGACTGTACAACTATACACACATAGGACTGTACCACTATA
This sequence comes from Oncorhynchus kisutch, assembly GCF_002021735.2. Lineage (NCBI taxonomy): Eukaryota > Metazoa > Chordata > Actinopteri > Salmoniformes > Salmonidae > Oncorhynchus > Oncorhynchus kisutch. The sequence continues at coordinate 82,562,788 of NC_034191.2, forward strand.
CACACATAGGACTGGACTGTACCACTATACACACATAGGACTGGACTGGACAACTATACACACATAGGACTGGACTGGACAACTATACACACATAGGACTGGACTGTAAACCTTATTTTACGATAAGCCGGTATTGACACGGACCAGTTTGGGTTTTTACTTTACCTTCTATAACGGTATTTTAATGTTTGGTTTGTTAAATGTGATACGTTGTGTGTAACGTCCATTTTTACAGTTTACTTGGCTACTTGAGTGTTCTTTTTCCGCTCTCTCTCAATTTACCTTTAAGGGGCTTTGTTGACATGGGAAACACACATCCAAATTGCCAAAGCAAGTGAGGTAGATAATAAACAAAAGATTAATAAACTATAAAAATGAACAGTATACATTAGTTCCAAAAGAATAAAGACATTTCAAATGTCATATTATGTCTTTATACAGTGTTGTAATGATGTGCAAATAGTTAAAGTACAAAAGGGAAAATATATAAAAATAAATATGGGTTGTATTTACAATGGTGTTAGTTCTTCACTGGTTGCCCTTTTCTTGTGGCAACAGGTCACACATCTTGCTGCTGTGATGGCACACTGTGGTATTTCACCCAGTAGATATGGGAGTTTATCAAAACTGGGTTTGTTTTTGAATTCTTTGTGGATCTGTGTAATCTGAGGGAAATATGTCTCTCTAATATGGTCATACATTGGGCAGGAGGTTAGGAAGTGCAGCTCAGTTTCCACCTCATTTTGTGGGTTTTGTGCACATAGCCTGTCTTCTCTTGAGAGCCATGTCTGCCTACGGCGGCCTTTCTCAATAGGAATTATGTCTCGCTCTCTCTCTTTCTCTCTATTTTCTCTTTCTCGCTCGCTCTCTTTTCTCTCACGTTTCTCTCTCCTTCTCTCTCTTTCTCTCTCTTTCTTTTTCTCTTTTCCCTCACTTTTCTCTCTCCTCTCTCCTCCTCCCTCCTCTCTCTACTTTTCTCCGCTAAAGGCTCTGATCAATGTGCATTGATGAAAATCATTAATAACACTGACAGAAAGTAGGTAGATGGTTACTGTCACGTAAATCCCTAAACTCCAGACCTTCTCTACTTCAAAGTCATCTGTCAAACTGAAATAACTTTCTCACAACTAATTCCTCAATACGCCGACGTTACAAAGGTAGAGACTAAGAGAGAGAGAGAGAGAGAAAATAAAACATAATAAAATACATTCTGTTGTCTAAATCTAATTTTGACTCTGTTAAAAAAAGGCGGTATGTTGCTCTTCTGTTCCTATATTATGTAAATACATGGATTACGTGTTAATCTAGTACCGCACATGATGATCTGAGCGCCAGCAATGATTAACATCTAATCTCATAACAGCTACTGTCTTGAGGGAGATACAAATCAATAAACCATTTACTGAAAAATCTGTTCCGTGCTCTCTCTGCCATGACCCAAATCCCCTCTGGACTCTCACATTAAGAGAGGGAGTACAAGATACACAGATTCAGCAGAAAATAGAAACACACACGCACGCATGCACGCACGCACGCACACACACACACACACACACACACACACTTTCTTCCCTAATCCTCACACACCTCACATCTACTGTGTGGTAAACTGAGAGACGAGGTGATTGATCCTTGCAGTAATCTGTGAGATGAGGTGATTGATCCTTGCAGTAATCTGTGAGACAAAGTGTTTGATCCTAGCAGTAATCTGAGAGACGAGGTGATTGATCTAAACAGTCATCTGTGAGACGAGGTGATTGATCCTAGCAGTAATCTGAGAGACAAGGTGATTGATCCTAGCAGTAATCTGTGAGACGAGGTGATTGATCATAGCAGTAATCTGAGAGACGAGTTGATTGATCTAAACAGTAATCTGTGAGACGAGGTGATTGATCATAGCAGTAATCTGAGAGACGAGGTGATTGATCTAAACAGTAATCTGAGAGACGAGTTGATTGATCTAAACAGTCATCTGTGAGATGAGGTGCTTGATCATAGCAGTAATCTGAGAGACGAGTTGATTGATCTAAACAGTAATCTGTGAGATGAGGTGATTGATCCTAGCAGTAATCTGTGAGACGAGGTGATTGATCATAGCAGTAATCTGAGAGACGAGTTGATTGATCTAAACAGTCATCTGTGAGATGAGGTGATTGATCCTAGCAGTAATCTGTGAGACGGGGTGATTGATCATAGCAGTAATCTGAGAGATGAGTTGATTGATCCTAGCAGTAATCTGTGAGTCGAGGTGATTGATCCTAGCAGTAATCTGTGAGTCGAGGTGATTGATCTAAACAGTAATCTCATCTGTGAGACGAGGTGATTGATTTTAACAGTAATCTGTGAGAGGAGGTGAAGGCTACCCTCTGTCCAAACTACCCCCCCTGATTAAACTGGTTAAACCCCCACCCATTACTCTGAACTCAACCTAAAAAACCCATAACTTCCATTACCATAATCTCAACCTAAAACCCCCATAACATCCATTACCGTAATCTCAACCTAAAACCCCCATAATGCACAATACCGTAATCTCAACCTAAAACCCCCATAACATCCATTACCTTAATCTCAACCTAAAACCCCCATAACATCCATTACCATAATCTCAACCTAAAACCCCCATAACATCCATTACCGTAATCTCAACCTAAAACCCCCATAACATCCATTACCGTAATCTCAACCTAAAACCCCCATAACATCCATTACCGTAATCTCAACCTAAAACCCCCATAACATCCATTACCATAATCTCAACCTAAAACCCCCATAACATCCAAAACCATAATCTCATTTACGACTCCAGATCCACAGTATTATTCTGTATGTGACTCATTCATGACTAACATGCAACACAGAACCTTATAGTCCCACGGTCTCCATTTGTAGATTAATAAGTCATTCCATGTATTCATGTATATATATGTGTTTTACTTGACTGGAGACTTGCTCGTACAATGATTTGGAGATGACTCAAGGCTCTACCTCAAATCAAATCAAATCAAATGAAGATGTATTTGTCACATGCACCGCATACAACAGGTATTACCTTACTGTGAAATACTTACGTAAAAGCCCTTCACAAACAATGCAGTTTTAAGAAAATTTAGACCTAAAAATATTTACTAAATAAACTAAATTTTTTTAAAAGACAGAAAAGTAACACAATAAAATAATAATAATCAGGCCATTTTCAGAGGGTACCGGTACAGAGTCAATGTGGAGGCTATATACAGGGGTACCGGTACTGAGTCAATGTGGAGGCTATATACAGGGGGTACCAGTACAGAGTCAATGTGGAGGCTATATACAGGGGGTACCAGTACAGAGTCAATGTGGAGGCTATATACAGGGGGTACCGGTACAGAGTCAATGTGGAGGCTATATACAGGGTGTTACGGTACAGAGTCAATGTGGAGGATATATACAGGGGGTACCGGTACAGAGTCAATGTGGAGGCTATATACAGGGGGTAGCAGTACAGAGTCAATGTGGAGGCAATATACAGGGTGTTACGGAACAGAGTCAATGTGGAGGCTATATTTTGTATTTATTTATTTTTTATTTTACCTTTATTTAACCAGGTAGGCAAGTTGAGAACAAGTTCTCATTTACAATTGCGACCTGGCCAAGATAAAGCAAAGCAGTTCGACAGATAAAACGACACAGAGTTACACATGGAGTAAAAACAAACATACAGTCAATAATGCAGTATAAACAAGTCTATATACAATGTGAGCAAATGAGGTGAGAAGGGAGGTAAAGGCAAAAAAGGCCATGATGGCAAAGTAAATACAATATAGCAAGTAAAATACTGGAATGGTAGTTTTGCAATGGAAGAATGTGCAAAGTAGAAATAAAAAATAATGGGGTGCGAAGGAGCAAAATAAATAAATAAATTAAAATTAAATACAGTTGGGAAAGAGGTAGTTGTTTGGGCTAAATTATAGGTGGGCTATGTACAGGTGCAGTAATCTGTGAGCTGCTCTGACAGTTGGTGCTTAAAGCTAGTGAGGGAGATAAGTGTTTCCAGTTTCAGAGATTTTTGTAGTTCGTTCCAGTCATTGGCAGCAGAGAACTGGAAGGAGAGGCGGCCAAAGAAAGAATTGGTTTTGGGGGTGACTAGAGAGATATACCTGCTGGAGCGTGTGCTACAGGTGGGAGATGCTATGGTGACCAGCGAGCTGAGATAAGGGGGGACTTTACCTAGCAGGGTCTTGTAGATGACATGGAGCCAGTGGGTTTGGCGACGAGTATGAAGCGAGGGCCAGCCAACGAGAGCGTACAGGTCGCAATGGTGGGTAGTATATGGGGCTTTGGTGATAGAACGGATTGCACTGTGATAGACTGCATCCAATTTGTTGAGTAGGGTATTGGAGGCTATTTTGTAAATGACATCGCCAAAGTCGAGGATTGGTAGGATGGTCAGTTTTACAAGGGTATGTTTGGCAGCATGAGTGAAGGATGCTTTGTTGCGAAATAGGAAGCCAATTCTAGATTTAACTTTGGATTGGAGATGTTTGATATGGGTCTGGAAGGAGAGTTTACAGTCTAACCAGACACCTAAGTATTTGTAGTTGTCCACGTATTCTAAGTCAGAGCCGTCCAGAGTAGTGATGTTGGACAGGCGGGTAGGTGCAGGTAGCGATCGGTTGAAGAGCATGCATTTAGTTTTACTTGTATTTAAGAGCAATTGGAGGCCACGGAAGGAGAGTTGTATGGCATTGAAGCTTGCCTGGAGGGTTGTTAACACAGTGTCCAAAGAAGGGCCGGAAGTATGGTGTCGTCTGCGTAGAGGTGGATCAGGGACTCACCAGCAGCAAGAGCGACCTCATTGATGTATACAGAGAAGAGAGTCGGTCCAAGAATTGAACCCTGTGGCACCCCCATAGAGACTGCCAGAGGTCCGGACAGCAGACCCTCCGATTTGACACACTGAACTCTATCAGAGAAGTAGTTGGTGAACCAGGCGAGGCAATCATTTGAGAAACCAAGGCTGTCGAGTCTGCCGATGAGGATATGGTGATTGACAGAGTCGAAAGCCTTGGCCAGATCAATGAATACGGCTGCACAGTAATGTTTCTTATCGATGGCGGTTAAGATATCGTTTAGGACCTTGAGCGTGGCTGAGGTGCACCCATGACCAGCTCTGAAACCGGATTGCATAGCAGAGAAGGTATGGTGAGATTCGAAATGGTCGGTAATCTGTTTGTTGACTTGGCTTTCGAAGACCTTAGAAAGGCACGGTAGGATAGATATAGGTCTGTAGCAGTTTGGGTCAAGAGTGTCCCCCCCTTTGAAGAGGGGGATGACCGCAGCTGCTTTCCAATCTTTGGGAATCTCAGACGACACGAAAGAGAGGTTGAACAGGCTAGTAATAGGGGTGGCAACAATTTCGGCAGATCATTTTAGAAAGAAAGGGTCCAGATTGTCTAGCCCGGCTGATTTGTAGGGGTCCAGATTTTGCAGCTCTTTCAGAACATCAGCTGAATGGATTTGGGAGAAGGAGAAATGGGGAAGGCTTGGGCGAGTTGCTGTTGGGGGTGCAGTGCTGTTGTCCGGGGTAGGAGTAGCCAGGTGGAAAGCATGGCCAGCCGTAGAAAAATGCTTATTGAAATTCTCAATTATGGTGGATTTATCAGTGGTGACAGTGTTTCCTATCTTCAGTGCAGTGGGCAGCTGGGAGGAGGTGTTCTTATTCTCCATGGACTTTACAGTGTCCCAGAACTTTTTTGAGTTAGTGTTGCAGGAAGCAAATTTCTGCTTGAAAAAGCTAGCCTTGGCTTTTCTAACTGCCTGTGTATAATGATTTCTAGCTTCCCTGAACAGCTGCATATCACGGGGGCTGTTCGATGCTAATGCAGAACGCCATAGGATGTTTTTGTGTTGGTTAAGGGCAGTCAGGTCTGGGGAGAACCAAGGGCTATATCTGTTCCTGGTTCTAAATTTCTTAAATGGGGCATGTTTATTTAAGATGGTTAGGAAGGCATTTAAAAAAAATATCCAGGCATCCTCTACTGACGGGATGAGATCAATATCCTTCCAGGATACCCCGGCCAGGTCGATTAGAAAGGCCTGCTCGCAGAAGTGTTTCAGGGAGCGTTTTACAGTGATGAGTGGAGGTCGTTTGACCGCTGACCCATTACGGATGCAGGCAATGAGGCAGTGATCGCTGAGATCTTGGTTGAAGACAGCAGAGGTGTATTTAGAGGGGAAGTTGGTTAGGATGATATCTATGAGGGTGCCCGTGTTTAAGGTTTTGGGGAGGTACCTGGTAGGTTCATTGATTATTTGTGTGAGATTGAGGGCATCAAGTTTAGATTGTAGGATGGCTGGGGTGTTAAGCATGTTCCAGTTTAGGTCGCCTAGCAGCACGAACTCTGAAGATAGATGGGGGGCAATCAGTTCACATATGGTGTCCAGAGCACAGCTGGGGGCAGAGGGTGGTCTATAGCAGGCGGCAACGGTGAGAGACTTGTTTTTAGAGAGGTGGATTTTTAAAAGTAGAAGTTCAAATTGTTTGGGTACAGACCTGGATAGTAGGACAGAACTCTGCAGGCTATCTTTGCAGTAGATTGCAACACCGCCCCCTTTGGCAGTTCTATCTTGTCTGAAAATGTTGTAGTTTGGAATTAAAATGTCTGAGTTTTTGGTGGTCTTCCTAAGCCAGGATTCAGACACAGCTAGAACATCCGGGTTGGCAGAGTGTGCTAAAGCAGTGAATAGAACAAACTTAGGGAGGAGGCTTCTAATGTTAACATGCATGAAACCAAGGCTATTACGGTTACAGAAGTCGTCAAAAGAGAGCGCCTGGGGAATAGGAATTGGAGCTAGGCACTGCAGGGCCTGGATTCACCTCTACATCGCCAGAGGAACATAGGAGGAGTAGAATAAGGGTACGGCTAAAAGCTATGAGAATTGGTCGTCTAGAACGTCTGGAACATAGAGTAAAAGGAGGTTTCTGGGGGCGATAAAATAGCATCAAGGTATAATGTACAGACAAATGTATGGTAGGATGTGAATACAGTGGAGGTAAACCTAGGTATTGAGTGATGAAGAGAGAGATATTGTCTCTAGAAACATCGTTGAAACCAGGAGATGTCATTGCATGTGTGGGTGGTGGAACTAATAGGTTGGATAAGGTATAGTGAGCAGGACTAGAGGCTCTACAGTGAAATAAGCCAATAAACACTAACCAGAACAGAAATGGACAAGACATATTGACATTAAGGAGAGGCATGCTTAGTCGAGTGATCAAAAGGGTCCGGTGAGTGGAGAGGTTGGTTGGTGATTTAGACAGCTAGCCAGGGCATCGGTAGCAAGCTAGCATAGGATGGAGGTCTGTTGTTAGCCACCTCCTGCGCTCCGTCAGTAGATTAGTGGGGTTCCGTGTGGTAGAGGGGATCAATCCAAATCACACAACAACAACAAAAATAAAAACAATAGATATAGTTATAGAGGCCCAAGAAGAAAAAAAATAATAATAATAAAAATAATTAAAAAAAATTGTCCGATTGTCTATTCAGATAGCAGCCGGTAAGACAGCTAACGGTTAGCAGGCCGCAGATGGGCGTTCAGGTAACGTCGCGACGGAGGAGCCAGCCGAATAACTCCTTCGGGTAGATAACGTCGGCAGTCCAGTTGTGAAGGCCCGGTGGGGCTCCGCGAAGGCAGCAAAATGGGTCCGGATAGGCGACTGCAGCCCAGGTGCGATTGATGGAACTCAGGAGTGATTGACGGAGCTTGCTAGCTCCGGAACAATTGATGTTTGCTCCGGAATCGACGAAGGCCGATAGTCACACGGATAGCAGCTAGCTAGCTGTGAGATCCGGGCATGAATGTCCAGAGAGCAGTCGAAATCCAGGGACATGGAGAGAAAAATTGGTCCGGTATGCTCCGCTCCGAGCCGCGCTGCGCCGTACAGAACTGGCGATAGACTTTCGAGCCAAAGGATAGCCGGTGACCACAAACCGTGGTTAGCTGAACACCAACGACTTGCCAGTAAAGGAGCCAACTAGCTTCTGAACTAGCTTCTGGATTAGCTACTGGCTAGTTTCAGGCCAGCCTCCTGGAGTTTCTGGCTAGCTTCTTGGAGGATTACAGATCTGAGGTAAATAATACTTTTTTTATAAATATACATTGGTGAGGCGGGTTGCAGGAGAGTGTTTTGAAGATGAGTTGATGGAAAATGTCAATGTCGAGGCTATATACAGAGTCAATGTAGATGCTATTTACAGGTGGTTCCGGTATAGAGTCAATGTGTAGACAAGATGGAGACAGTTAGTGATGACAAGATGGAGACAGTTAGTGATGACAAGATGGAGACAGTTAGTGATGACAAGATGGAGACAGTTAGTGATGACAAGATGGAGACAGTTAGTGATGACAAGATGGAGACAGTTAGTGATGACAAGATGGAGACAGTTAGTGATGACAAGATGGAGACAGTGACTGATGACAAGATGGAGACAGTTAGTGATGACAAGATGGAGACAGTTAGTGATGACAAGATGGAGACAGTTAGTGATGACAAGATGGAGACAGTTAGTGATGACAAGATGGAGACAGTTAGTGATGACAAGATGGAGACAGTTAGTGATGACAAGATGGAGACAGTGACTGATGACAAGATGGAGACAGTTAGTGATGACAAGATGGAGACAGTTAGTGATGACAAGATGGAGACAGTTAGTGATGACAAGATGGACACAGTGACTGATGACAAGATGGAGACAGTTAGTGATGACAAGATGGACACAGTGACTGCTGACAAGATGGAGACAGTTAGTGATGACAAGATGGAGACAGTTAGTGATGACAAGATGGAGACAGTTAGTGATGACAAGATGGAGACAGTGACTGATGACAAGATGGAGACAGTGACTGATGACAAGATGGAGACAGTTAGTGATGACAAGATGGAGACAGTTAGTGATGACAAGATGGACACAGTTAATGATGACAAGATGGACACAGTGACTGATGACACGGTGGAGACAGTTAGTGATGACAAGATGGACACAGTGACTGATGACAAGATGGAGACAGTTAGTGATGACAAGATGGACACAGTGACTGCTGACAAGATGGAGACAGTTACTGATGACAAGATGGAGACAGTTAGTGATGTCAAGATGGAGATAGTTAGTGATGACAAGATGGAGACAGTTAGTGATGACAAGATGGAGACAGTTAGTGATGAGAAGATGGAGACAGTGACTGATGACAAGATGGAGACAGTTAGTGATTACAAGATGGACACAGTGACTGATGACACGATGGAGACAGTTAGTGATGACAAGATGGAGACAGTTAGTGATGACAAGATGGAGACAGTAACTGATGACACGATGGAGACAGTTAGGGATGACAAGATTGAGACAGTGACTGATGACAAGATGGACACAGTGACTGATGACAAGATGGAGGCAGTTAGTGATGACAAGATGGACACAGTTAGTGATGACAAGATGGAGACAGTGACTGATGACAAGATGGAGACAGTGACTGATGACAAGATGGAGACAGTGACTGATGACAAGATGGAGACAGTTAGTGATGACAAGATGGAGATAGTTAGTGATGACACGATGGAGACAGTTAGTGATGACAAGATGGAGACAGTTAGTGATGACACGATGGAGACAGTTAGTGATGACACGATGGAGACAGTTAGTGATGAGAAGATGGAGGCAGTTAGTGATGACAAGATGGAGACAGTGACTGATGACAAGATGGAGTGAAACACCTCGTGGGAGTTGAGGAAGAAATAGACATATTTAAAACCCAGACGCTGAGTTTGTGAGTGAAAGTATTTGATGTACAGCACACAGCTGGTGATGGAAGTGGCGGTAATTACTCACATCCCTACTGGGCAGAAGACACACGCACAAAACACAAAGGCATTCATGGCACGATCACACACACACACACACACACAAACTGGGCAGGAGACACACACACACAAACTGGGCAGGAGACACACACACACAAACTGGGCAGGAGACACAAACACACACACACAAACTGGGCAGGAGACACACACACACAAACTGGGCAGGAGACACACCTCATTCCTGTCTATTTCCCTGTTCTATCTGTCCCAGACACTCAGCTCATTCCAGACATAATGCACCAGCTCCATCAAGCAGACGCAAGCTGGAAAGAGGCATTATACACACACACACACACACACACACACACACACACACACACACACACACACACACACACACACACACACACACACACACACACACACACAGTGTTGGTTGGTGAGGTGATTAAATGCAACCAGGAGAGGACAATGAGGTGATATAGATATCGCAAATAACTGCCATCTTTAACTGATGTAGACTGAAGGAAGATGGCCGTGTGTGTGTCTGCGTGTCTGCGTGTCTGCGTGTCTGCGTGTCTGTCTGTCTGTCTGTCTGTCTGTCTGTCTGTCTGTCTGTCTGTGTGTGTGTGTCTGCGTACGTAAGCCCATGTGTGCTATATAAATATTGTTCAATCTATGAATTAAATTACAGATAAAAGGGACATCATGGTGTGCTGTTCCGATAATAAACTGGGTGGTTCGAGCCCTGAATGCTGATTGGCTGACAGCCGTAGTATATCAGACCGTATACCACGGGTATGACAGGTTTTACAGCTCTAATTACATTGGTAACCAGTTTATAATTGCAATAACAAGCCTCGGGGGTTCGTGGTAGATTGTCAATATACCACGGCTAATGGCTGTGTCCAGGGACTCCGCGTTCCATCTCGCCTAAGAACAGCCCTTAGCCGTGGTATATTGGACATATACCACACCCCCTTGGGTCATATTGCTTAAGTACGTAACAGCACTAGCCCGTTCCCTATCTTCAAGCTGTCATTTTCCTATCACCAAGCTGTATTTCCTATCATCAAGCTGTCATTTTCCTATCACCAAGCTGTCCTTTCCCTATCATCAAGCTGTCCTTTCCCTATCATCAAGCTGTCCTTTGCCTATCATCAAGCTGTCCTTTCCCTATCATCAAGCTGTCCTTTGCCTATCATCAAGCTGTCCTTTGCCTATCATCAAGCTGTTTTACAGGCCTCAGATCAGATCTTAACATGTGCCCAGGCAGCTAGTACATAGAAAGCAGGAGATAAGGCAGTAAAGTAGTAAGGTATTAAGTCAGTAAGGCAGTAAGGCAGACAGTAAGGCAGGTATTAAGTCAGTAATGCAGTAAGGCAGTAAAGTACTAAGGTATTAAGTCAGTAAGGCAGTAAGGCAGTAAAGTACTAAGGTATTAAGTCAGTAAGGCAGTAAGGCAGACAGTAAGGCAGGTATTAAGTCAGTAATGCAGTAAGGCTGGCAGTAAGGCAGTCAGTAAGGCAGACAGTAAGGCAGACAGTAAGGCAGGTATTAAGTCAGTAATGCAGTAAGGCTGGCAGTAAGGCAGTCAGTAAGGCAGACAGTAAGGCAGGTATTAAGTCAGTAATGCAGTAAGGCAGAGAGTAAGGCAGGCATTAAGGCAGGTATTAAGGCAGGCATTAAGGCAGGCAGTAAGGCAGGCAGTAAGGCAGGCAGTAAGGAAGGCAGTCTGTAAGGCAGGCAGTAAGGCAGTTAGTAAGGCAGTCAGTATGGCATGTAGTAAGGCAGGCAGTAAGGCAGGCAGTAAGGCAGGCATTAAGGCAGGCAGTAAGGAAGGCAGTCTGTAAGGCAGGCAGTAAGGCAGTCAGTAAGTCAGGCAGTAAGGCAGTCAGTAAGGCAGGCAGTACATCAGTAAGGCAGGCAGTAAGTCAGTAAGGCAGGCAGTAAGTCAGTAAGGCAGGCAGTAAGGCATTAAGGCAGGCAGTAAGGCATTAAGGCAGGCAGTAAGGCAGTACCCCAGTAAGGCAGGCAGTACCTCAGTAAGGCAGGAAGTAAGTCAGTAAGGCAGGCAGTACGCCAGTAAGGCAGGCAGTACCTCAGTAAGGCAGGAAGTAAGTCAGTAAGGCAGGCAGTACGCCAGTAAGGCAGGTAGTAAGTCAGTAAGGCAGGCAGTAAGTCAGTAAGGCAGGCAGTAAGTCAGTAAGGCAGGCAGTAAGGCATTAAGGCAGGCAGTAAGGCAGTAAGTTAGGCTGTAAAGCAGTCTTCCTCTCATTACCCAAGACTACTACAGCAGGACACACACAGTAAGGCAGGCATTAAGGCAGGCATTAAGGGAGGCAGTAAGGCAGGCAGTAAGGCAGGCAGTAAGGCAGGCAGTAAGGCAGGCAGTAAGGCAGAAATGCAGAGAGTGAAAACCTACAGGAAGCTAGCTCTCCAGGTACAGGGTTGGAGAGCCCTGGTATACAGTGACGTGGGAGGGTCCCTGGTCAAAAGTATTGCACTATAAACGGAATAGGATGTTGTGTATGAATCAATGCGTTGTTCGAGGCACTGTTATTGGTCGAGGCACTGTTATTGGTCGAGGCACTGTTATTGGTCGAGGCACTGTTATTGGTCGAGGCACTGTTATTGGTCGAGGCACTGTTATTGGTCGAGGCACTGTCATACACCTCTCCTCCTCCTCTCCACTCCTCCATCCGGCCATCCGTCAGCCAGCCGGCCCATCTCATCAAGCGGTTTATTCAGCCACGACAAACAACAACTACTTCCACAGTAGCCCCCCCCCCCCCCCTAGCCCCTCCACCGCCATCTCTTCCTCTCATTACCCAAGAATACGAGAGCAGGACACACACACCAGAGACACCAGAGGGGAGGGGGGGGGGGGTCAATGCTTGCAGGTCTGCATTGTGAGGGAGAGCGGTGGCATTAAAACGAGGACAGGACACGAGGTAAATATGAGTAGAAGAAGCTCTGAATGGGGAGATATTAGCATCATCTGCATAATAGCAGGCAGGGTCAGAAAACAATGTGTCCTTCTCACCTACATCATGGTGAAAAGCCATTATAGAGGAAGCTTGGGCTAGAACTGGCTTTTACTCACGCTAGTTGCATTAGCCAATGATACTTGCTTAAAGGGCAGAAGGCACTCTGGTAAGCATTACTCAGCCATTAATAATAAATTGGTACGTGGCCTGACAAATAGCCCTGTATTTTGTATTTGTTTTTCAGGTTAAAATGTTGCAGAAAAACACCACCACTGAATATTTGATAAGGTACGCTCCACTGTTGCGTATATATAACCTCTTTAAGCTGTCATTGATATCAAAGGGAAGACATGGGGAGTCTCTCGTTACAAGGTAAAAGGCGCCTGGATCGGGGTTCGAAAACGGGACACCACCTTTCCAGTTCAAAAAGGTTCCCTGAGTAAGGCAGTTAGTAAGGCAGTTAGTAAGGCAGTTAGTAAGGCAGTTAGTAAGGCAGTTAGTAAGGCAGTTAGTAAGGCAGTTAGTAAGGCAGTTAGTAAGGCAGTTAGTAAGGCAGTTAGTAAGGCAGTTAGTAAGGCAGTTAGTAAGGCAGTTAGTAAGGCAGTTAGTAAGGCAGTTAGTAAGGGAGTTAGTAAGGCAGTTAGTAAGGCAGTTAGTAAGGCAGTTAGTAAGGCAGTTAGTAAGGCAGTTAGTAAGGCAGTTATTAAGGCAGTTAGTACGGCAGTTAGTAAGGCAGGTAGTAAGGCAGGTAGTAAGACAGTTGGTAAGGCAGTTAGTAAGGCAGTAAGGAGGCAGTTAGTAAGGCAGTTAGTAAGGCAGTAAGGAGGCAGTAAGAAGGTAAGGAGGCAGTAAGGAGGCAAGGAGGCAGTAAGGGGGCAGTAAGGCAGTTAGTAAGGCAGGCAGTAAGGAGGTAAGGCAGGCAGTAAGGCAGGCAGTAAGAAGGCAGTAAGGTGATATGTCAGGCAGTATGTCAGTAAGGCAGGCAGTATGTCAGTAAGGCAGGCAGTGAGGCAGTATGTCAGGCAGTGAGGCGGTATGTCAGGCAGTATGTCAGTAAGGCAGGCAGTATGTCAGTAAGGCAGTATGTCAGTAAGGCAGGCAGTATGTCAGTAAGGCAGGCAGTAAGGCGGTATGTCAGGCAGTATGTCGGTAAGGCAGTATGTCAGTAAGGAGGTAAGGCAGGCAGTAAGGAGGTAGGGCAGGCATATGGAAGTAAGGCAGGCAGTAAGGAGGTAGGGCAGGCAGTATGTCAGTAAGGCAGGCAGTAAGGAGGTAAGGCAGACCGTAAGGAGGTAAGGCAGGCAGTAAGGAGGTAAGGCAGACCGTAAGGAGGTAAGGCAGGCAGTAAGGAGATCAGGCAGGCAGTATGTCAGTCAGGCAGGCAGTAAGGAAGTAAGGCAGGCAGTAAGGAAGTAAGGCAGGCAGTAAGGAGGTAGGGCAGGCAGTATGTCAGTAAGGCAGTATGTCAGTAAGGCAGGCAGTATGTCAGTAAGGCAGGCAGGCAGTAAGGAAGTAAGGCAGGCAGTAAGGAAGTAAGGCAGGCAGTAAGGAGGTAGGGCAGGCAGTATGTCAGTAAGGCAGGCAGTATGTCAGTAAGGCAGGCAGTATGTCAGTAAGGCAGTATGTCATTAAGGCAGGCAGTAAGGAAGTAAGGCAGGCAGTAAGGAAGTAAGGCAGGCAGTAAGGAGGTAAGGCAGGCAGTAAGGAGATAAGGCAGGCAGTATGTCGGTAGGGCAGGCGGTAAGGCATGTGTTAATGAAGGCAGTAAGTCCGCAATGCAGGCAGTGTGTCAGTAAGGAGCCCCCCAGAAAGAGTATCAGAGGAACCCCCCTGAAAGAGTATCAGAGGAACCCCCCTGAAAGAGTATCAGAGGAACCCCCCTGAAAGAGTATCAGAGGAACCCCCCTGAAAGAGTATCAGAGGAACCCCCCTGAAAGGGTATCAGAGGAACCCCCCTGAAAGAGTATCAGAGGAACCCCCCTGAAAGAGTATCAGAGGAACCCCCCTGAAAGAGTATCAGAGGAACCCCCCTGAAAGAGTATCAGAGGAACCCCCCTAAAAGGGTATCAGAGGAACCCCCCTGAAAGGGTATCAGATGAACCCATGTGTAAAGTTTCAAACCAGAACCTTTTTGTGATGGGAGTGGTTCAATATTGAATTTTTTAAAATAATATATTGTAGAGGAGACAGCCTATCATAAGATTGGAGGCGTGGCTTTCGCATCGTTATTTTTGGCCACCCGTTAGAGTTAACGTCATTCCTGTTCATCATATTAAGTTTGTACACTGCAAATACAAAAATAAATCTTACTTATGTTACTTATTCTAATATAATACTAATAATATTAACACTGCTGAGTACAATACAGGGTAATAAAGTGGTAACTATTCCGCTTTGGGATTTGCATAGGCTCTCGAGGAATTCAGACACCTCTGTAAGCCTCATTGACGCAACAAACTACTAAACATGAACCCTACCAGTCCTAAGACCCCAGCTAAAATCGTCTGTTCATTTACCTTGAATGGCACTTATATTTAGCCTCACAATTATGTGTTTTACCATTTAATTTTCAGGACAACCAGGACTATGTGTAGAACACAAAACAATTGGACATAAATGGGTTTTATTGGAAAATATCAATAAAAAAAATGTTTGCAAAAGTAAAAACCTGATAAACATGAATTTATGTGGATTATGTATGTGCAGAACTTGTTTTCTCACTGATTAATTTCCAACTACCCAGTGACAACTGTGTTTGTGACAGGAACTATGTGAATTTATTACAATAGTACAGACACTATGTCCTCGGTTTTTCTAACATTTATAACAGTAAATTTCAATTTGCAATTTAAAATAAATTACTGCTTTTTTGTCTTTTGAGCTTCTAGTCATAAAATCTATGCAGCCTACTCAATCACTATTTATAGCTACTGATTACAGGCCTCCTGGGCTGTACACAGCGTTCCTCACTGAGGTCCCTGAATTCCTAGCGGACCTTTTAGACATGACAGATGTAATTCACATGTTTAGTGACTTTAATATTCATCTGGAAAAAGTCCACAGACCCATTCCAAAAGGCTTTTAAAGATATCATCAACTGAGTGAGTTTTGTCCAACATGTCTCCG
The DNA here is from genome assembly GCF_002021735.2 of Oncorhynchus kisutch. Lineage (NCBI taxonomy): Eukaryota > Metazoa > Chordata > Actinopteri > Salmoniformes > Salmonidae > Oncorhynchus > Oncorhynchus kisutch. The sequence continues at coordinate 82,578,742 of NC_034191.2, forward strand.
GACCTACTCATTCCCACAGTCATACCCTGGATCTAGTATTTGTCCCGTGGAATAAATATTGTGGATCTAAAGGTTTTTTTCTCATAATATTGGACTATTTTAATAAGTTTGCAATCAGACCCCAACCAAAGATAATCAAAAGTTGTGCTATAAATTCTCAGACGACCCAAAGATTCCTTGATCCCCTTCCAGACTCCCTCTGCCTACCCAAGGACGTCAGAGTACAAAAATCAGTTAACCACCTAACTGAGGAACTCAATTTAAACTTGCACAATACCCTCGATGCGGTCGCAATCCTAAAAACTAAAAACATTTGTCACAAGAAATGTGCTTCCTGGTAAACAGGAAATACCCGAGCCCTGAAGCAAGCTTCCAGGGAATTGGAACAGAAATGGCGTCATCAATCACCACATTCTTCTGGAGAGATTATAAACCCTAATTAGGACAAGTTCTGGCCTGGTTTAGATCTTATCTGTCATAAAAACATCTGTTTGTCTCTGTGGATGTTTTGTCCTCTGTAACCTTTTGCGTTCCTCAAGGTTCCGTTTTAGGACCAGTATTGTTTTTACTATATATTCTACCTCTTGGTGATGTCATTTGGAAACACAATGTCAACTTTCAATGCTATGCGGACAACACACAGCTGTACATTTTGATGAAACAGAGATGCTAGTTCTAGGTCCCAAGAAACAAAGATATCTGATGTTGGATCTGACAATTAAACTTAATCTTGGATCTGACAGTCATCTCAAATAAAAGAGTGAAGGACCTTGGTGTTTCTCTGGACCCTGATCTCTCTTTTGACAAACATATCAAGAATATTTAAAGGACAGCCTAGGACAGGTTCAACACTTCAGTGGGTTGAGTCACAGACGTGATCTTTCTGTCCGGGTTTTGCGACACTTCGGGCTTGTGTGGTGGAGGAAATCTTAGTGGGCGAAACTGAGCCTTGTCTCAGGGTAGTAAGTTGGTGGTATGTTGATATCCCTCTAGTGGTGTGGGGGCTGTGCTTTGGCAAAGTGGGTGGGGTTATATCCTGCCTGGTTGTTCCTGTCTGGTGGTATTGAAGGACGGTGCCAAAGTGTCTCCCGATCCAACCCAGGCTCAGTCTCCAGTCTCTAGTATCTATGCTGCAGTAGTTTATGTGCCGGGGGTCCGTCTGTTATATCTGGTGTAATTCTCCTGTTCTATCTGTTGTCTTGTGTGAATTGAAGTATGCTCCCTCTAATTATCTCTCTCTCCCTCCACTCCCTTCACTCCCAGAGGACCTGAGCCCTAGGAACATGCCTCAGGAATATCTGTCCTGATGACTCCTGGCTGTCCCCAGTCCACCTGGTCAAGCTGCTGCTCCAGTTTCAACTGTTCTGCCTGCGGCTATGGAACCCTGACCTGTTCACCGGACATTCTACCTGTCCCGGACCTGCTGTTTTCGACTCTCTCTCTCTACCGCACCTGCTGTCTCGACCTCTGTGGTAGGCCTGATAACCGACAACGATGAGATAGCCTATAGGGAGGAGGTTAGAGACCTGACCAGGTGATATCAGAATAACAACCTCTCCCTCAACGTAACCAAGACTAAGGAGATGATTGTGGAATACAGGAAAAGGAGGACCGAGCACACCCCATTCTCATCGACAGGGCTGTAGTGGAGCAGATTGAGAGTCTCAAGTTCCTTGGTGTCCACAACAACAAACTAGAATGGTCCAAACACAAGACAGTCGTGAAGAGGGCACAACAAAGCCTATTCCCCCTCAGGAAACTAAAAAGATTTGGTATGGGACCTGAGATCCTCAAAAGGTTCTACAGCTGCAACATCGAGTGTATCCTGATTTGTTGCATGACCTGGTACGGCAATTGCACGGCCTCTGACCACAAGGCACTACAGAGGGTAGTGCGTACGGCCCAGTCCATCACTGGGGCTAAGCTGCGTGCCATCCAGGACCTCTACATCCGGACTATTTGCATTGTGTGCCCCCCCAACCCCTCTTTTTATGCTGCTGCTACTCTCTGTTAATCTTATATACATAGTCACTTTAACTATACATTCATGTACATACTACGTCAATTGGCCCGACCAACCAGTGTTCCAGCACAATGGCTAACCGGGATATCTGCATTGTGTCCCACCCACCACCCGCCACCACCACTTTTAATGCTACTGCTACTCTCTGTTTATCATATATGCATAGTCACTTTAACCATATCTACATGTACATACTACCTCAATCAGCCCAACTACCTGGTGTCTGTATATAGCCTCTCTACTGTATATAGCCTCTCTACTGTATATAGTCTCTACTGTATATAGCCTCTCTACTGTATATAGCCTCTCTACTGTATATAGCCTCTACTGTATATAGCCTCACTACTGTATATAGCCTCTCTACTGTATATAGCCTCTCTACTGTATATAGCCTCTCTACTGTATATAGCCTCTCTACTGTATATAGCCTCTCTACTGTATATAGCCTCTCTACTGTATATAGCCTCTCTACTGTATATAGCCTCTCTACTGTATAGGGCCTCTCTACTGTATATAGCCTCTCTACTGTATATAGCCTCTCTACTGTATATAGCCTCTCTACTGTATATAACCTCTCTACTGTATATAGTCTCTCTACTGTATATAGCCTCTCTACTGTATATAGCCTCTCTACTGTATATAGCCTCTCTACTGTATATAACCTCTCTACTGTATATAGCCTCTCTACTGTATATAGCCTCTCTACTGTATATAGCCTCTCTACTGTATGTAGCCTCTACTGTATATAGCCTCTCTACTGTATATAGCCTCTCTACTGTATATAGCCTCTCTACTGTATATAGCCTCTACTGTATATAACCTCTCTACTGTATATAGCCTCTACTGTATATAGCCTCTCTACTGTATATAGCCTCTCTACTGTATATAGCCTCTCTACTGTATATAGCCTCTACTGTATATAGCCTCTCTACTGTATATAGCCTCTCTACTGTATATAGCCTCTCTACTGTATACAGCCCCTCTACTGTATATAGCCTCTCTACTGTATATAGCCTCTCTACTGTATATAGCCTCTCTACTGTATATAGCCTCTACTGTATATAGCCTCTCTACTGTATATAGCCTCTCTACTGTATATAGCCTCTCTACTGTATATAGCCTCTCTACTGTATATAGCCTCTCTACTGTATAGAGCCCCTCTACTGTATATAGCCTCTCTACTGTATATAGCCTCTCTACTGTATATAGCCTCTCTACTGTATATAGCCTCTCTACTGTATATAGCCTCTCTACTGTATAGAGCCCCTCTACTGTATATAGCCTCTCTACTGTATATAGCCTCTCTACTGTATATAGCCTCTCTACTGTATATAGCCTCTCTACTGTATAGAGCCCCTCTACTGTATATAGCCTCTCTACTGTATATAACCTCTCTACTGTATATAGCCTCTACTGTATATAGCCTCTCTACTGTATAGAGCCCCTCTACTGTATATAGCCTCTCTACTGTATATAGCCTCTCTACTGTATATAGCCTCTCTACTGTATATAGCCTCTCTACTGTATAGAGCCCCTCTACTGTATATAGCCTCTCTACTGTATATAGCCTCTCTACTGTATATAGCCTCTCTACTGTATATAGCCCCTCTACTGTATAGAGCCTCTCTACTGTATAGAGCCTCTCTACTGTATATAGCCTCTCTACTGTATATAGCCTCTCTACTGTATATGGCCTCTCTACTGTATATAGCCTCTCTACTGTATATAGCCTCTCTACTGTATATAGCCTCTCTACTGTATATAGCCTCTCTACTGTATATAGCCTCTCTACTGTATATAGCCTCTACTGTATATAGCCTCTCTACTGTATATAGCCTCTCTACTGTATATAGCCTCTCTACTGTATATAGCCTCTCTACTGTATAGGGCCTCTCTACTGTATATAGCCTCTCTACTGTATATAGCCTCTCTACTGTATAGAGCCCCTCTACTGTATATAGCCTCTCTACTGTATATAGCCTCTCTACTGTATATAGCCTCTCTACTGTATATAGCCTCTCTACTGTATATAGCCTCTCTACTGTATAGGGCCTCTCTACTGTATATAGCCTCTCTACTGTATATAGCCTCTCTACTGTATATAGCCCCTCTACTGTATATAGCCTCTCTACTGTATATAGCCTCTCTACTGTATATAGCCTCTCTACTGTATATAGCCTCTCTACTGTATATAGCCTCTCTACTGTATATAACCTCTCTACTGTATATAACCTCTACTGTATATAGCCTCTCTACTGTATAGGGCCTCTCTACTGTATATAGCCTCTCTACTGTATATAGCCTCTCTACTGTATATAGCCTCTCTACTGTATATAGCCTCTCTACTGTATAGGGCCTCTCTACTGTATATAGCCTCTCTACTGTATATAGCCTCTCTACTGTATATAGCCTCTCTACTGTATATAGCCCCTCTACTGTATATAGCCCCTCTACTGTATATAGCCTCTCTACTGTATATAGCCTCTCTACTGTATATAGCCTCTCTACTGTATATAGCCTCTCTACTGTATATAGCCTCTCTACTGTATGTAGCCTCTCTACTGTATATAGCCTCTCTACTGTATATAGCCTCTCTACTGTATATAACCTCTCTAATGTATATAGCCTCTCTACTGTATATAGCCTCTCTACTGTATATAGCCTCTACTGTATATAGCCTCTCTACTGTATATAGCCTCTCTACTGTATATAGCCTCTCTACTGTTGTTTTATTTCTTTCTTTACCTATTGTTCACCTGGTTAGAGTCTGTAATTAAGCACTTCACTGGAAGGTCTACACCTGTTTTATTCAGCACATGTGACAAATAAACTTTGATTTGATTTGAATGCTTGGCTCATGAAAAGCAGGCTGACATTTACTCCTGAGGTACTGACCTGTTGAACCCTCTACAACCACTGCGATTATTGTTTGACCCTGCTGGTCATCTATGAACGTTTGAACATCTTGTAGAACATTCTGGCCTTAAATGACAATGTACTGTTATAATCTCCACCCGTACAGCCAGAATAGGACTGGTCACCCCTCAGATCCTGGTTCCTCTCTACCCAGTACAGCCAGTAGAGGACTGGTCACCCCGCAGATCCTGGTTCCTCTCTACCCAGTACAGCCAGTAGGGGACTGGTCACCCCTCAGAGCCTGGTTCCACTCTAGGTTTCTTCCTAGGTTCATGCCTTTCTAGGGAGCTTTTCCTAGCCACTGTGATTCTGCGTCTGCATTGCTTGCTGTTTGGGGTTTTAGGCTGGGAATCTGTACAGCACTTTGAGATATCAGCTGATGTAAAAACGGTTTATAAATAAATACATTTGACTGGACGTAGAATGCGTTGAACTGGTAATAGAATGTTTTCATCCATGTGTAACTCTGTGTTGTTGTATGTGTCAAATTGCTATGCTTTATCTTGGCCAGGTCGCAGTTGCAAATGAGAACTTGTTCTCAACTAGCATACCTGGTTAAATTAAGGTGACATAAAAATAAAATAAATAACAAATCTGGAAATAGAATGTTTTCATCTGGAAATAGAATGGGTGGAACTGGAAATAGAATGGTTGGAACTCGAAATAGAATGGGTGGAACTGGAAATAGAATGGGTGGAACTGGAAATCGAATGGGTGGAACTGGAAATAGAATGGGTGGAACTGGAAATAGAATGTTTTCATCTGGAAATTGAATGGGTGGACCTGGAAATATAATGGGTGGAACTGGAAATAGAATGTTTTCATCTGGAAATTGAATTGGTAGAACTGGAAATTGAATGGGTGGAACTGGAAATAGAATCTGTGGAGCTGGAAATAGAATGTTTTCATCTGGAAATAGAATGTGTTGAACTGGAAATAGAATGTGTGGAGCTGGAAATAGAATGGGTGGAACTGGAAATAGAATGTTTTAATCTGGAAATAGAATGTGTTGAACTGGAAATAGAATGTGTGGAGCTGGAAATAGAATGGGTGGAACTGGAAATAGAATGTTTTCATCAGGAAATTGAATGGGTAGAACTGGAAACAGAATCTGTGGAGCTGGAAATAGAATGTGTTGAACTGGAAATAGAATGTGTGGAGCTGGAAATAGAATGGGTGGAACTGGAAATAGAATGTTTTCATCTGGAAATAGAATGTGTTGAACTGGAAATAGAATGTGTGGAGCTGGAAATAGAATGGGTGGAACTGGAAATAGAATGTTTTCATCTGGAAATTGAATGGGTAGAACTGGAAACAGAATCTGTGGAGCTGGAAATAGAATGTGTTGAACTGGAAATAGAATGTGTGGAGCTGGAAATAGAATGAGTGGAACTGGAAATAGAATGTTTTGATCTGGAAATAGAATGTGTTGAACTGGAAATAGAATGTGTTGAACTGGAAATAGAATGTGTGGAGCTGGAAATAGAGTGGGTGGAACTGGAAATAGAATGTTTTCATCTGGAAATTGAATGGGTAGAACTGGAAACAGAATCTGTGGAGCTGGAAATAGAATGGGTGGATCTGGAAATAGAACGTGTTGAACTGGAAATAGAATGTGTTGAACTGGAAATAGAATGGTTGGAACTGGAAATAGAATGGGTGGAACTGGAAATAGAATGGGTGGAACTGGAAATAGAATGGGTGGAACTGGAAATAGAATAGGTGGAACGGGAAATAGAATAGGTGGAACGGGAAATAGAATAGGTGGAACGGGAAATAGAATGGGTGGAACTGGAAATAGAATGGGTGGAACTGGAAATAGAATGGGTGGAACTGGAAATAGAATAGGTGGAACGGGAAATAGAATGGGTGGAACTGGAAAATGAACTGGAATGGCATTTGTGTCATTATATTCTATTTGTGAAATATCCACCAATACCTGTGGCCCATTCAGTCTGTATGATTGCCATTACATCAGACATATCATACTGTACATGGGACGGTCAATCGATACAGAAGACTGATTAGCCTGGTATGTGTTGTGTTAGAGAGGCAGCATGAGAGGTGTTCTATGATATAATGGTCTCCAGTGACCTTTCAAAAGGAGGAGAGGAGTGACATATCGTCAACCATGTGACAAATGAGGGAGTTTCTGAAAATGGAATGGCTGGTGGATTTGTGTCTGTAAAACATTAGTGGCCTAATTCTCCAGTCCATGTCATTCCACTACCTTAGTGGCCTAATTCTCCAGTACATGTCATTCCACTACCTTAGTGGCCTAATTCTCCAGTCCATGTCATTCCACTACCTTAGTGGCCTAATTCTCCAGTACATGTCATTCCACTACCTTAGTGGCCTAATTCTCCAGGACATGGCATTCCACTACCTTAGTGGCCTAATTCTCCAGGACATGTCATTCCACTACCTTAGTGGCCTAATTCTCCAGTACATGTCATTCCACTACCTTAGTGGCCTAATTCTCCAGGACATGGCATTCCACTACCTTAGTGGCCTAATTCTCCAGGACATGTCATTCCACTACCTTAGTGGCCTAATTCTCCAGTACATGTCATTCCACTACTTTAGTGGCCTCATCCTCCAGTACATGTCATTCCACTACCTTAGTGGCCTAATTCTCCAGTACATGTCATTCCACTACCTTAGTGGCCTAATTCTCCAGGACATGTCATTCCACTACCTTAGTGGCCTAATTCTCCAGTCCATGTCATTCCACTACCTTAGTGGCCTAATTCTCCAGTACATGTCATTCCACTACCTTAGTGGCCTAATTCTCCAGGACATGGCATTCCACTACCTTAGTGGCCTAATTCTCCAGTACATGTCATTCCACTACCTTAGTGGCCTAATTCTCCAGTACATGTCATTCCACTACCTTAGTGGCCTAATTCTCCAGGACATGTCATTCCACTACCTTAGTGGCCTAATTCTCCAGTACATGTCATTCCACTACTTTAGTGGCCTAATTCTCCAGTACATGTCATTCCACTACCTTAGTGGCCTAATTCTCCAGGACATGTCATTCCACTACCTTAGTGGCCTAATTCTCCAGGACATGTCATTCCACTACCTTAGTGGCCTAATTCTCCAGGACATGGCATTCCACTACCTTAGTGGCCTAATTCTCCAGTACATGTCATTCCACTACCTTAGTGGCCTAATTCTCCAGTACATGTCATTCCACTACCTTATTAGCCTAATTCTCCAGTACATGTCATTCCACTACCTTAGTGGCCTAATTCTCCAGGACATGTCATTCCACTACCTTAGTGGCCTAATTCTCCAGGACATGTCATTCCACTACCTTAGTGGCCTAATTATCCAGTACATGTCATTCCACTACCTTAGTGGCCTAATTCTCCAGTACATGTCATTCCACTACCTTAGTGGCCTAATTCTCCAGTACATGTCATTCCACTACCTTATTAGCCTAATTCTCCAGGACATGGCATTCCACTACCTTAGTGGCCTAATTCTCCAGTCCATGTCATTCCACTACCTTAGTGGCCTAATTCTCCAGTACATGTCATTCCACTACCTTAGTGGCCTAATTCTCCAGGACATGGCATTCCACTACTTTAGTGGCCTCATCCTCCAGTACATGTCATTCCACTACCTTAGTGGCCTAATTCTCCAGTACATGTCATTCCACTACCTTAGTGGCCTAATTCTCCAGGACATGTCATTCCACTACCTTAGTGGCCTAATTCTCCAGTCCATGTCATTCCACTACCTTAGTGGCCTAATTCTCCAGTACATGTCATTCCACTACCTTAGTGGCCTAATTCTCCAGGACATGGCATTCCCCTACCTTAGTGGCCTAATTCTCCAGGACATGTCATTCCACTACCTTAGTGGCCTAATTCTCCAGTACATGTCATTCCACTACTTTAGTGGCCTAATTCTCCAGTACATGTCATTCCACTACCTTAGTGGCCTAATTCTCCAGGACATGTCATTCCACTACCTTAGTGGCCTAATTCTCCAGGACATGTCATTCCACTACCTTAGTGGCCTAATTATCCAGTACATGTCATTCCACTACCTTAGTGGCCTAATTCTCCAGTACATGTCATTCCACTACCTTAGTGGCCTAATTCTCCAGTACATGTCATTCCACTACCTTATTAGCCTAATTCTCCAGGACATGGCATTCCACTACCTTAGTGGCCTAATTCTCCAGGACATGTCATTCCACTACCTTAGTGGCCTAATTCTCCAGTACATGTCATTCCACTACTTTAGTGGCCTCATCCTCCAGTACATGTCATTCCACTACCTTAGTGGCCTAATTCTCCAGGACATGTCATTCCACTACCTTAGTGGCCTAATTCTCCAGGACATGTCATTCCACTACCTTAGTGGCCTAATTATCCAGTACATGTCATTCCACTACCTTAGTGGCCTAATTCTCCAGTACATGTCATTCCACTACCTTAGTGGCCTAATTCTCCAGGACATGTCATTCCACTACCTTAGTGGCCTAATTCTCCAGTACATGTCATTCCACTACTTTAGTGGCCTAATTCTCCAGTACATGTCATTCCACTACCTTAGTGGCCTAATTCTCCAGGACATGTCATTCCACTACCTTAGTGGCCTAATTCTCCAGGACATGTCATTCCACTACCTTAGTGGCCTAATTCTCCAGGACATGGCATTCCACTACCTTAGTGGCCTAATTCTCCAGTACATGTCATTCCACTACCTTAGTGGCCTAATTCTCCAGTACATGTCATTCCACTACCTTATTAGCCTAATTCTCCAGTACATGTCATTCCACTACCTTAGTGGCCTAATTCTCCAGGACATGTCATTCCACTACCTTAGTGGCCTAATTCTCCAGGACATGTCATTCCACTACCTTAGTGGCCTAATTATCCAGTACATGTCATTCCACTACCTTAGTGGCCTAATTCTCCAGTACATGTCATTCCACTACCTTAGTGGCCTAATTCTCCAGTACATGTCATTCCACTACCTTATTAGCCTAATTCTCCAGGACATGGCATTCCACTACCTTAGTGGCCTAATTCTCCAGTCCATGTCATTCCACTACCTTAGTGGCCTAATTCTCCAGTACATGTCATTCCACTACCTTAGTGGCCTAATTCTCCAGGACATGGCATTCCACTACTTTAGTGGCCTCATCCTCCAGTACATGTCATTCCACTACCTTAGTGGCCTAATTCTCCAGTACATGTCATTCCACTACCTTAGTGGCCTAATTCTCCAGGACATGTCATTCCACTACCTTAGTGGCCTAATTCTCCAGTCCATGTCATTCCACTACCTTAGTGGCCTAATTCTCCAGTACATGTCATTCCACTACCTTAGTGGCCTAATTCTCCAGGACATGGCATTCCCCTACCTTAGTGGCCTAATTCTCCAGGACATGTCATTCCACTACCTTAGTGGCCTAATTCTCCAGTACATGTCATTCCACTACTTTAGTGGCCTAATTCTCCAGTACATGTCATTCCACTACCTTAGTGGCCTAATTCTCCAGGACATGTCATTCCACTACCTTAGTGGCCTAATTCTCCAGGACATGTCATTCCACTACCTTAGTGGCCTAATTATCCAGTACATGTCATTCCACTACCTTAGTGGCCTAATTCTCCAGTACATGTCATTCCACTACCTTAGTGGCCTAATTCTCCAGTACATGTCATTCCACTACCTTATTAGCCTAATTCTCCAGGACATGGCATTCCACTACCTTAGTGGCCTAATTCTCCAGGACATGTCATTCCACTACCTTAGTGGCCTAATTCTCCAGTACATGTCATTCCACTACTTTAGTGGCCTCATCCTCCAGTACATGTCATTCCACTACCTTAGTGGCCTAATTCTCCAGGACATGTCATTCCACTACCTTAGTGGCCTAATTCTCCAGGACATGTCATTCCACTACCTTAGTGGCCTAATTATCCAGTACATGTCATTCCACTACCTTAGTGGCCTAATTCTCCAGTACATGTCATTCCACTACCTTAGTGGCCTAATTCTCCAGTACATGTCATTCCACTACCTTATTAGCCTAATTCTCCAGGACATGGCATTCCACTACCTTAGTGGCCTAATTCTCCAGTCCATGTCATTCCACTACCTTAGTGGCCTAATTCTCCAGTACATGTCATTCCACTACCTTAGTGGCCTAATTCTCCAGGACATGGCATTCCACTACCTTAGTGGCCTAATTCTCCAGGACATGTCATTCCACTACCTTAGTGGCCTAATTCTCCAGTACATGTCATTCCACTACCTTAGTGGCCTAATTCTCCAGGACATGGCATTCCACTACCTTAGTGGCCTAATTCTCCAGGACATGTCATTCCACTACCTTAGTGGCCTAATTCTCCAGTACATGTCATTCCACTACTTTAGTGGCCTCATCCTCCAGTACATGTCATTCCACTACCTTAGTGGCCTAATTCTCCAGTACATGTCATTCCACTACCTTAGTGGCCTAATTCTCCAGGACATGTCATTCCACTACCTTAGTGGCCTAATTCTCCAGTCCATGTCATTCCACTACCTTAGTGGCCTAATTATCCAGTACATGTCATTCCACTACCTTAGTGGCCTAATTCTCCAGGACATGGCATTCCCCTACCTTAGTGGCCTAATTCTCCAGGACATGTCATTCCACTACCTTAGTGGCCTAATTCTCCAGTACATGTCATTCCACTACTTTAGTGGCCTAATTCTCCAGTACATGTCATTCCACTACCTTAGTGGCCTAATTCTCCAGGACATGTCATTCCACTACCTTAGTGGCCTAATTCTCCAGGACATGTCATTCCACTACCTTAGTGGCCTAATTATCCAGTACATGTCATTCCACTACCTTAGTGGCCTAATTCTCCAGTACATGTCATTCCACTACCTTAGTGGCCTAATTCTCCAGTACATGTCATTCCACTACCTTATTAGCCTAATTCTCCAGGACATGGCATTCCTCTACCTTAGTGGCCTAATTCTCCAGGACATGTCATTCCACTACCTTAGTGGCCTAATTCTCCAGTACATGTCATTCCACTACTTTAGTGGCCTCATCCTCCAGTACATGTCATTCCACTACCTTAGTGGCATAATTCTCCAGGACATGTCATTCCACTACCTTAGTGGCCTAATTCTCCAGGACATGTCATTCCACTACCTTAGTGGCCTAATTATCCAGTACATGTCATTCCACTACCTTAGTGGCCTAATTCTCCAGTACATGTCATTCCACTACCTTAGTGGCCTAATTCTCCAGTACATGTCATTCCACTACCTTATTAGCCTAATTCTCCAGGACATGGCATTCCACTACCTTAGTGGCCTAATTCTCCAGGACATGTCATTCCACTACCTTAGTGGCCTAATTCTCCAGTACATGTCATTCCACTACTTTAGTGGCCTCATCCTCCAGTACATGTCATTCCACTACCTTAGTGGCCTAATTCTCCAGGACATGTCATTCCACTACCTTAGTGGCCTAATTCTCCAGGACATGTCATTCCACTACCTTAGTGGCCTAATTATCCAGTACATGTCATTCCACTACCTTAGTGGCCTAATTCTCCAGTACATGTCATTCCACTACCTTAGTGGCCTAATTCTCCAGTACATGTCATTCCACTACCTTATTAGCCTAATTCTCCAGGACATGGCATTCCACTACCTTAGTGGCCTAATTCTCCAGTACATGTCATTCCACTACCTTAGTGGCCTAATTCTCCAGTACATGTCATTCCACTACCTTAGTGGCCTAATTCTCCAGTACATGTCATTCCACTACCTTAGTGGCCTAATTCTCCAGTACATGTCATTCCACTACCTTAGTGGCCTAATTCTCCAGTACATGTCATTCCACTACCTTAGTGGCCTAATTCTCCAGTACATGTCATTCCACTACCTTAGTGGCCTAATTCTCCAGTACATGTCATTCCACTACCTTAGTGGCCTAATCCTCCAGGCCTTCAGTGATACAGGACAAAGGTCCGCTGTGCCTGAACACCAGGTCTGGGTTTAAATAATGTATTTTCAAGCATTCAGTATTTAACAACAAAAACATTGTGTATTTGACTAGTTTTATTTGAGTATTTGAATGGTTATTTGTAAAAAATAAAAAATAAAAATGTCCTGCCAAATTTTACTTATATTGAAATAAATATTTCAAATACTATTTTAAAATACCTGGTGTTACGGCTTTCTTCCGTTGAAGGAGAGTCGGACCAAAATGCGTGGTTAAATCGAGACATCTTTAATGATAGATGAAAACGAACATACAAAAACAACAAACGGAAATGTGAAAACCTAATACAGCCTGTCTGGTGAATACAAACACACTGAGACAGGAACAATCACCCACCAACACACAGTGAAACCCAGGCTACCTAAATATGGTTCCCAATCAGAGACAACGAGAATCACCTGACTCTGATTGAGAACTGCCTCAGGCAGCCAAGCCTATGCTAGACACCCCTACTCAGCCACAATCCCAATACCTACTAAAACCCCCAATACCACAACACAATACAAAATAACCCCATGTCACACCCTGGCCTGACCAAAACACAAAATACTAAGACCAGGGCGTGACACCTGGGTTAAATGCTTGGTAATGTATTTGAGTTTTAAAATACTTTCCAAATGTATTTCTGAAAATGTTAAAATATTCAACTCCTTTCAAATAAATATATTCAAATAAAATCTATGTGAATACTTCCTGTGAATGTCACTGAGATATTTTCAATAGTGTCTGAGTAACACAGGACAGAAAACTTCAGACAGTATATAACATACACACGTAAAGTACTTCATATTGTTATTGTACTGCTGTCACGGCTGTTGAATGGGGAGGACCGAGGTGCAGCGTGGTCAGCGTACATTTTCTTCATTTTAATAAAAATGACGCCAAACAAAACACTAAACACCACAAAAACAAACCGTGACGCTCAAAAGCAAAGTGCTCTAAACAGAGTCAACCTCCCACAAAACAGGTGGGGGAAAAGGGTTACCTAAGTCTGGTTCCCAATCAGAGACAACGATAGACAGCTGCCTCTGATTGAGAACCACACCCGGCCAAACACATAGAAATAGTAAACATAGAACACAAAACATAGAATGCCCACCCCAACTCACGCCCTGACCAAACCAAAACAGAGACATAAAAAGGATCTCTAAGGTCAGGGCGTGACAACTGCAGTACCTCAGAGCCCTATTAGCTACATACAGTAAAACAGGACACAGGTCTTCATATGTCCATAACATATACAGTATAACATCCACCTCATGGGTATTTATACAGTAATATCACAGGTATTTATACAGTAATATCACAGGTATTAATACAGTAATATCACAGGTATTAATACAGTAATATCACAGGTATTAATACAGTAATATCCTGGTATTTATACAGTAATATCACAGGGATTTATACAGTAATATCACAGGTATTAATACAGTAATATCACAGGTATTAATACAGTAATATCACATGCATTTACACAGTAATATCCTGGTATTTATACAGTAATATCACAGGGATTTATACAGTAATATCACAGGTATTTATACAGTAATATCACAGATATTAATACAGTAATATCCTGGTATTTATACAGTAATATCCTGGTATTAATACAGTAATATCACAGGTATTTATACAGTAATATCACAGATATTAATACAGTAATATCCTGGTATTTATACAGTAATATCCTGGTATTAATACAGTAATATCACAGGTATTTACACAGTAATATCCTGGTATTTACACAGTAATATCACAGGTATTAATACAGTAATATCACAGGTATTAATACAGTAATATCACAGGTATTTATACAGTAATATCACAGGTATTAATACAGTAATATCACATGCATTTACACAGTAATATCCTGGTATTTATACAGTAATATCACAGGTATTAATACAGTAATATCACAGGTATTTATACAGTAATATCACAGGTATTTATACAGTAATATCCTGGTATTTATACAGTAATATCACAGGTATTAATACAGTAATATCACAGGTATTTATACAGTAATATCACAGGTATTTATACAGTAATATCCTGGTATTTATACAGTAATATCACAGGTATTAATACAGTAATATCACAGGTATTAATACAGTAATATCACAGGTATTTATATAGTAATATCCTGGTATTTATACAGTAATATCCTGGTATTAATACAGTAATATAGGTTAGCAGATAAGCTTTGGGACTACAATCTAGTCCATGGGCCAGCAGGCCAAATGTCACAGATTTGCCCACCCTAGGGTGGCAAAGTCTAACGATGATTTTAATTAAGGCCCATGTCTGTGGGTTATGTGTTTTTGTAATAGCCGAGGTAGTGCTGCTTTGCACACTTTGCAAAAGTATGTGGACACGCCTTCAAATGAGTGTACTCGGCTATTTCAGCCACACCCGTTGCTGACAGATGTATAAACCGAGCACACAGCCATGCAATCTCCACAGACAAATATTGGCTGTAGAATGGCCTTACTGAAGAGCACAGTGACTTTTCAACATGTCACCGTCATAGGATGCCAACTTTCCAACAACTCAGTTCGTCACATTTCTGCCCTGCTAGAGCTGCCCCCTGTCCCACTGTAAGTGGTGTTATTGTGGAGTGGAAACGTCAAGGACCAACAACGGTTCAGCTATGAAGTGGTAGGCCACACAAGCTCACAGAACGTGACCGCCGAGTGTCTGAAGAGCATAGCGTGTAAAAAATCATCTGTCCTCGGTTGCAACACTCACTACCGAGTTCCAAACTGCCTCTGGAAGCAAAGTCAGCACAATAACTGTTAGTCTGGAGCTTCAGGATTTCCATGGCTGAGCAGCCGCACACAAGCCCAATATCACCATGAACAATGCCAAGCGTCAGCTGGATAGGTGTAAAGATCACCCCCATTGGATTCTGGAGCATTAGAAACGCGTTCTCTGGAGTGATGAATCACGCTTCACTATCTGACAGTCTTATGGACAAATCTGGGTTTGGCGGATGTCAGGACAACACTACCTCCCCAATTCATAGTGCCAACTGTAAAGTTTGGTGGAGGAGGAATAATGGTCTGGGGCTGTTTTTCATGGTTCAGGACCCTTAGTTCCAGTGAAGGGAAATCTTAACGTTACAGCATACAATGACATTATAGGTGATTATGTACTTCCCACTTTGTGGCAACAGTTTTGGGAAGACCCTTTCCTGTTTCAGCGTGACAATGCCCCCATGCACAAAACGGTTTGTCGAGATCATTGTGAAAGAACTTGACTGGCCTGCACAGAGCCCTGAACTCAACCCTATAGGACACCTTTGGGATGAATATGAACACCAACTACGAGCCAGGCCTAATCTCACAACATCAGTGTTCGACCTCACTAATGCTCTTCTGGCTGAATGGAAGCACATCCCTGCAGCAATGTTCCAACATCTAGTGGGAAGCTTTCCCAGAAGAGTAGAGGCTGTTATAGCAGCAATGCTCCAACATCTAGTGGAAAGCCTTCCCAGAAGAGTGGAGGCTGTTATAGCAGCAATGCTCCAACATCTAGTGGAAAGCCTTCCCAGAAGAGTGGAGGCTGTTATAGCAGCAATGTTCCAACATCTAGTGGAAAGCCTTCCCAGAAGAGTGGAGGCTGTTATAGCAGCAATGTTCCAACATCTAGTGGAAAGCCTTCCCAGAAGAGTGGAGGCTGTTATAGCAGCAATGTTCCAACATCTAGTGGAAAGCCTTCCCAGAAGAGTGGAGGCTGTTATAGCAGCAATGTTCCAACATCTAGTGGGAAGCCTTCCCAGAAGAGTGGAGGCTGTTATAGCAGCAATGTTCCAACATCTAGTGGAAAGCCTTCCCAGAAGAGTGGAGGCTGTTATAGCAGCAATGTTCCAACATCTAGTGGAAAGCCTTCCCAGAAGAGTGGAGGCTGTTATAGCAGCAATGTTCCAACATCTAGTGGAAAGCCTTCCCAGAAGAGTGGAGGCTGTTATAGCAGCAATGTTCCAACATCTAGTGGAAAGCCTTCCCAGAAGAGTGGAGGCTGTTATAGCAGCAATGTTCCAACATCTAGTGGGAAGCCTTCCCAGAAGAGTGGAGGCTGTTATAGCAGCAATGCTCCAACGTCTAGTGGAAAGCCTTCCCAGAAGAGTGGAGGCTGTTATAGCAGCAATGTTCCAACATCTAGTGGAAAGCCTTCCCAGAAGAGTGGAGGCTGTTATAGCAGCAATGTTCCAACATCTAGTGGAAAGCCTTCCCAGAAGAGTGGAGGCTGTTATAGCAGCAATGTCCCAACATCTAGTGGAAAGCCTTCCCAGAGAGTGGAGCCTGTTATAGCAGCAATGTTCCAACATCTAGTGGAAAGCCTTCCCAGAAGAGTGGAGGCTGTTATAGCAGCAATGTTCCAACATCTAGTGGAAAGCCTTCCCAGAAGAGTGGAGGCTGTTATAGCAGCAATGTTCCAACATCTAGTGGAAAGCCTTCCCAGAAGAGTGGAGGCTGTTATAGCAGCAATGCTCCAACATCTAGTGGAAAGCCTTCCCAGAGAGTGGAGGCTGTTATAGCAGCAAAGGGGGGGGGGACCAACTCCATAATTAATGCCCATGTTCGACGAGCAGGTGTCCACATTGTTTTGGTCACGTAGTGTATAATATGACTCCTATGCTGTTAATGTTGTATTATCAGGGATAAAATAAAAAATTTAATTAAAGCCATTTGATATGTTATTAACTTCATAATTAATGAACATTCATAATGTTAATGTATGAAACAATTGGAATGGTAATGATATCTCTATGCGCCAGACGTTGCAGGTCATAGGTTATACATGTATATATTGCGGGGTATATGAATGAACAGGGTTGTGTTCTGTTATCACATGATACCGTGGATGTTAACTGCACCATATGTCTCAGAGAACAAGAAGACCCATAGGGAAAGTGTTTTAGTACAGTCATCATAGATTTAGTCTATAATCAGTCCCAGCAGTCTATTTCAAGGATTGCCATAAATCATTTCAATGTGGAGGACCTGGCCATAACTGATTTTTAAGACCAATAATAGCTTAAAATGTGTTATAGGACGTAACAAAATAATGGTGCAAGTATGTCAGTTATACAGTGCCTTCGGAAACTATTCAGACCATCAACCAATAAATCAAATGTATTTATAAAGCCCCTCTTACATCAGCTGATATCTCAAAGTGCTGTACAGAAACCCAGACCTAAAACCCCAAACAGCAAGCAATGCAGGTGTAGAAGCAAGGTGGCTAGGAAAAACTCCCTGGAAAGGCCAGAACCTAGGAATAAATCTAAAGAGGAACCAGGCTATGTGGGGTGGCCAGTCCTCTTCTGGCTGTGCCAGGTGGAGATTATTACAGAACATGGCCAAGATGCTCAAATGTTCATAAATGACCAGCAGGGTCAAATAATACTAATCACAGTGGTTGTAGAGGATGGAACAGGTCAGCACCTCAGAAGTAAATGTAAGTTTGCTTTTCATAGCCGATCATTCAGAGCATCTCTACCGCTCCTGCTGTCTCTAGTGAGTTGAAAACTGCAGGTCTGGGACAGGTAGCACGTCCGGTGAACATGTCAGGGATCCATAGGCGCAGGCAGAACAGTTGAAACTGGAGCAGCAGCACGACCAGGTGGAATGGGGACAACAAGGAGTCATCAGGCCAGGTAGTCCTGGGGCACGGTCCTAGGGCTCAGGTCCTCCGAGAGAGAGAGAGAGAGAGAGAGAGAGAGAGAGAGAGAGAGAGAGAGAGAAAAAGAGAGAGAATTAGAGAGAGCATACTTAAATCACACAGGACACCGGATAAGACAGGAGAAATACTCCACATATAACAAAATGACCCTAGCCCCCCGAGACAAACTATCCTGCCAGGCCAAACAGGCAGGATATAACCCCACCCACTTTGCCAAAGCACAGCCCCAACACCACTAGAAGGATATCTTCAACCACCAACTTGTGACCGTAGCGTACGCGTAGGTATGTACGGCAGGACCAAATCAGAGAGAGGAGCAAGTCCATGTAGTGCTTTGTAGGTTAGCAGTAAAACCTTGAAATCAGCCCTCGCCTTGACAGGAAGCCAGTGTATAGAGGCTAGCACTGGAGTAATATGATCAAATTTTACATGACATTTTTTTGGTTCTAGTCAGGATTCTAGCAGCCGTGTTTAGAACTAACTGAAGTTCATTTAGTGCTTTATCCGGGTAGCTGGAAAGTAAAGCATTGCAGTAGTCTAACCTAGAAGTGACCAAAGCATGGATACATTTTTTTGCAATATTTTTGGACAGAAAGTTTCTGATTTTGACCTGCCCCTTTGGGGATGCACGAGGGATATGGTCATTAGTGTCACCAGGAGGAGAGGCCTCATTTAACATAGTAAATTCATCAGGCTTAAGCCATGTTTCAGTCAGGCCAATCACATCAAGATTATGATCAGTGATTAGTTAATTGACTATAATTGCCTTGGAAGTTAGGGATTTAACATTAAGTTGCCCTATTTTGAGATGTGAAGTATCACAAACTCTTTCAATAATGACAGCAATGGAGGAGGTCTTTATCCTAGTGAGATTGCTAAGGCGAACACCACTATGTTTAGTTTTGCCCAACCTAGGTCGAGGCACAGACACGGTCTCAATGGAGATAGCTGAGCTAAGTACACTGACTGTGCTAGTGGCAGACTCCACTATGCTGGCAGGCTAGTTAACAGCCTGCTGCCTGGCCTGCACCCTATCTCATTGTGAAGCTAGGGGAGTTAGAGCCCTGTCCATGTTTGTAGATAAGATGAGAGCACAAATTCTATCTTTTGGGAGGGACAGAAAACAGTTTTCAAGCAGCGATTGAGTTGTGAGACTGTGCTGTGGAGCTCATCACTCCCCCTAACTGGGAGGGGCCAGAGGCTCTGCTGTAGAGCTCATCACTCCCCCTAACAGGGAGGGGGCCAGAGGCTCTGCTGTGGAGCTCATCACTCCCCCTAACTGGGAGGGGCCAGAGACTCTGCTGTAGAGCTCATCACTCCCCCTAACAGGGGGGGGCCAGAGACTCTGCTGTAGAGCTCATCACTCCCCCTAACTGGGAGGGGCCAGAGACTCTGCTGTAGAGCTCATCACTCCCCCTAACTGGGAGGGGCCAGAGACTCTGCTGTAGAGCTCATCACTCCCCCTAACTGGGACGGGGCCAGAGACAATTACTCGATGCCGACACATCTTTCTAGCTGATTTACACGCTGAAGCTATGTTGCGCTTGGTGACCTCTGACTGTTTCATCCTAACATCGTTGATGCCGACGCGGATAACAATATCCCTATACTCTCTACACTCGGCAGTTTTAGCTTTAGCCAGCACCATCTTCAGATTAGCCTTAACGTCGGTAGCCCTGCCCCCTGGTAAACAGTGTATGATCGCTGGATGATTCGTTTTAAGTCTAATACTGCGGGTAATGGAGTTGCCAATGACTAGGGTTTTCAATTTGTCGGAGCTAATGGTGGGAGGCTTCGGCGTCTCAGACCCCGTAACGGGAGGAGTAGAGACCAGAGAAGACTCGGCCTCTGACTCGCTGCTTAATGGGGAAAACCGGTTGAAAGTTTCTGTCGGCTGAATGAGCGACACCGGTTGAGCATTCCTACAGCATTTCCTTCCAGAAACCATGAGAAAATTGTCCGGCTGCGGAGGCGGTGCGAGGGGATTTATACTAACGTTACTATCTGTACTTACTGGTGGCACAGACGCTGTTTCATCCTTTCCTACACTGAAATTACCCTTGCCTAACGATTGCGTCTGAAGCTGGGCTTGCAGCACAGCTATCCTCGCCATAAGGCGATCGTTCTCCTGGATATTATGAGATCAGTGACTGCAATTAGAAGGCATCATGTTAATGTTACTACTTAGCTTCGGCTGTTGGAGGTCCTGACGAACCACGTCCAGATAAAGTGTCCGGGGTGTAAATTTGAATAGAAAAAGTTGAGTGAGGGAAAACAACTAAACGGTAATTAAAAAGTAAAAGCCATAAAGTAGCAAAATAAGGTTAGAAACAAACTGCACGTAAACAAGTCAAGTCCCTGTAAACAGGTCTACAGGTTCAGACCCCTTGACTTTCTCCACATTTTGTTACAGCCTTATTCACAAATGTATATATATTTTTTAATCATCAATCAACACACAATACCCCATAATGACATCACAATACCCCATAATGACATCACAATACCCCATAATGACATCACAATACCCCATAATGACATCACAATACCACATAATGACATCACAATACCCCATAATGACATCACAATACCCCATAATGACATCACAATACCCCATAATGACATCACAATACCCCATAATGACATCACAATACCCCATAATGACATCACAATACCACATAATGACATCACAATACCCCATAATGACATCACAATACCCCATAACGAGAAAGCAAAAACAGGTTTTTAGACATTTTTGCAAAATGTATTAAAAAGTAAAAAAACTGAAATATTTGATTTACATAAGTAAACTGAAATATCACATTTAAAAGTAAAGTATTCAGACCCTTTACTCAGTACTTTGTTGAAGCACCTTTGGCAGCGATTACAGCCTCGAGTCTTCTTGGGTATGACACTAAAAACTTGGAAACAAATGTATTTATGGAGTTTCTCCCATTTTTCTCTGCAGATCGTCTCAAACTATCAGGTTGGATGGGGAGAGTTGCTGCACAACTATTTTCAGGTCTCTCCAGAGGTGTTTGATCTGGTTCAAGTCTGGGCTCTAGCTGGGTCAATCAAATACATTCCTGCACTGTCTTGGTTGCTAAGGACATTCAGAGACCTGTCCCAAAGCCACTCCTGCATTGTCTTGGCTGTGTGCTCAGGGTTATTGTCCTGTTGGAATGTGAACCTTCACCCCAGTCTGAGGTCCTGTTTGCTTTGGAGCAGGTTTTCATCAAGGATCTCTCTGTTCTTTGCTCCGTCCATCTTTGCCTCGATCCTGTCTAGTCTCTCAGTCCCTGCCACTGAAAAACATCCCCACAGCATGATGCTGCCACCACCATGCTTCACCATAGGAATGTTGCCAGGTTTCCTCCAGATGTGAGACTTGGCATTCAGGTCAAAAGAGTTCAATCTTGGTGAAATCAGACAAGAGACTCTTGCCTTTTGGCAAACTCCAAGTGGGCTGTCATGTGCCTTTTACTGAGGAGTGGCATCCATCTGGCCACTCTACCATAAAGGCCTGATTGGTGTGCTGCAGAGATGGTTGTCCTTCTGGAAGGTTCTCCAATCTCCACAGAGGAACTCTGGAGCTCTGTCAGAGTGACCACCGGGTTCTAAGAAGAGTCTTGGTGGTTCCAAACGTCATAATGGTGGATGCCACTGTGTTCTTGGGAACCTTCAATGTTGCAGAAATGTTTTTTTTGTACCCTTCCCCAGATCTGTGCCTCGACACAATCCTGTCTCTGAGCCCTATGGACAATTCCTTCAACCTCATAGCTTGGTTTTTGCTCTGACATGCACTGTCAACTGTGGGATCTTATATAGACAGGTGTGTGCCTTTCCAAATGATGTCCAATCAGTTCAATTTACCACAGGTGGACTCCAATCAAGTTGTAAAAACATCTCAAGGACTGTTACGGATAACAGGTGTCCTGTGTGTTTCTTTTCTCTCCTTCTCCCCTCACAGGTGGCAGTCATCATTCCCAAATCAGTCACCAATCAGTCACCAATCAGAAGACACACCTCCTGTTTCCCTTAGCCAATCACATACCCTTTCCCTTGGTTTAAAAACCCAGTCAGTTGTTTTCTCAGGAGTTCGATCTCTCTGTAGATCTCTGGTTTGGTTTAGCAACTACATGTCACTGTGTCCGTTACCCTGTGAGTATTGTTTTTGTTGTGGTGTTTGACTGTTTGTTTGTTGGTGAGAAAAGGGGGTACCAAGACAAGTTGCCCATGGGCATACACTACCCGTAGGTAAACTTTGTGTAAATACCCTAGTTCGAACTGGGCGGACCACCCACTGTATTTTATTGGTTAGTTAGTTAGCTGTATTGAAGTAGTCTAGTTTAGGGGTGTTTTGGGATATTTGTTTCTTTAGTTGGGTCCAGCTCCTTTTCCCTCCCCCTTTACCGTGTGTTTACCAACTAAACCAACTAAGGGGTGTTTGACGGTAATTTAGTCATCTGTGTTTTTTCGTTCTCACTGTTACTTTTTCACTATTATGATGCATGATGTTACGTTTCCATCTCCCCTAGATAGCCGAGCCAAAGGGATTCCTAACAAGGATGATCAATACCATCTCCCCTAGATAGCCGAGCCAAAGGGATTCCTAACAAGGATGATCAATACCATCTCCCCTAGAGATAGCCGAGCCAAAGGGATTCCTAACAAGGATGATCAATACCATCTCCCCTAGAGATAGCCGAGCCAAAGGGATTCCTAACAAGGATGATCAATACCATCTCCCCTAGAGATAGCCGAGCCAAAGGGATTCCTAACAAGGATGATCAATACCATCTCCCCTAGAGATAGCCGAGCCAAAGGGATTCCTAACAAGGATGATCAATACCATCTCCCCTAGATAGCCGAGCCAAAGGGATTCCTAACAAGGATGATCAATACCATCTCCCCTAGATAGCCGAGCCAAAGGGATTCCTAACAAGGATGATCAATACCATCTCCCCTAGATAGCCGAGCCAAAGGGATTCCTAACAAGGATGATCAATACCATCTCCCCTAGATAGCTGAGCCAAAGGGATTCCTAACAAGGATGATCAATACCATCTCCCCTAGACTGCCGAGCCAAAGGGATTCCTAACAAGGATGATCAATACCATCTCCCCTAGAGATAGCCGAGCCAAAGGGATTCCTAACAAGGATGATCAATACCATCTCCCCTAGACTGCCGAGCCAAAGGGATTCCTAACAAGGATGATCAATACCATCTCCCCTAGAGATAGCCGAGCCAAAGGGATTCCTAACAAGGATGATCAATACCATCTCCCCTAGATAGCCGAGCCAAAGGGATTCCTAACAAGGATGATCAATACCATCTCCCCTAGATAGCCGAGCCAAAGGGATTCCTAACAAGGATGATCAATACCATCTCCCCTAGAGATAGCCGAGCCAAAGGGATTCCTAACAAGGATGATCAATACCATCTCCCCTAGATAGCCGAGCCAAAGGGATTCCTAACAAGGATGATCAATACCATCTCCCCTAGAGATAGCCGAGCCAAAGGGATTCCTAACAAGGATGATCAATACCATCTCCCCTAGAGATGGCCGAGCCAAAGGGATTCCTAACAAGGATGATCAATACCATCTCCCCTAGATAGCCGAGCCAAAGGGATTCCTAACAAGGATGATCAATACCATCTCCCCTAGAGATAGCCGAGCCAAAGGGATTCCTAACAAGGATGATCAATACCATCTCCCCTAGATAGCCGAGCCAAAGGGATTCCTAACAAGGATGATCAATACCATCTCCCCTAGAGATAGCCGAGCCAAAGGGATTCCTAACAAGGATGATCAATACCATCTCCCCTAGATAGCCGAGCCAAAGGGATTCCTAACAAGGATGATCAATACCATCTCCCCTAGATAGCCGAGCCAAAGGGATTCCTAACAAGGATGATCAATACCATCTCCCCTAGATAGCCGAGCCAAAGGGATTCCTAACAAGGATGATCAATACCATCTCCCCTAGATAGCCGAGCCAAAGGGATTCCTAACAAGGATGATCAATACCATCTCCCCTAGATAGCCGAGCCAAAGGGATTCCTAACAAGGATGATCAATACCATCTCCCCTAGATAGCCGAGCCAAAGGGATTCCTAACAAGGATGATCAATAGAAACAGGATGCACCCGAGCTCAATTTTGAATCTCATACCAAAGAGTCTGAAAACTAAATAAGATATTTCTGTTTTTGATTTTCAAACATTTCTAAACTTGTTTTCACTTTGTCATTATGGGGTTATCGTGTGTACTGTACATTGATTGTATCCATTTTAGAATAAGGCTGTAACGTAACAAAATGTGGACTAAGTCAAAGGGGTCTGAATACTTTCTGAATGCACTGAATATGCTGCAGGTTTATTGGTAAATGGATGCATTATTGGTGTATGTAAACGACACTGGGGGGTGGTGATACTGTATTGAGGGAAGTCCCATCAGTCAACACTGAACAACACTGGGGGGGTGGTGATACTGTATTGAGGGAAGTCCCATCAGTCAACACTGAACAACACTGGGGGGGTGGTGATACTGTATTGAGGGAAGTCCCATCAGTCAACACTGAACAACACTGGGGGGTGGTGATACTGTATTGAGGGAAGTCCCATCAGTCAACACTGAACAACACTGGGGGGTGGTGATACTGTATTGAGGGAAGTCCCATCAGTCAACACTGAACAACACTGGGGGGTGGTGATACTGTATTGAGGGAAGTCCCATCAGTCAACACTGAACAACACTGGGGGGTGGTGATACTGTATTGAGGGAAGTCCCATCAGTCAACACTGAACAACACTGGGGGGTGGTGATACTGTATTGAGGGAAGTCCCATCAGTCAACACTGAACAACACTGGGGGGTGGTGATACTGTATTGAGGGAAGTCCCATCAGTCAACACTGAACAACACTGGGGGGTGGTGATACTGTATTGAGGGAAGTCCCATCTGTCAACACTGAACAACACTGGGGGGTGGTGATACTGTATTGAGGGAAGTCCCATCAGTCAACATTGAACAACACTGGGGGGTGGTGATACTGTATTGAGGGAAGTCCCGTCAGTCAACACTGAACAACACTGGGGGGTGGTGATACTGTATTGAGGGAAGTTCCATCAGTCAACACTGAACAACACTGGGGGGTGGTGATACTGTATTGAGGGAAGTCCCATCAGTCAACACTGAACAACACTGGGGGGGTGGTGATACTGTATTGAGGGAAGTCCCATCAGTCAACACTGAACAACACTGGGGGGTGGTGATACTGTATTGAGGGAAGTCCCATCAGTCAACACTGAACAACACGGGGGTGTGGTGATACTGTATTGAGTCAACGGGTCAGAGTGACCACACGGGGGTGTGGTGATACTGTATTGAGTCAACGGGTCAGAGTGACCACACAGGGGGTGTGGTGATACTGTCTTGAGTCAACGGGTCAGAGTGAACATACGGGGGTGTGGTGATACTGTATTGAGTCAACGGGTCAGAGTGACCACACGGGGGTGTGGTGATACTGTATTGAGTCAACGGGTCAGAGTGAGCAAATCTGTCATCAGCGGCGACTTTGAAGAATCTTACATTTAAAATACTCTATATTTTCATTTGTTCATTTTTTTTAATTTCATAGTTTTGATGTCTTCACAATGATTCTACGACAATGTAGAAAATAAAGATAAACCCTTTGAATGAGATTGTCCAAACTTTGGACTGATAGTGTATATTATTATACTTTGTCATGCCGATATAAACAGTTGGATGTGTTCCGTACCATCTAGTGGCTGATTTAGTGATCTGGACTGAAGGTCGTTGTTTTAAAAGTGGTATGAAATGTGATAGTTTGTTATCCGTTATCTCCAGTGACAAGAACCTTATCATTTCTAGAGTGGATTATCCCTTTTAAATACTGCATTTCCTTGTTCCTGTTTTCCTGTTGAAGAGCAGAGGACATGGCTGTCTGTAATTGATAAAGGATCTGCTGCTGTAATGAAGCAGAAAATATGAAGCAGTGCATCATCTGCTTTGATCCACAGCAGCACCTTTGGGTATGCTAATCACAGGCATGTTAACGGGAAGACTGAAGAGAAGAGCAGCGCTACCCTAGCGAGCTAAAGAAGGATAAGGAGCCAGATGGACTCCTCTCCTCTCTCCCGGGATAAAAAAAGGAAGTCCTGTCCTGTCCTGTCCTTTCTCCTCTCCTCCTCTCCTCTCCTGTCCTTTCTCCTCTCCTCTCCTCTCCTGTCCTTTCTCCTCTCCTCTCCTCTCCTCTCCTCTCCTCTCCTCTCCTCTCCTCTCCTCTCCTCTCCTCTCCTCTCCTCTCCTCTCCTCTCCTCTCCTCTCCTCTCCTCTCCTCTCCTCTCCTCTCCTCTCCTCTCCTCTCCTCTCCTCTCCTCTCCTCTCCTCTCCTCTCCTCTCCTCTCCTCTCCACTCTCGGGATAAAAAAAGGAGGTCCTCTCCTGTCCTGTCTCCTGTCCTGTCCTGACTCCTCTCCTGTCCTGTCCTGTCTCCTCTCCTCTCCTCTCCTCTCCTCTCCTCTCCTCTCCTCTCCTCTCCTCTCCTCCCCTCTCTCGGGATAAAAAAGGAAGTCCTCTCCTCTCGATATATTATAGGAAGCTAAGAGAAGAGAATACATCAGACATCATCTGAGGACTGGAACCCTATTCACTATACAGCATGCTAATATGGTCCAGCTCGTCCAGTAGTTTCCCTAGTGAATAGGAAGCCATTCAGAACACAACCAGTCCCTGATCTGCAGAGTTCGATGGCTGGCTGTGAGTAGAGAGAAGAAAAAGTTGCTCTCTGGGCCATCCATTTTGCTGTGGCAGTAGGAGAGATCCTCAGAGAACAGCTAGAGATTTAACCAGACGACCAGGATCACATCTATTCATCAAGCTAATGAACAACTCACCCTAAGCAACACACTGTGTCCCTTTCCTTCGACTGAGGAAAGACGCGGGGTGTACACTGGCAAACACACACACACACACACAAACACAGCATCTCCCTGCCATGGCCTGCTGTGGAATCTGAAAGAAAACAGCTCCTTGCAGGTTAAAATAATGTTGAACACTGCTCAGTGCATGTCGGCTATGGAAATATGATTCACAATTTAGCACAACAGGGCACACAGATGCATCCTGGGATATTTACTGCGATGAAATGCAACGCTAAATGGGTCACTTGTTGTGCAGTCAAGTGGTGAAACAATCCACTTCTGTTGCAATCAGACTCTACATGACTTTACAATATGCTGCTGCCATACCGTCAGCTTCTAAGACTAGGCTCTGGCTGATTGACTAGTGTGTACTGGGCATCCCAAATGACCCCCTATTCCCTATTTAGTGCACTACCTTGGACCAGAGCCCTACAGTGCACCATGGGTAATAGGATGTTGTTATGGATGCATTGTAGGACTACTAATCAGCTGTCTTCAGTTAGCAACGAGGAACGGAATTTTGATCCAACAGTCAAAATAAATACTTGTTGTTGCTGCTGGATAATTACTAAGAGGAGAAGGGTGTGGTGATTGGTGTATAATTACTAAGAGGAGAAGGGTGTGGTGATTGATGTATAATTACTAAGAGGAGAAGGGTGTGGTGATTGGTGTATAAATACTAAGAGGAGAAGGGTGTGGTGATTGGTGTATAATTACTAAGAGGAGAAGGAGGAGGAGGAGGAGCAGGAAGATGAGGAGGAGGAAGATCGGGAGGAGGAGGTGTTGCATGAGGAGGAGGAGGTGTAGCATGAGGAGGAGGAGGTGGAGGAGGAGGAGGTGGAGGAGGAGGAGCAGGATGAGTAGCAGGAAGAGGAGGAGGAGGAGGAGGAGGAGGAGGAGGAGGAGGAGGAGGAGGAGGAGGAGGAGGAGGAGGTGGAGGAGGAGGAGCAGGAGGAGTAGCAGGAAGAGGAGGAGTAGGAGGTGGAGGAGGAGGAGGAGGAGGAGGAGGAGGAGCAGGAGGAGTAGCAGGAAGAGGAGGAGTAGGAGGTGGAGGAGGAGGAGGAGGAGCAGGAGGAGTAGCAGGAAGAGGAGGAGTAGGAGGTGGAGGAGGAGGAGATGGTGGAGTAGGAGGAGCAGGAGGAGGATGAGTAGCAGGAAGAGGAGGAGTAGGAGGTGGAGGAGGAGGAGGAGGAGGAGCAGGAGGAGTAGCAGGAGGAGGAGGAGTAGGAGGTGGAGGAGGAGGAGTAGGAGGAGCAGGAGGAGTAGCAGGAAGAGGAGGAGTAGGAGGTGGAGGAGGAGGAGGAGGAGGAGCAGGAGGAGTAGCAGGAAGAGGAGGAGTAGGAGATGGAGGAGAAGGAGATGGTGGAGTAGGAGGAGCAGGAGGAGGAGCAGGAGGAGTAGCAGGAAGAGGAGGAGTAGGAGGTGGAGGAGGAGGAGTAGGAGGAGCAGGAGGAGTAGCAGGAAGAGGAGGAGTAGGAGGTGGAGGAGAAGGAGATGGTGGAGTAGGAGGAGCAGGAGGAGGAGGAGCAGGAGGAGTAGCAGGAAGAGGAGGAGTAGGAGGTGGAGGAGAAGGAGATGGTGGAATAGGAGGAGCAGGAGGAGTAGCAGGAAGAGGAGGAGTAGGAGGTGGAGGAGGAGGAGGAGGAGGAGCAGGAGGAGTAGCAGGAGGAGGAGGAGTAGGAGGTGGAGGAGGAGGAGTAGGAGGAGCAGGAGGAGTAGCAGGAAGAGGAGGAGTAGGAGGTGGAGGAGGAGGAGGAGGAGGAGCAGGAGGAGTAGCAGGAAGAGGAGGAGTAGGAGATGGAGGAGAAGGAGATGGTGGAGTAGGAGGAGCAGGAGGAGGAGCAGGAGGAGTAGCAGGAAGAGGAGGAGTAGGAGGTGGAGGAGGAGGAGTAGGAGGAGCAGGAGGAGTAGCAGGAAGAGGAGGAGTAGGAGGTGGAGGAGAAGGAGATGGTGGAGTAGGAGGAGCAGGAGGAGGAGGAGCAGGAGGAGTAGCAGGAAGAGGAGGAGTAGGAGGTGGAGGAGAAGGAGATGGTGGAATAGGAGGAGCAGGAGGAGTAGCAGGAAGAGGAGGAGTAGGAGGTGGAGGAGGAGGAGGAGGAGGAGCAGGAGGAGTAGCAGGAAGAGGAGGAGTAGGAGGTGGAGGAGGAGGAGATGGTGGAATAGGAGGAGCAGGAGGAGTAGCAGGAAGAGGAGGAGTAGGAGGTGGAGGAGGAGGAGGAGGAGGAGCAGGAGGAGTAGCAGGAAGAGGAGGAGTAGGAGGTGGAGGAGGAGGAGGAGGAGGAGTAGGAGGAGCAGGAGGAGTAGCAGGAAGAGGAGGAGTAGGAGGAGCAGGAGGAGTAGCAGGAAGAGGAGGAGTAGGAGGTGGAGGAGAAGGAGATGGTGGAGTAGGAGGTGGAGGAGGAGGAGTAGGAGGAGCAGGAGGAGGATGCATGATGTGAGTTAGGTGGACAGTTTTAAACCCTACCTGAAAGTGAATAGTTCTTACATGGGACTTTGTTAGTTATATTTATATGGCCTTATATTCAGTGTTTTCTGCTCTAAAAATAATAGCCGAATGTTTACAATAGAAATACAAAGCTACTTTTCCTCACCTAAATGACATTTTCTTTCTGTTTGTTTTGTCAACATTTTCCTGATTGAATGGTTTTTTCTCTCAATATAACACAGCATAATCAGGTAGTTAAGAGTATACTGTTTGTCAGTCATATCATATTTGGTGTTATCTACTCCCTAAAGAATGACTGAAAATACTTTACCTCACCTAAGGAAGTTCGATGAATAAATGAATGTGTACACCTGCTTAAACATTCATTTACAATAATTAATTTATTATTCTGTTACATCTAGAAGAAAAGCAATCAATCATTTATAACAACATATACTGTAAGTTGACCACAATACACTTAATTTAAGAAAGATCTTTATATTTGTATGGGTAGGACAGTTGAGCTACGCTCACGAGGCATCTATAATGTTTATTCTTCAAGAATCAACGGGTGTGTAACGTAACTCATTTAAAATTGTAAAACTGGATGTACCAATCACAGATTGCCCCTTTAACCAACTCAGCACAAACATAGTTAATAACGAGATTTGGGCCTGTATACTCTATATACTCTGTATACTCTATATACTCTATATACTCTGTCTACTCTGTCTACTCTATATACTATGTCTACTCTATATACTCTGTATACTCTGTCTACTCTATATACTCTATATACTCTATATACTCTGTCTACTCTATATACTCTATATACTCTATATACTCTGTCTACTCTATATACTCTGTCTACTCTATATACTCTATATACTCTATATACTCTGTCTACTCTATACACTGTCTACTCTATATACTCTATATACTCTGTATACTCTATATACTTTGTCTACTCTGTCTACTCTGTCTACTCTATATACTTTGTCTACTCTGTCTACTATATATACTCTATATACTATGCCTACTCTATATACTCTGTATACTCTGTCTACTCTATATGCTCTATATACTCTATATACTCTATATACTCTGTCTACTCTATATACTCTGTCTACTATATATACTCGAGCTGACAAGGTACAAATCTGTCGTTCTGCCCCTGAACAGGCAGTTAACCCACTGTTCCCAGGCCGTCATTGAAAATAAGAATGTGTTCTTAACTGACTTGCCTGGTTAAATAAAGGTAAAATTAAATATACTCTGTATACTTTATATACTCTATATACTCTGTATACTCTATATACGCTGTATACTCTATATACTCTGTCTACTCTATATACACTGTCTACTCTATATACTTTGTCTACTATGTCTACTCTATATACTTTGTCTACTATGTCTACTCTATATACTCTGTCTACTATATATACTCTATATACTATGCCTACTCTATATACTCTGTATACTCTATATGCTCTATATACTCTATATACTCTGTCTACTCTATATACTCTATATACTCTGTCTACTTTATATACTCTGTCTACTCTATATGCTCTATATACTCTGTCTACTCTGTCTACTCTATATACTCTATATACTCTATATACTCTATATACTCTGTCTACTCTGTCTACTCTATATACTCTATATACTCTGTCTACTCTATATACTCTATATACTCTGTCTACTCTATATACTCTATATGCTCTGTATACTCTATATACTCTGTCTACTCTATATACTCTATATGCTCTGTATACTCTATATACTCTATATACTTTATATACTCTGTCTACTCTATATACACTGTCTACTCTATATAGTCTATATACTCTGTCTACTCTGTATACTTTGTCTACTCTGTCGACTCTATATACTCTTTCTACTATATATACTCTATATACTATGCCTACTCTATATACTCTGTATACTCTGTCTACTCTATATACTCTGTATACTCTATATACTCTGTCTACTCTGTCTACTATATATACTCTATATACTATGCCTACTCTATATACTCTGTCTACTCTATATACACTGTCTACTCTATATACTCTATATACTCTATATACTTTGTCTACTCTGTCTACTCTGTCTACTCTATATACTTTGTCTACTCTGTCTACTCCATATACTCTGTCTACTATATATACTCTATATACTATGCCTACTCTATATACTCTGTATACTCTGTCTACTCTATATGCTCTATATACTCTATACACTCTGTCTACTCTATATACTCTATATACTCTATATACTCTGTCTACTCTGTCTACTCTATATGCTCTATATACTCTATACACTCTGTCTACTCTGTCTACTCTATATACTCTGTATACTTTATATACTCTATATACTCTGTCTACTCTATATACTCTGTCTACTCTGTCTACTCTGTATACTTTATATACGCTATATACTCTATATACTCTATATACTCTATATATTCTGTCTACTCTATATACTCTGTATACTCTGTCTACTCTGTCTACTTTATATACTCTATATACTCTGTCTACTCTGTATACTTGATATACGCTATATACTCTGTATACTCTGTCTACTCTGTCTACTCTGTCTACTCTGTCTACTCTATATGCTCTATACACTCTGTCTACTCTGTCTACTCTATATACTCTGTATACTTTATATACTCTATATACTCTGTCTACTCTATATACTCTGTATACTCTGTCTACTCTATATACTCTGTCTGCTATATATACTCTATATACTATGCCTACTCTATATACTCTGTCTACTCTATATACACTGTCTACTCTATATACTCTATATACTCTATATACTCTGTATACTCTATATACTTTGTCTACTCTGTCTACTCTATATACTTTGTCTACTCTGTCTACTCCATATACTCTGTCTACTATATATACTCTATATACTATGCCTACTCTATATACTCTGTCTACTCCATATACTCTGTATACTTTATATACTCTATATACTCTGTCTACTCTATATACTCTGTATACTCTGTCTACTCTGTATACTTTATATACGCTATATACTCTGTCTACTCTGTATACTTTATATACTCTATATACTCTGTCTACTCTATATACTCTGTCTACTCTGTATACTTTATATACTCTATATACTCTGTCTACTCTGTATACTCTGTCTACTCTGTATACTTTATATACTCTATATACT
Organism: Oncorhynchus kisutch; assembly: GCF_002021735.2. Classification (NCBI taxonomy): domain Eukaryota; kingdom Metazoa; phylum Chordata; class Actinopteri; order Salmoniformes; family Salmonidae; genus Oncorhynchus; species Oncorhynchus kisutch. The sequence goes on from NC_034191.2 coordinate 82,611,986, forward strand.
CTGTCTACTCTATATACTCTGTCTATTCTGTCTACTCTATATACTCTATATACTCTATATACTCTGTCTACTCTGTATACTTTATATACTCTGTAAACTCTATATACTATGTATACTCTGTCTACTCTGTATACTTTATATACTCTATATACTCTGTCTACTCTATATACTCTGTCTACTCTATATACTCTGTCTACTCTATATACTATGCCTACTCTATATACTCTGTCTACTTTATATACCCTGTCTACTCTATATACTCTGATTACTATATATACTCTGTCTACTCTATATACTCTGTCTACTATATATACTCTGTATACTCTATATACTCTATATACTCTGTTTACTATATATACTCTATATACTCTATCTACTCTGTCTACTCTATATACTCTGTCTACTCTATATGCTCTATATACTCTATATACTCTGCCTACTCTATATACTCTATATACTCTGTCTACTCTATATACTCTATATACTCTGTCTACTCTGTATACTCTATATACTCTGTATACTCTGTCTACTCTGTATATGTTATATACTCTATATACTCTGTCTACTCTATATACTCGGTCTACTCTATATACTCTGTCTACTCTATATACTCTGCCTACTCTATATACTCTGCCTACTCTATATACTCTGTCTACTCTATATGCTCTATATACTCTATATACTCTGTATACTCTATATACTCTGTCTACTCTATATACTCTGTTTACTATATACTCTGTCTACTCTATATACTCTGTTTACTATATATTCTCTGTCTACTCTATATACTCTGTCTACTCTATATACTCTGTCTACTCTATATACTCTATATACTCTGTTTACTCTATATACTCTGTCTACTCTATATACTCTGTTACTATATATACTCTGTCTACTCTATATGCTCTATATACTCTATATACTCTATATACTCTGTCTACTCTATCTACTCTATATACTCTGTCTACTCTATATGCTCTATATACTCTGTCTACTCTATATACTCTATATACTCTGTCTACTCTATATACTCTATATACTCTGTCTACTCTATATACTCTATATACTCTGTCTACTCTGTCTACTCTATATACTCTGTATACTTTATATACTCTATATACTCTGTCTACTCTGTATACTTTATATACTCTGTCTACTCTGTATACTCTATATACTCTGTCTACTCTATATACTCTGTCTACTCTATATACTCTGTCTACTCTATATACTCTGTCTACATCTATATACTCTATCTACTCTATATACTCTGTCTACTCTATATGCTCTATATACTCTGTCTACTCTATATACTCTATATACTCTGTCTACTCTATATACTCTATATACTCTGTCTACTCTATATACTCTATAATACTCTGTCTACTCTGTCTACTCTATAAACTCTGTATACTTTATATACTCTATATACTCTCTACTCTGTATACTTTATATACTCTGTCTACTCTGTATACTTTATATACTCTGTATACTCTATATACTCTGTCTACTCTATATACTACCTGTCTAATCTGTATAGCGCTGTCTACTCTGTATAACTTCGTCTACTCTGTATTACTCTGTATACTCTGTCTACTCTGTATACTCCTGTATACTCTGTATACTCTATAATACTCTGTATAACTCTATATACTCTGTCTACTCTATATACTCTATATACTCTGTCTACGCTATATACTCTGTCTACTCTAATATACTCTGTCTACTCTATATACTCTGTATACTCTGTCTACTCTATATACTCTATATACTCTGTCTACTCTATATATTCTATATACTATGCCTACTCTATATACTCTGTCTACTCTGTCTACTCTCCAGATACAACTCCCACTAGCAGCAGAAACGGGTGACGAGGCACATGAAAAAAAACATGTCTTTAATTGCTATTGACGTGGTACAATAGAATTTCTCTCCTCAAACCGGGACTAAAGGTTTTTGTATGTCGCTTGTCTTGTAGCTCCTGCCTCTGCATTATTGAACTGACTGTGGAGCTATGTTTAACAGAGATATGTCAAAAAACTATTTTTAAAGGCAGTATGAATAATTAATAGCTGTGGCCAGAGACGGTTGAATTACATAAGCGAATTTTTTTTGGGTGGGGGTGGGGTCACAGAGTCGAGCTGCTCTGGCGCAGATTAACAGTAGCATGTTTATTAACCAACATTAATACGTGGACTCTCACGAAGATTGGAACAGCAGGGGTTCTGCTGTCAGTCAGTGGAAGGACAACTCATCACAACACTATTTGGGTAAGGGAGAAGTGATGGACGGACAAAACCATAATCGCCCATCAGTTCGCCTCTCCTCTAACACAAACCCTGTCCTGTTCTGCCCTCCACCCCCCCCCAACCTGTCTGTCTCTCCTCTACCCCCCCCCACCCGTCTCTCTCCACTACCCCACCCCCTCACCCGGTCTGTTCTGTCTCCCCTCCACCCCCCCCACCCCTGTCTGTCCTCCCTATAAACCCTGTCTGTCTCTCCTCCCCCCCCCCCTACACTGTCTCTCTCCTCTACCCCCCCACCTGTCCTCTCTCCTCTAACACAACCCTGCTGTCTCTCCACCCCCCCCCCCCCCACCTGTCTGTCTCTCCTCTACCCCCCCACCTGTCTCTCTCCTCNCCACCCCCCCCCACCCTGTCTGTCTCTCCTCTACCCCCCCCACCCTGTCTCTCTCCACTACCCCCCTCACCCTGTCTGTCTGTCTCCCTCCACCCCCCCACCCTGTCTGTCTGTCTCTCCTCTACCCCCCCCTACCCCTGTCTCTCTCCTCTACCCCCCCCCCACCCTGTCTCTCTCCTCTAACACAACCCTGTCTGTCTCTCCTCTACCCCCCCCCCCCCTACACTGTCTCTCTCCTCTACCCCCCCCACCTGTCTCTCTCCTCTAACACAACCCTGTCTGTCTCCCTCCACCCCCCCCCCACCCTGTCTGTCTCTCCTCTACCCCCCCACCCTGTCTCTCTCCTCCACCCCACCCCCCCACCCTGTCTCTCTCCTCTACCCCCCCCCCCACCCTGTCTGTCTCCCTCCACCCCCCCCACCCTGTCTCTCTCCTCTACCCCCCCCCACCCTGTCTCTCTCCTCTACCCCCCCACCTGTCTCTCTCCTCTAACACAACCCTGTCTGTCTCCCTCCACCCCCCCCCCACCTGTCTGTCTCTCCTCTACCCCCCCACCCTGTCTCTCTCCTCTACCCCCCCCCCACCCTGTCTCTCTCCTCTACCCCCCCCCCACCCTGTCTCTCTCCTCTAACACAACCCCACCCTGTCTCTCTCCTCTAACACAACCCCACCCTGTCTCTCTCCTCTACCCTCCCCCCCACCCTGTCTCTCTCCTCTACCCCCCCCACCCTGTCTCTCTCCTCTACCCCCCCCACCCTGTCTCTCTCCTCTACCCCCCCACCCTTTCTCTCTCCTCTACCCCTCAACCTGTCTGTCTCTCCTTCTACTCTCTTCTCCTCTTTCCTGTCCTCTGCTCCTCTCATCTCTTCTCCGCTCCTCATTTATTGAGAACAAATAATACAGCATCTCCTCTCTTCCTCATCTTCTCTACTCTCCCCCTTTCCTCTCCTCGTCTCTCATCTCCTGTCCTCATCCTCTTCTCTCCTCTCATTCTCTATCCTCTCTTCTGGCCTCCTCTTCTCTCCTCCTCCTCTCTCTACTCTCTTCCTTCCTCTCCTCTCCTGGTCTCTCCTCGCCTAATATCTCCTGTTCTCATCCTAATCTCTCCTCTCATCACTTCTCCTTTCCTCTCTACTCTCCTCTCCTCCTCTCTTTTCACTCTCTACTCTCCTCTCCTCTCTTTTCACTCTCTACTCTCCTCTCCTCCTCTCTCCTCACCTCTTCTCTCCTCTCCTCTCCTCTCCTCCTCTCTTTTCACTCTCTCCTCTCCTCTCCTCCTCTCTTTTCACTCTCTACTCTCCTCTCCTCCTCTCTCCTCACCTCTTCTCTCCTCTCCTCTCCTCCTCTCTTTTCACTCTCTCCTGTCCTCCTCCTCTCTTCTCTCCTCTCCTCTCCTCCTCTCTTTTCACTCTCTACTCTCCTCACCTCTTCTCTCCTCTCCTCCTCTCTTTTCACTCTCTCCTCTCCTCTCCTCCTCTCTTTTCACTCTCTTCTCTCCTCTCCTCCTCTCTCCTCACCTCTTCTCTCCTCTCCTCTCCTCCTCTCTTTCACTCTCTCCTGTCCTCCTCCTCTCTTCTCTCCTCTCCTCTCCTCCTCACTTTTCACTCTCTACTCTCCTCTCCTCCTCTCTCCTCACCTCTTCTCTCCTCTCCTCTCCTCTCCTCCTCTCTTTTCACTCTCTCCTCTCCTCCTCTCTTTTCACTCTCTTCTCTCCTCTCCTCCTCTCTTCTCACTCTCTCCTGTCCTCCTCCTCTCTCCTCACCTCTTCTCTCCTCTTCTCTTCCTCTTCTTATTTATTGAGAAAAATGTATAAATGATCTCCTCTCCTCTCCTCTCCTCTCCTCTCCTCTCCTCTCCTCTCCTCTCCTCTCCTCTCCTCTCCTCTCCTCTCCTCTCCTCTCCTCTCCTCTCCTCTCCTCATTTCCTCTGAATTACATACATTACAGAAAATACACACGTAGAAATATAAATCCTAAATGCAAGTAGAAAGAAAAACACTGTCATAAACAACACAAACATTCACCAGTAAGAAGATCTTCAAATCAGCTTTCTGAATTACCCAAGAGGCACCAGAACATCATAATTAAGAACATTTTGCAGATTGTTCCACAAATAAGCTGCTAGAAAAACTAAAAATGGAATTTCTAGAGTTATCCGTTCCTGAGACCGAGTGTGGTAACAAGTATGTCTAAAGTTTAGTAATGATGTTTGATGTTGCCTATAAAAAAAAATGCAGTAGCAATGTATCAACCTAGGTGACATCACAGAGGACCAACCAACTGTCTGGTAGAGAAATGCAGTGATGACATCACAGAGGACCAACCAACTGTCTGGTAGAGAAATGCAGTGATGACATCACAGAGGACCAACCAACTGTCTGGTAGAGAAATGCAGTGATGACATCACAGAGGACCAACCAACTGTCTGGTAGAGAAATGCAGTGATGACATCACAGAGGACCAACCAACTGTCTGGTAGAGAAATGCAGTGATGACATCACAGAGGACCAACCAACTGTCTGGTAGAGAAATGCAGTGATGACATCACAGAGGACCAACCAACTGTCTGGTGGAGAAATGCAGTGATGACATCACAGAGGACCAACCAACTGTCTGGTGGAGAAATGCAGTGATGACATCACAGAGGACCAACCAACTGTCTGGTGGAGAAATGCAGTGATGAGTACTAAAACTGTCACTTGTAATAAAGAGCAGTGGGCTATGATCAACTATCTGTCTGTCTCTCTCCTCTACAACCAACCCTGTCTGTCTCTCTCCTCTACCCCCAACCCTGTCTGTCTCTATCCTCTACCCCCAACCCTGTCTGTCTCTCTCCTCTACCCCCAACCCTGTCTGTCTCTCTCCTCTACAACCAACCCTGTCTGTCTCTCTCCTCTGCAACCAACCCTGTCTGTCTCTCTCCTCTACCCCCAACCCTGTCTGTCTCTCTCCTCTACCCCCAACCCTGTCTGTCTCTCTCCTCTACAACCAACCCTGTCTGTCTCTCTCCTCTACCCCCAACCCTGTCTGTCTCTCCTCTACCCCCAACCCTGTCTGTCTCTACTCTACCCCCCCACCCTGTCTGTCTCTTTGTCTACCCCCAACCATGTCTGTCTCTCCTCTACCCCCCCACCCTGTCTGTTTCTTTGTCTACCCCCAACCCTGTCGGTCTCTCCTCTACCCCCAACCCTGTCTGTCTCTCCTCTACCCCCCCACCCTGTCTGTCTCTTTGTCTACCCCCAACCCTGTCTGTCTCTCCTCTACCCCCAACCCTGCCTGTCTCTCCTCTACCCCCAACCCTGTCTGTCTCTCTCCTCTACAACCAACCCTGTCTGTCTCTCTCCTCTACCCCCAACCCTGTCTGTCTCTCTCCTCTACATCCAACCCTGTCTGTCTCTCCTCTACCCCCAACCCTGTCTGTCTCTCTCCTCTACATCCAACCCTGTCTGTCTCTCCTCTACCCCCAACCCTGTCTGTCTCTCCTCTACCCCCCCACCCTGTCTGTCTCTTTGTCTACCCCCAACCCTGTCTGTCTCTCCTCTACCCCCAACCCTGTCTGTCTCTCCTCTACCCCCAACCCTGTCTGTCTCTCCTCTACCCCCAACCCTGTCTGTCTCTCCTCTACCCCCAACCCTGTCTGTCTCTCCTCTACCCCCAACCCTGTCTGTCTCTCCTCTACCCCCAACCCTGTCTGTCTCTCTCCTCTACCCCCAACCCTGTCTGTCTCTCCTCTACCCCCAACCCTGTCTGTCTCTCCTCTACCCCCAACCCTGTCTGTCTCTCTCCTCTATAACCAACCCTGTCTGTCTCTCCTCTACAACTGTCTGTCTCTCCTCTACCCCCAACCCTGTCTGTCTCTCTCCTCTACAACCAACCCTGTCTGTCTCTCTCCTCTACCCCTAACCCTGTCTGTCTCTCTCCTCTACATCCAACCCTGTCTGTCTCTCCTCTACCCCCAACGCTGTCTGTCTCTCTCCTCTACCCCCAACGCTGTCTGTCTCTCTCCTCTACCCCCAACTCTGTCTGTCTCTCTCCTCTACCCCTAACCCTGTCTGTCTCTCTCCTCTACATCCAACCCTGTCTGTCTCTCCTCTACCCCCAACCCTGTCTGTCTCTCTCCTCTACAACCAACCCTGTCTGTCTCTCCCTCTACACCAACCCTGTCTGTCTCTCCCTCTACCCCCAACCCTGTCTGTCTCTCTCCTCTACAACCAACCCTGTCTGTTTCTCCCTCTACACCAACCCTGTCTGTCTCTCCCTCTACCCCCAACGCTGTCTGTCTCTCCTCTACCCCTAACCCTGTCTGTCTCTCTCCTCTACAACCAACCCTGTCTGTCTCTCTCCTCTACAACCAACCCTGTCTGTCTCTCCCTCTACACCAACCCTGTCTGTCTCTCCCTCTACCCCCAACCCTGTCTGTCTCTCTCCTCTACAACCAACCCTGTCTGTCTCTCCCTCTACACCAACCCTGTCTGTCTCTCTCCTCTACCCCCCCACCCTGTCTGTCTCTATCCTCTACACCAACCCTGTCTGTCTCTCCCTCTACCCCCAACCCTGTCTGTCTCTCTCCTCTACAACCAACCCTGTCTGTCTCTCCTCTACCCCCCCACCCTGTCTGTCTCTATCCTCTACACCAACCCTGTCTGTCTCTCTTCTACCCCCAACTCTGTCTGTCTCTCCCTCTACCCCCAACGCTGTCTGTCTCTCCTCTACCCCCAACGCTGTCTGTCTCTCCTCTACCCCCAACGCTGTCTGTCTCTCCTCTACCCCCAACGCTGTCTGTCTCTCCTCTACCCCCAACGCTGTCTGTCTCTCCTCTACCCCCAACGCTGTCTGTCTCTCCTCTACCCCCAACGCTGTCTGTCTCTCCTCTACCCCCAACGCTGTCTGTCTCTCCTCTACCCCCAACACTGTCTGTCTCTCTCCTCTAATTTTCTGTATTTTTCTTTCTCATTTTGTCTGTCATAGTTGAAGTGTACCTATGATGAACATTACAGGCCTCTCTCATCTTTTTAAGTGGGAGAACTTGTACAATTGGTGGCTGACTAAATACTTTTTTGCCCCACTGTATAGAGGTGTATATGTATGCATACCTGTAGCCTAGTGGTTAGAGCGTTGGACTAGTAACTGAAAGGTTGCAAGTTCAAACCCCTGAGCTGACAAGGTACCAAATCTGTCATTCTGCCCCTGAACAGGCAGTTAACCCACTGTTCCTGGTAGGCCGTCATTGAAAATAAGAATTTGTTCTTAACTGACTTGCCTGGTTAAATAAATAAAGGTTAAAAAAATTAATCTATATGGATATATTTACCAAAATAATATATATATGGGGGATTGGAAATGAAGCAGACAATTACATTGATGGAAGCAACAACCACAATATTAAGCTGATCAACCACAAAAATATATATATTTACAGTATATCACAAAAGTGAGTACACCCCTCATGTCAATACCCAGGTGCTCTGAGACCCTCAGCCTGAGACCACCAGTCAAAGCTCTACCGCCACAAAATCTATTCCACACCCAAAGCAAAAACACCTTGGATGAGAAGAGGTGGGGGGCCTAATGTAAAGGAATTAGAGGCATTAGAAGAGGTGGGGGGCCTAATGTAAAGGAATTAGAGGCATGAGAAGAGGTGAGGGGCCTAATGTAAAGGAATTAGAGGCATTAGTCTGAAGTACCACTGCACCTAGATATTAAAAACCAATTCAATCCTGAGGAAGGTCTAAAAATGAGCCTGGCCTCAAATCATCTGCGATGCTTAGTGAAGTCATCTCCTTGGTAAAACCTTCATAGGTTTGTGTGTGTGTGTGTGTGTGGACATCAGTTGCTAGAAGTATCAGTAGAAATGTCACCGTCTATTGTATAATTTGATCAGTTATTGATCAGCTGTCTGAAACAGAGTAGATCCTTCAAATCAGCTTTCTGAAGAAGAGTAGATCCTTTAGATCAGCTGTCTGAAGCAAAGTAGATCCTTTAGATCAGCTGTCTAAAGCAGGGTATCCCAAACCTCTCCTCGAGCCTCTTCTTAGCCCTAAACTGGCACACCTGAATCAATTAGTCAAAGGTTTGATGATTAGTTAACTAATGGAATCAGGTGTGCCAGTTTAGGTTTAATGTATACATGTGAATCGTCTGGAGGCGGTGGCCTTGCTAAAAACAATTCACTGTGCAATTAACAGCTGCTATCTTAGTCCCATCTAGGTTGTCCAGAAGTCTAATCAGACGTCTAATCATCTCTCTGATAAAAGGTTGAAACTGCTACTGGCTGACTGACTGACATTTCCTGTTTGAAACTGCTACTGGGTGACTGACATTTCCTGTTTGAAACTGCTACTGGGTGACTGACTGACATTTCCTGTTTGAAACTGCTACTGGGTGACTGACTGACATTTCCTGTTTGAAACTGCTACTGGATGACTGACATTTCCTGTTTTAAACTGCTACTGGGTGACTGACATTTCCTGTTTGAAACTGCTACTGGGTGACTGACATTTCCTGTTTGAAACTGCTACTGGGTGACTGAAATGTCCTGTTTTGAAACTGCTACTGGGTGACTAACATTTCCTGTTTGAAACTGCTACTGGGTGACTGACATTTCCTGTTTGAAACTGCTACTGGGTGACTGACATTTCCTGTTTGAAACTGCTACTGGGTGACTGACATTTCCTGTTTGAAACTGCTACTGGGTGACTGACATTTCCTGTTTGAAACTGCTACTGGGTGACTGACATTTCCTGTTTGAAACTGCTACTGGGTGACTGACATTTCCTGTTTGAAACTGCTACTGGGTGACTGACATTTCCTGTTTGAAACTGCTACTGGGTGACTGAAATGTCCTGCTTTAAACTGCTACTGTGTGACAGACTGATATTCACTCACATCAAATGGAATAAATATTTGTACAGATTATAGATATACACTGGGTTCCCTAATCATTTATAAAGAGTGATAAAGTTACAGAGGCTAAAATATCATACCCCAAGATATGCTAACCTCCCCTGTTATTAGTAAAGCATGTCTTGGAGTTATGATCTTTGACCCTCTGTAACTTTCTCCCTCATCATTAACCTCCCCTGTTATTGGTAAGAGGTTAGCATATCTTGGAGTTATGATCTTTGACCCTCTGTAACTTTCTGTCCTCATCATTATTCACGATTCCGTCAGGATTATCCATTGTCATGGTAACATTAATGTACATTAGTGTGTTTAGAAACACATTCTATTCTTATTTACAATAACAGTGACACCAAAATGACACAATATTTTGTTAACCGTTATTTAATATTGGGCACAAAGTAATCTGAAACAACCAAAACTAACTCATAACGACACAACCAAAACTAACTCATACCGACACAACCAAAACTAACTCATACCGACACAACCAAAACTAACTCATAACGACACAACCAAAACTAACTCATAACGACACAACCAAAGTAATCTGAAACAACCAAAACTAACTCATACCGACAACCAAAACTAACTCATACCGACAACCAAAACTAACTCATACCGACAACCAAAACTAACTCATACCGACAACCAAAACACCTCATTCCACCGCAACCAAAACACCTCATTCCAACGCAACCAAAACACCTCATTCCAACGCAACCAAAACACCTCATTCCAACGCAACCAAAACACCTCATTCCAACGCAACCAAAACACCTCATTCCAACGCAACCAAAACACCTCTTTCCAACGCAACCAAAACACCTCATTCCAACGCAACCAAAACACCTCATTCCAACGCAACCAAAACACCTCATTCCAACGCAACCAAAACACCTCATTCCAACGCAACCAAAACACCTCATTCCAACGCAACCAAAACACCTCATTCCAACGCAACCAAAACACCTCATTCCAACGCAACCAAAACACCTCATTCCAACGCAACCAAAACACCTCATTCCAACGCAACCAAAACACCTCATTCCAACGCAACCAAAACACCTCATTCCAACGCAACCAAAACACCTCATTCCAACGCAACCAAAACTAACTCATTCCAGCACACAAGCACACAAGTTATTACTTGCTAGGAATATGGGACCAAATACTAAACTTTTGACTACTTTTTGCTAACATACCTCATTTATTTAAACTGGTCTTGTTGTTTCTCATCTTGATCAATCATTTAATGCAACCGCTGTGTCAGATTTCAAAAAAACTTTACGGACAAAGCATCATTAACCTCCCTTGCAATAATCTGAGTACGGCGCTCAGACGACATACAAAATCCAAGAATATGTCATGTTGCAGTCAACATAAGTCAGAAATAGCATTATAAATATTCACTTACATTTGATGATCTTCGTCAGAATGCATTCCCAGGAATCCCAGTTCCACAAATGTTTGATTTGTTCCATAAAGTTCATAATTTATGTCCAAATATTAGAGAGGAAAAGGAAAGGTTTATTTTGGTATGAAACCGCCAGTCAGCTCACAGCGTTCAAGGTATACTGACGCCGTCATACACAGCAGCGTGACTTCCTGCTCGATGATGTCATATTGCTGAGTGCACCTTTTAAGATGTTTTGGCGTTTAGTACAAATTGAAACTCACGAGGTGCTGGCAAGTCCAGCAGAAATGTCGGACGAAAATTCCCAAAAGTTATATTACTGCTCGTAGAAACAAATCAAACAATGTTTAGAATCAATCTTTAGGATGTTTTTATCATAAATGTTCAATAATGTCCCAACCGGAGAATTCATTTGTCTTTAGAAAAGCAATGGGAGCTAACTTTCTCATGACCACGCGTCACGAGACCGAGGCTGCTGGCAGACCTCTGACTCGTTCCCCTCTCATTCAGCCCCCCTTCACAGTAGAAGCCTGAAACAACGTTCTAAAGACTGTTGACATCTAGTGGAAGCCTTAGGAAGTGAAAGATGACCCATGTCCCACTGTATTTTCAATAGGGGCTGAGTTGAAAACCTTACACACCTCAGATTTCCCACTTCCTGGTTAAATTTTTTTCTCAGGTTTTTGCCTGCCATATGAGTTCTGTTATTCTCACAGACATCATTCAAACAGTTTTAGAAACTTCAGAGTGTTTTCTATCCAATACTACTAATACTCTGCATATATTAGCATCTGGGCACGCTTTTCATCCAAACGTAACAGCTGCTATCTTAGTCCCATCTAGTTTGTCCAGAAGTCTAATCAGAAGTATAATCATCTCTCTGGTAAAAATGCTGCCCTCTATCCATAAGAAGTTTTAATGGATATTTTCAGAATTTTGATAACCTAATCTAGCTACATTTTCAGATATTACACGTTTCTAATTTTGACAAAGTGGTTTACATTTCAAGCTAAAATGTACTGTTAGCTAGCTAGCTATATGTCTTAAGCCAAATTGTACTGTTAGCTAGCTAATGTTATCTGGCTGTCTCCCTAGCTGACATTATTTGTTTCCCAGAGCTGTTTGCTTTTCTAGTTAGAGCCTAATGTTAGCTAGCTAACATTTTTATTCATAAGTATATATCTATATATATATATATATCTATATATATATATATATATTTAACCAGGTAGGCTAGTTGAGAACAAGTTCTCATTTACAACTGTGACCTGGCCAAGATAAAGCAAAGCAGTGTGACATAAACAACAGCACAGAGTTACGAATGGAATAAACACGCATACAGTCAATAACACAATAGAAAATAAATAAAGTCTATATACAGTGTGTGCAAATGGCATGAGGACGTAAGACAATAAATAGGCCAATAGTGGCCAATAGTGGCGAAGTAATTACAATTTAGCAAATTAACACTGGAGTGATAAATGAGCAGATGATGATGAGCAGTAGTGATACTGGTGTGCAAAAGAACAGAAAAGTAAATAAAATAAAAACAGTATGGGGATGAGGTAGGTAGATTGGGTGGGCTATTTACAGATGGACTATGTACAGCTGCAGCGATCGGTTAGCTGCTCAGATAGTTGATGATTAAAGTTAGTGAGGGAAATATAAGTCCCCAGCTTCAAAGATTTTTGTAATTCGCTCCAGCCATTGGCAGCAGAGAATTGGAAGGAAAGGTGGCCAAAGGAGGTGTTGGCTTTGGGGATGACCAGTGAGATATACCTGCTGGAGCGCGTGCTACAATTGGGTGTTTTTATCGTTACCGGTGAGCTGAAATAAGGCAGAGCTTTATCTAGCACAGACTTATAGACTTATAGATGACCTGGAGCCAGTGGGTCTGGCGACAAAGATGTAGCGAGGGCCAGCCAACTGGACCATACAGGTCGCAGTGTTGGGTCGTATAAGGGGCTTTGGTGACAAAACGGATGGCACTGTGACAGACTGCATCCAGTTTGCTGAGTAGAGTGTTGGAGGCTATTTTGTAAATGACGTCGCCAAAGTCGAGGATCGGTAGGATAGTCAGTTTTATGAGGGTATGTTTGGCGGCGTGAGTGAATGAGGCTTTTTGTGAAATAGGAAGCCGATTTTAGATTGGACGGTTCTGACTAAGAATATGTGGACAACTACAAATACCAAGCATGCATTTGGTTTTACTAGCGTTTAAGAGCAGTTGGAGGCCACGGAAGGAGAGTTGTATGGCATTGAAGCTCGTTTGGAGGTTATTAACCCAGTGTCCAAAGAAAGGCCAGATGTATACAGAATGGTGTCGTCTGCATAGAGGTGGATCAGGGAATCACCTGCAGCAAGAGCGACATCGTTGATATATACATAGAAAAGAGTCAGCCTGAGAATTGAACCCTGTGGCACCCACATAGAGACTGCCAGAGGTCCGGACAACAGGCCCTCAGATTTTACACACTGAACTGGGTCAGAGAAGTAGTTGGTGAACCAGGCGAGGCAGTCATTTGAGAAACCAAGGCTGTAGAGTCTACTGATAAGAATGCGGTGTTTGACAGAGTTGAAAGCCTTGGCCAGGTCATTGAAGATGGCTTCACAGTACTGTCTTTTATCGATGGCGGTTATGAAATCATTTAGTACCTTGAGCGTGGCTGAGGTGCACCCATGACCAGCTCTGAAACCAGATTGCATAGCGGAGAAGGTACGGTGAGATTCGAAATGGTCGGTGATCTGTTTATTAACTTGGCTTTCAAAGAACTTAGAAAGGCAGGGCAGAATGGATATAGGTCTGTAGCAGTTTGGGTCTAGAGTGTCACCCCCTTTGAAGAGGGGATGACCGCGGCAGCTTTCCAATCTTTAGGAATCTCGGACGATACGAAAGAGAGGTTGAACAGACTGATAATAGGGGTTGCAACAATGGCGGCAGATGATGTTAGAAAGAGAGGGTCCAGATTGTCTAGCCCAGCTGACTTGTATGGGTCCAGGTTTTGCCGCTCTTTTAGTACATCTGTTATCTGGATTTGGGTGAAGGAGATGCTGGGAAGGGCAAGTAGCTGCGGGCGGTGCGGAGCTGTTGGCCGGGGTTGGTGTAGACAGGAGGAAAGCTTATTGAAATTCTCGATTATCGTGGATTTATCGGTGGTGACAGTGTTACCTAGCCTTAGTGCAGTGAGCAGCTGGAAGGAGGTGCTCTTATTCTCCATGGACTTTACAGTGTCCCAAAACTTTTTGGAGTTAGAGCTACAGGATGCAAATTTCTGTTTGAAAAAGCTAGCCTTTGCTTTCCTGACTGACTGCATGTATTGGTTACTGACTTCCCTGAACAGTTGCATATCGTTGGGACTATTCGATGCTATTGCAGTCCACCACAGGAGGTTTTTAGAGCTGGTCGACGGCAGTCAGGTCTGGAGTGAACCAAGGTCTATATCTGTTCTTAGTTCTTCATTTTTTGAAAAGGGTAAGGAGATGGTGAGGAAATTACTTTTAAAGAACAACCAGGCATCCTCGACTGATGGCATGAGGTCAATATTCTTCTTCTTAGATTGTAGGACTGCCAGTGTAACCTGCCAGTGCGTGCTAATAGCGTTTCAATCGGTGACGTCACTCTCTCTGAGACCTTTAAGTAGTGGTTCCCCTTTTCCTCTCAATGCCCGTGGCTTTTGTGGAGCGATTGGTAATGATGCTTCGTGGGTGTCAGTTGTCTATGTGTGCAGAGGGTCCTTGGTTCGAGCCCGGGTAGGAGCTGAAAGCTGCGCTGTTAGACCGGGATGTTAAGCATATCTCAGTTTAGGTCACCTAACAGAACGAACTCTGAAGATAGATGGGGGCAATTAATTAACATATGGTGTCCAGGGAACAGCTGGGAGCTGTCTGTTACAGATGGCAACAGTGAGAGACTTAATTCTGGAGAGATTACTTTTTAAAAATTAGAAGCTCGAACTGTTTGGGCACAGACCTGGAAAGTATGCCAGAACTTTGCAGGCAATCTCTGGAGTAGATTGCAACCCCTCCCCCCTTTGGCAGTTCTATCTTGACGGAAAATGTTGTAGTTGGGTATGGAAATCTCAGAATTTTTGGTGGCCTTCCTAAACCAGGATTCAGACACGGCAAGGACATCAGGGTTGGCGGAGTGTGCTGAAGCAGTGAGTGAAACAAACTTAGGGAGGAGGCTTCTGATGTTAATATGCATGAAACCAAGGCTTTTACGGATACAGATGTCAACAAATGAGACCGCCTGGGGACACAGGGTTAACCTCCACGTCACCCAAGGAACAGAGGAGGAGCAGGATGAGGGTGGTACTGGTCGTCTAGTGCTTTGGGAACAGAGAATAAAAGGAGCAGATTGCTAGGCGTGGTAGAATAGATTCAGGGCATAATGTATAGACAGGGTTATGGTTGGGTGCGGGTACAGTGGAGCCAGGATTCAAACATCGGACCTGGTTGGTTAGCTCCCAGCACTGTGACATTGTTGGCACGTTGTTTATTGTTGTTTAACTAGCTAACATTAGCTGGCTGGCTCGTTAGCTAATGTTATGTGATGTGTGTGATCTTAAATGTTGTTACCTAGCTAGGTTCATTGTTTACCTAGCTGGCTGGCTATTTCTTAAGCTAAATTGTACTGTTAGCTAGCTAGCTAACGTTAGCTGGCTGGCTCCCTAGCTGACATTATTATTTGTTTCCAGAGCTGTTTGCTTTTCTAGTTAGAGCCTAATGTTAGCTAGCTAACATTTTTATTTATAAATGTTAGGAATTGATGGCACTTTGTTCATTGTTGTTTAACTAGCTAATGTTAACTGGCTGGCTTATTAGCTAACGTTACGTGACGTGTGTGATCTTAAACATTGTTTACCTAGCTAGCTAGCTGTATGTCTTAAGCTAAAGTGTACTGTTAGCTAGCTAGCTAACGTTAGCAGTCTGGATGCCGGGCAGAGGTTGTTGTTTTTTTTCATTTGCTTTTCTAGTTAGAGTCTAATGTTGAGGTGTTGGCTAACGTTATGTGAAGTGTGTACAACACCCATTGAATATGGCCAGTGTCAGTAAACGTCTGCAAAAAAGTGCAATGGGCTGTTTTCATGTTATCCAGAGGTAAACAAATCACTAGCTTCAAGTGGAATACGAGATGGGTAGGGCTAAAGCTTATGAAAAGCTTTTTTTGAAAACAACAAAGCAAGAAAAAAGTTTATTTGTCAATTAGGGTTGAATGTGGGTTTTTTTGTACGGTAATTTGGATAAAAGCCAATTTGACATTTGCTCAGTACATTGTTTTCACTGAGGAAATGTACTAGTCTGCTGTTAATGATAATGCAGAGTATTTTCCCAAGGTGGCTGTTGATGCATATCCCACGCTAGTTATTAGAATCAAATTTGTCTCCACTTTTGTGGATTGGGGTGATCAGTCCTTTGTTCCAAATATTGGGGAAGATGCCAGAGCTGTCACTCCTGCTCCCGCTCTCCCTCTCCGGCGCTCGAGGTTCACCATCATTACGCGCAGCGGCACCTGGACTCCTTCCCTTTGTTGATTTCCCCGTATATAATTGTCGGTTGTTCCTTGTGCATTGAAGTTGTTATTCTGTCCCCTGTCCAGACGCTGTTCCTATTTCATGTCTGTTGTCGAATAAATGTTCTTACAAGAGCTGAGGTTGATGTTAAAGAGTTGACGTATAGCCAATTGGAATTTGTGTTCTGTATATTTGATCATTTCATTGAGGATACCATCAACACCACAGGCGATTTTGGGTTGAAGGGTGTGTATTTTGTCCTGTAGTTCATTCAATGTAATTGGAGAATCCAGTGGGTTCTGGTCTTTAATAGTTGATTCTAAGATTTGTATTTGATCATGTATATGTTTTTGCTGTTCTATGATATAGGGCCAAAAAGATTGGTTTACCCCCTACCTCTTCTCCCTTCATTCTATTGGTGTACCCCTCTTCTCCCTTCATTCTATTGGTTTACCCCATACCTCTTCTCCCTTCATTCTATTGGTTTACCCCATACCTCTTCTCCCTTCATTCCCCATACCTCTTCTCCCTTCACTCTATTGGTTTACCCATACATCCCCATACCTCTTCTCCCTTCACTCTATTGGTTTACCCCATACCTCTTCTCCCTTCACTCTATTGGTTTACCCATACATCCCCATACCTCTTCTCCCTTCATTCTATTGGTTTACCCCATACCTCTTCTCCCTTCATTCCCCCTCCTCTTCTCCCTTCATTCCCCCTCCTCTTCTCCCTTCATTCCCCCTCCTCTTCTCCCTTCATTCCCCCTCCTCTTCTCCCTTCATTCCCCCTCTTCTTCCTTCATCCCCATACCTCTTCTCCCTTCATTCCCCCTCCTCTTCTTCCTTCATCCCCATACCAATACTCTTCGTGTTGTTGTTTAGTGTTTTCCAAATTTCCCAGAAGTGGTTAGAGTCTATGGATTCTTCAATTACATTGAGCTGATTTCTGACGAGCTGTTCCTTCTTTTTCCCTAGTGTATTTCTGTATAGTTTTAGTGAGTCACCATAGTGAAAACGTAGGCTCAGGTTTTCTGCGTCTCTGTGTTTTTGGTTGGATTGGTTTCTCAATTTCTTTTGTTTTTGCATTCTTCATCAAACCATTTGTCAATGTTGTTCATGTTCTTTGGTTGTTTGCTTGAGATTTCTAGATTTGATAGGGAAATATACTGTTTAGGTTTTCTACTGGCAAGTTTACACCTTCGCTATTACAGTGAAAAGTTGTGTCCAGGAAGTTGTCTAAGTTTTTTTTTTTTTAGGTTTCCACACTACTTTCCATCTATAGTATTTCTTAATATTATTCAGTTCCTTTGGCTTTGATGCCTTATGCTTGAGTATTGCTCCGTAGTGAGACTCTGATCTGATTGGGGTGTCAGTGGTTTGACTGAACGCTCTGAGAGACTCTGGGTTGAGGTCAAGAGATGAGCTATAGGTGTATCTACCATATGATTCCCCTCAAAGCCTACCATTGAATATGTATCTACCCAGCATGCGACTGAGCTGCAGGAGTTGAGACCTGTTTTTGTTGGGTATGTTGTCGTAGTTCTGCCTAGGGTGGAATATGGGGGAGGGAATGCTGTCACCTCCAAGTAGGAGTTTGTCCCCCTGTGTGCTGAGGGTATCAGGTTCTTGTCCAGTTCTGGCATGTAGGTTGCTATAGACTAGTACATGTCCCTGAGGCTTGGTATTTTTTATTTAAATAACCTTTATTTAACTAGACAAGTCAGTTTAGAACAAATTCCTATTTTACAATGGGGCGACACGGTTTGTGTGACGCCCTATGGGGTTATTAAGGAGAAGTATATCTTTAAATCTGTGAACTTGTATCTTTTATTAATGTTTTATGAGTATTTCTGTAAATTGATGTGGCTCTGTGCAAATTCACAGGATGTTTTGGAGGCAAAGCCAAATGTGGATAAAAATATGCACATTATCGAACAAAACATACATGTATTGTGTAACATGAAGTCCTATGAGTGTCATCTGATGAAGAATATTAAAGGTTAGTGATTAATTTTATCAATATTTCTACTTTTTGTGACTCCTCTCTTTGGTTGGAAAATCGGCTGTATGCTTTCTGTGACTAGTTGCTGACCTAACATATGTTCTGCTTTCGCGGAAATGTTTTTTTGAAATCGGACACTGTGGTTGGATTAACGAGAATGTTATCTTTAAAATGGTGCATAATACTTGTATGTTTGAGAAAATAGAATTATGAAATTTCCGTTGATTGAATTTGGCACCCTGCAATTCCATTGGCTGTTGGCGAGGGGTTCCGCTAGCGAACTTCACACTACGCCATGAAAGACTGAAATCCTGCAGCACCCGCAAGGTCCCCCTGCTCAAGAAAGCACATATACATGCCCGTCTGAAGTTTGCCAATGAACATCTGAATGATTCAGAGGACAACTGGGTGAAAGTGTTATGGTTAGATGAGACCAAAATGGAGCTCTTTGGTACCATCTCAACTTGCCATGTTTGGAGGAGGAGGAATGCTGCCTATGACCCTTAGAACACCATCCCCACCGTCAAACACGGAGGTGGAAACATTATGCTTTGGGGGTGTTTTTCTGCTAAGGGGACAGGACAACTTCACCGCATCAAAGGGACGATGGACGGGGCCATGTACCGTCAAATCTTGGGTGAGAACCTCCTTCCCTCAGCCAGGACATTGGAAATGGGTCGTGGATGGGTATTCCAGCATGACAATGACCCAAAACACACGGCCAAGGCAACAAAGGAGTGGCTCAAGAAGAAGCACATTAAGGTCCTGGAGTGGCCTAGCCAGTCTCCAGACCTTAATCCCATAGAAAATCTGTGGAGGGAGCTGAAGGTTCGAGTTGCCAAACATCAGCCTCGAAACCTTAATGACTTGGAGAAGATCTGCAAAGAGGAGTGGGACAAAATCCCTCCTGAGATGTGTGCAAACCTGGTGGCCAACTACAAGGAACGTCTGACCTCGGTGATTGTCAACAAGGGTTTTGCCACCAAGTACTAAGTCATGTTTTGCAGAGGGATCAAATACTTATTTCCCTCATTAAAATGCAAATCAATTTATAACAGTTTTGACATGCGTTTTTCTGGATTTTTTGTTGTTGTTATTCTGTCTCTCACTGTTCAAATAAACCTACAATTAAAATGATAGACTGATCATTTCTTTGTCAGTGGGCAAACGTACAAAATCAGCAGGGGATCAAATACTTTTTTCCCTTACTGTATATAGTTAGAGCAGGCCAAGGTAATAGATCACTCACACTTACTTCCGGTTTTGGAGTTGTTGGTTCTGTGGGTCTGGCGGATAGGGCACCAGCATCCTCCTGACGATTGCTGCAGAAGCTGGGGTTCTTGGGATATGTTGCCTCCTCTGGTTTTGAGGTCTTATGTGCACACTTACCACAGAATGAGGTGGAAACTGAGCTGCACTTCCTAACCTCCTGCCCAATGTATGACCATATTAGAGAGACATATTTCCCTCAGATTACACAGACCCACAAAGAATTTGAAAACAAACTCAATCATTGATAAACTCCCATATCTCTGGGTGAAATTCCACAGTGTTCCATCACAGCAGCAAGATTTGTGACCTGTTGCTACAAGAAAAGGGCAACCAGTGAAGAACAAACACCATTGTAAACACAACCCATATTTATGCTTATTTATTTTATCTTGTGTCCTTTAACCATTATCTTGTGTCCTTTAACCATATTGATGTTATTTTATTTCCCTTTTGTACTTTAGCTAGTTGCACATAATGTGACATTTGAAATGTCTTTATTCTTTTGGAACTTTTGTGAGTGTAATGTTTACTGTTATACCATTTTGGGGGGTTTATTTCACTTTTGTTTATCTACTTCACTTGCTTTGGCAATGTGAACATATGTTTCCCAATAAAGCCCTGTAACTGAAATTGAGCGAGAGCCCACTACAGCAGTAGAGGATTGCGGACGGTCTTCAGGCGATCACAGCATCTGGCTGTTGGAGAGAAGAGAAAAAAAGAGAACATAACTTCCTGTGCCATTTAACGGCTCAGCGCCATCTGAGAAAAGTACTTCCTTTTCACGCAGAGACAGAATAGTGCGGGTCTGACAGGAAGCATGAAACTGTCAGTCAGTGTTTTTGAACAGAGCTGCCATGTTTCCTCATTGTTTTGTTTCTCCACACTTCCCCCTCCTATGAAGTGATTACTGCTCGAGCTACGCAGCGTTTAAGCTGGTGATTCATCAATGGGGCTTAAATGGAGTTTGGAACTGGAACGGCCTGCTCTGTCACTCCAGGGGAAAGAGATGATCTCTTTACATAACGCTACTCCGTAGGTGTTGCAAGATGAAACTTCAAACAGGGAAGCATATTAACATATCATTGAGTGTGTGATTGCAGGTGAAAAGGTCAGTACTGGTGTGTACAGAACCCTGTGAAGAGAATCTGTGAAAAATATGTTAAATATTCCAAAGATTCCAATCTAACGTTCCAAACAAAGAGGATAAATAATGTAGAGATCTTTTAGAAAATCTAGGCACTTTTCTGGGAGTAGAATGGCAAAGAGTTCAAAGCTTACAGTATTTGACTTCACTTACCTATGCTGCGGCAGGTGTCTATGGGTTTGGAAAATCTTCTAGCTCTGAAGTATACATGACATCGACAGTTATTCAGAGTCATGTCACTTCCTACATGTCGCTTCCTTCATGTCCTTCATGTCACTTCCTACAAGGCCTTTTCTTGGCTGACATTTTAAAGATACAACTAGCTATTCAACGAATAATGACAGTGTGCTAAAGATGTAATCCAAACTGCCGTTTGAAATATCATAAGAAGTTACCGTAAACAAAGACCACAGTTTTAACCCTGAGACATCACAAGCGATGGAACTGCAGTACATTTATTTTTCAATGCTCTCCTAGACACACCTCAACTCCGCTTTGTCCACACAAAAAAACTACCAAAATACGATAACATAGGTTCACTAATCTGGTTTCCATCTTTTAAATGCAAACATTTGTTCAGATTTGAGCTTTGGGGAGGAGAATGATAGGCTAAGGCCTCAGTATCTGTGGTGTTCAGGTGTCTCGTGTTCTGATTCGTGTTCGGCATAAATAGGAAACTGAGAAATGTTGTGATTTATTTAAGGAATGCCAGTAAGGGTCAACAAATGCGTTGTTGTGGTGTGTGTGTGTGTGTGTGTGTGTGTGTGTGGTGCATGGTGAAGGCATTACGAGGCAGTGCACATCAGTGACTCTTTTATAAATGTTCACTACAGTGTGTCCTCGGTCCTCCTCACCCACACTAGGGGACAGTGACTCCAAGGGCTGCATGACAAATGGCACCTAAATTCCTACATACTCTAGTGCATTTCCTTGGCCTCCCTCTATCCTTTCTCTCTATTTCTCCCTCTAGTCATCGGAGTGCATGCTGGGAGTGAGTCGGGAAGCAGGAGTGATTGTGGGAGCGACTGGAATTCATTCACTCTATTTGGTTTCTGTCTATTCAGTGTGTGTGTGTGTGTGTGTGTGTGTGTGTGTGTATATATATACACTGCTCAAAAAAATAAAGGGAACACTTAAACAACACAATGTAACTCCAAGTCAATCACACTTCTGTGAAATCAAGCTGTCCACTTAGGAAGCAACACTAGGAGGGCAACAACCCAGCAGCAGGACCGCTACCTCTGCCTTTGTGCAAGGAGGAGCAGGAGGAGCACTGCCAGAGCCCTGCAAAATGACCTCCAGCAGGCCACAAATGTGCATGTGTCTGCTCAAACGGTCAGAAACAGACTCCATGAGGGTGGTATGAGGGCCCGATGTCCACAGGTGGGGGTTGTGCTTACAGCCCAACACCGTGCAGGATGTTTTGGCATTAGCCAGAGAACACCAAGATTGGCAAATTCGCCACTGGCTCCCTGTGCTCTTCACAGATGAAAGAAGGTTCCCACTGAGCACATGTGACAGATGTGACAGAGTCTGGAGACGCCGTGGATAACGTTCTGCTGCCTGCAATATCCTCCAGCATGACATCAGTCATGGTGTGGGGTGGCATTTCTTTGGGGGGCCGCACAGCCCTCCATGTGCTCGCCAGAGGTAGCCTGACTGCCATTAGGTACCGAGATGAGATCCTCCGACCCCTTGTGAGACCATATGCTGTTGCGGTTGGCCCTGGGTTCCTCCTAATGCAAGACAATGCTAGACCTCATGTGGCTGGAGTGTGTCAGCAGTTCCTGCAAGAGGAAGGCATTGATGCTATGGACTGGCCCGCCCGTTCCCCAGACCTGAATCCAATTGAGCACATCTGGGCATCATGTCTTGCTCCATCCACCAATGCCACGTTGCACCACAGACTGTCCAGGAGTTGGCAAATGCTTTAGTCCAGGTCTGGGAGGAGATCCCTCAGGAGACCATCCGCCACCTCATCAGGAGCATGCCCAGGCGTTGTAGGGAGGTCATACAGGCACGTGGTGGCCACACACACTACTGAGCCTCATTTTGACTTGTTTTAAGGACATTACATCAAAGTTGGATCAGCCTGTAGTGTGGTTGAATGAAGAATGTAGCTCAGCACACACTACTGAGCCTCATCAGACGTCTCTTGTGAATCCGGGGAAGAAAGTTCTACTTCCTAACGTGTCACCATTTGTTAGAGATGAAGTATTGGAGTGAGAGTTATCTCCTCATGGACAACTTGTTTCTACAATAAAAGAAAGTAAAATTACAAATCTCCTTTGCTGAACATGTCGTATCTCATAGGAGACGGGTGCACATGATTTTAAAGAAGGATACTGATGGACAGAATTTAGCGTTCAGTTTTAAGATTGACGGATTTGATTATGTGTTCTATGCTTCCACTGAATCAATTAAATGCCTTGGTTATGGAAGAGAGGAGCATTTGGAACGTTATTGTCCCGAGAACGAACGCTCAGAGCCCAGTAGCTAATGCACCACTGCGAAGGGATGAACATATTAAGGGGGTAGGGGAAGGGAGAGAGGGTGGTTGAAGGCAGAGAGGGTGGTTGGAAAAGTAGGAAAGGACGGCAGGCTAGGGGGAAATTGCGGTGGATCAGAGCAAAGAGGAGGAGAAATAGCCGGTGAGACTGCGGCTGGAATATTAAAGTGGAGTTCAAGAGGAGATTGAAACAATGGAAATATTTTTTAAAGTACAGAGGATTAAGAGGAAGAATTTAAGGGGTGATGAAGGTTCTAATTCTAAGAGGAAGGTAGAGATGATAAATCAGTTGAGGATAAACAGGAAGTAGAGACGGTGGAGTTTTCCTCTGGGGAGGGAGAATGAGTCATTTGACGCATCGCCACAAAATAGTGAGAGGAATGGGGTGGAGGGAGGAGGGATTGAGAAGGTATGTTCATTTCAAAAAATGACTAAAGGGAGGAAATATATGCAGGATTATAATGTAACAGATTTTTTTTCTTCCTGAAAGTGATTTGTTTATTGAATCAGCAAAGGTTTTGATGTCAAAAATAACGGGGGGGAGGTTTGACAAGTCCTGAAATCGCTAGACTCAAGAAAGTTGTTACGAGAGTGACAAGTGATTTAAATTCGAAAGGAAATGAAAGAGTTCAGCCTTAACTCTGTAAAGAGATGTGCTTTCTGTCTCTTACTCTGTTTTCTTTCCCCCAGCCATGAGCAGTTGTAAGATTTCTTCTTTAAACGTAAATGGGGCGAGAGACGTTAAAAACAGAGCTGTGGAATTTGAGTTAATGAAGGGAAAGGGAAGTAACGTTTCCTACAGAAAACGCATAGTAATATTAAAAATGAAGTTATGTGGAAATAGTAGGGGGACAGGGGGGAGAGTGGTGGGTAGTCACAAATAGTTAAAAAGTTGTGTGGCCATCCTTTTCTCAAAAGGTTTTTTGCCTTTGTCATATGAGGTTGAAGAGGTAGTTGAGGGGAGGTTATTAAAAGTTAGAGCGAGATGTGAAAACATCACTATGTGTTTAATAAATGTATATGCCCCAGTAGTGGCAGTCGAGAGGGGATGTTTTATAGAGACATTATCAAATACCATTGAGAAATGTAACACTGACGATTATTTATTTCTTGCTTAGGATTTTATCTATACAGTCTATACAGATTTTCATAGAAACCACAAAGAACCTCATATGGCCTCAATTACTTAAAAAAAACAACCTTATTGTAACCTATGAACTATGTGATATTTGGCAGAGCCAAAATGGAAGCAGGAGACAGAACACATGGGCCCAAGTGAGAGAGAACACGATCTCTCTGGCCAGGTTAGACAGGTTTCATTGTTTTGAGCGTCAATCTCAGGTCTGTAAATCAAGTGTGATATCCCCAGCGGGATTTTCTGATCATTGTTTAATAACAGAGGTGGTTTACATTGATGCTGTAAAACAGCGGCAGGGCAGACTAGTGGTTAGAGCGTTGGGCTAGTAATCGAAAGGTTGCGAGTTCAAATCCCCGAGCTGACAAGGTACAAGTCTGTTGTTCTGGCAGAACGACAAGGCTGTTCCTAGGCTGTCATTAAAAATAACACATTTACTGACTTGCCTAGTTAAATAAAGGTAGAAGAAAAAGTGTATACTAATGTAACCTTATTGATTAATGTTCACTTCCAAAAATGTTTTAGTTTTTTTCTGGGAGAGGTGGAGGTCTGAAGAGACAGTTTTGTATCTCTTCAACAGTGGTGGGAAAAATGGAAAATCCAGATTCGACAATTCTGTAATCAATCCACGATGAATGTCACCAGAGATATCACCAGATCAATGCATGCCCTTGAATCTGAAATAGTGTAACTCTGATGTTAGTTGAGACCACAGGAGATCGAGGCCATACTCAGGCCCTCAAGAAAAAACAAGTTGGCAGACCTGCTGGGCATTAGATCACAGGAGGCATTGGTGACAAGTAAGTTTACAGGAATCTCTGAAATGGATGCCTCATCCAAATGTTTCTTTGGTTTAGAGAAAAATAATGGACAAAGAGGATTTATT
This sequence comes from Oncorhynchus kisutch, assembly GCF_002021735.2. NCBI lineage: Eukaryota > Metazoa > Chordata > Actinopteri > Salmoniformes > Salmonidae > Oncorhynchus > Oncorhynchus kisutch. The sequence goes on from NC_034191.2 coordinate 82,637,405, forward strand.
CATTGCCTAAAATCAGCTGTTGGACAGGAACCCTATTGGATTTAGAAAGAGGACAGTAGAGTTCTATGCTGATCTCTACAAGTGGAATTAGAAAGAGGACCGAAGAGTTCTATGCTGATCTCTACAAGTGGAATTAGAAAGAGGACAGTAGAGTTATATGCTGAGCTGTGAGTACAAAGAGGATGTAACAGTGACACAGCAGTTCTTTGATGGGCTCCCACAGGTGGCTACAGAAGCTCAGGTTGAGCTAGAGCAACCATTGTCTTTGCAGGAGCTGTACACTGCATTAAAAGGCATGGACAACGGAAGGGCACCGGGCACTGATGGGCTTCCCGTTGACTTTCTTAAAGTATTTTTGGGCTATGTTGGGAGAGGATTGGTTAGCAGTAGTTAATGATAGTTTGACCAGAGGGTTACTACTGATAAGCTGCAGAAGGGCTGTCCTCACCCTACTGCCAGAAAAGGGTGACCCTAGGGAGGTGAAGAATTGGAGGCTGGTGGCCTTAATGTGCACTGATTATAAGATCCTGTCCAAGGCGTTGTCCACCAGGTTGAGGGAGGTGATGTGGCAAATCATACACACGGACCAGTCCTACTGTGTTCCCGGCAGGCAGATAGGGGACAACATTTCCCTGACTTCTGATTTTTTTGGACGTCTCTAGGGCTATCGGGTTGGATGCTGGTCTAAATTGTCAAGTATCAGTGTGCAGAGGTGATGATGGAGTCAGGCGCAGGACACAGAACTGAGTAAAATAACGTACTTCACTCGAAAAATAAACAACCATAAAGTCCACTCAGGGAAAACACACCATAAAACAGAAGACTAACACTAAACACGGAACAATCACGCACAAAACATCATGGGAACCAGAGGGTTAAATAGGGAGATAATTATAACGTAATGGGAACCAGGTGTGTGTACAATCAAGACAAAACAAATGGAAAAAGAAACGTAGATCGTGGCAGCTAGAAAGCCGGTGACGACGACCACCGAACGCCGCCCGAACAAGGAGAGGCACCAACTTCGGCGGAAGTTGTGAGACAAATTAAATTGATCAGGAAAAGTCATTTGACCGAGTTGAACGTCAATATTTATGGTGCACCTTTTGAGGCTTTTGGTTTCAGCTCTGGTTTTATTGCCGTGATCAGGGTGATATATGGTGACGTTGAAAGTGTATTGAAAGTTAACAGTGGCATGGGTGTTCCTTTTTAAAGTGTGTAGAGGAACTAGACAGGGGTGTTCGTTGTCAGGAATGTTATATGCCATCGCTATAGAGCCACTACTAAATAGCATTAGATGTCGCGTAGAAGTGTACCTTTCAGAGGATATTCTTCTCAGCCTATGCTGATGATGTAGTTCTTTTAGTGAAAAATCAAGCGGAGGTGGATAGTTTGAGTCTCATGGTTGAGCGGTTTAGGGGAATATCCGCTGCAAAGGTAAATTGGGAAAAAGTTGTGCTTTACAGATTGGGAAATGGTCTGGAGGGATCATGTCTTTGCCAGGGGGGCTGGAATGGTGTAAGGGAGGTTTAAAGTATCTTGGAGTGTACAGGGGAGAGTGGTGGACAAGGTCAAGGACAAGGTCTTGTAAATCTTGCTAGTAGGGCTGCTGCTTTCCGGATCCAGTTTATTCAAAGGTTACTTTATGGAATGTGGTTTAAAATGTGGTTTGGAGAGGGGTGACAAGTCTGGTATTACAGCAGGTAGGGGGATTAGGTTTAAGGAAGGCTTTATTTTTGGTTGATAGAAGGCAGATTTCTAGGGATGGAATACCTCTGTTTTACAGAGGCCTTCTTAGGGTTTGGAGTATAATGAAGGTGTCCAGAAGCACTATAATGGAGTCAGTGCATTGGCTGCTGGAGGAACCTCTGGTGTATGGGGTATATACAACTGCAGCTGTTCCACATTTCTCCAAGATTCCGGTGAAGGGCAACATCATCACCCTAAAACAGTTAATGGCCACGGCTGGGCCCAGCTTAATGGATGAAGGATGAGTGGCTGAACATTTGGAAGTGAGGTCGGAAAGTATTGTCAGACAACTGCTGGGAAGCTGCAGGAAGACTCTGTCAGCAGAAGAGGGGATTATGCTCAACAGACAAAAGAAAAAGGTTACAAAATGAAAACATCCCATTTCCAAGACTAGGGATTAAACCCAATATCTCAGAGTCAGAAAGAAAATGTTTTATTACTGGATTTGAGAGGGTTGGAAGAGGTGAGTCTGGATAAGGTGAATGGGAAGGATTTGTATAGAGGGTGTGTCAAGGTTTTTGAATAAAAGATACATTGAAAAATAGATAAGGCTTGGAGGGTAAAACTGGGCCTTGATGACAAGGTAAAGCCAGTATGGAGAGCACTGTACAAGCCACCGTTACTAAAGGGGACTGGTGATATGTGATGGAGGGTGTTGATGACAAGGTAAAGCCAGTATGGAGAGCACTGTACAAGCCACCGTTACTAAAGGGGACTGGTGATATGTGATGGAGGGTGTTGATGACAAGGTAAAGCCAGTATGGAGAGCACTGTACAAGCCACCGTTACTAAAGGGGACTGGTGATATGTGATGGAGGGTGTTGATGACAAGGTAAAGCCAGTATGGAGAGCACTGTACAAGCCACCGTTACTAAAGGGGACTGGTGATATGTGATGGAGGGTGTTGATGACAAGGTAAAGCCAGTATGGAGAGCACTGTACAAGCCACCGTTACTAAAGGGGACTGGTGATATGTAATGGGGGGTGATACATGGCTTCATTGCAGTTAATGCTTTTCTTTCTGTCATTAACTCAGATGTCAGAGATGGATGTCCTTTATGTGATATAAGAGAAACAATGTTTCACTGTTTGATGGAGTGTGAGAGGATAAAGCCTCTCTTTGAAATACTAGAGTCTCTGTTTACAGCTGTAGGGGAGATTTTCAATAACACAGTTTATATTTTGGTGTTTCAATATAGTAAGCAACAGAAAAGAAAATGCCAACTGTTAAATGTTATTTTGGGACAAGCTAAGATGTCAATTTGTCTGAGTAGGAAACATAAGATAGACACGGGATACAGGCAGGATGTAAGAGGTGTTTTTAAGGGATTAGTCAAAGCGAGAATAAAAGTGGATTTTGAGTTCTTCTGGGCTATGAAAGAGCTCCCATTGTTTGAGGAGAAGTGGGCTTAGGAAAGAGCAGTATGTTTTGTGGAGGGAAACTATTTTTTGTTGATTAAATAAGTTGAATGTAAATGCTTTTTTAATGGTTAAAACCTGACAAAGATGTTGGTTCCCAATTGGGGATCAGCCCTCCCACCGTCAGCTGGAACGGTGGCGCACGGAATGCAAAAATATTCTTAGAAATATTTAACCTCCACACATTAACAAGTCCAAAAGCTCAAATGAAAGATAAACAACTTGTTTATCTAGCCAGCAAGTCAGATTTCTTAAATGTTTTACGGCGAAAACATAGCACATATTTATGTCAAACCACCACCGAAGACACACCGAAGACACAGCTAATTTCCATAGCCAAATTGAACAAATATGCAATCACCAAACGCAGGATTAAAAGAAAAATAATTTCACTAACCTTTTGAAATCTTCATCAGATGACAGTAACATGTTACACAGTACATTTATGTTTTTTCAATAATAAATAAATAAATAAATAAATGAGAAATATCCATAAATCTCTGTTTACAATGACGCCATGTCAAAAAAATGCTACTCAAATGTCCGGAGAAATGACGATGGCTTCGGCAGCTGCCGTCAGCTAACATGGAATACACAACATAAACTTTGACTAAATATGCATGTTCTACATCTATATAGAAAGATACACTTCTTCTAAATGCAATCGCTGTGTTACATTTATTTTTAACGTTACAGATTTCGTTCACTAGGCTATAATATGAGTCGGCGCTCAGGAATTAGCATTTTGGCTCCTCTATCTCGGAGTCCACAGAAACCCAAATTTAACACATAAATATTCCCTTACCTTTGCTGTTCTTCCATCAGAAGACCTGGAAGGGTTTATACTTACCAAAAACAGCTTTAGTTTTGAAGTCTGTGTCTTTCGGTTATCAAACACGGCATTTTTCGGTTGAAATGCAGCCAAAAAGTAAAGTGGGTGCGCACCAAAACGTCGAAATTACATATTATATGTCGACTAAACTTGTCAAACTATGTTCAGAACACAGCGTTAGCATGTTATATAACTTCACAGCAATTCTCAGGACGAACAGAAACACACGCATCGTTTAATCAATCTTGGAAGAAAGACATCACCGGAGCAGAACGCGCATGAGAGTAACCTGTTTTCTCGCGTGACCGAAAGGTTTCGGCCAGCCAAAACTCTCGTGAGCGTGCGATTCACACAATGAGAAGCCCCATTGAAAGCGGACATCGCGCTGAAGGCATAGAAACTGTTCCCAGGACCGTAGGTGCTTGGGAAGGGTGGGGGCGATGACGTCAAAGTTGGGCCAACTTTTATGATGACAAGAGAGAGTTTGGGAGAATGAGTGCCCTGAGAGTTCTGCTTTACTTACAGACATAATTTAAACGGTTTTAGAAGCTTTAGAGTGTTTTCTATTCAATAATAATTTTAATTGCATATATTAGCAATTTTTGACAGATTTTTTGACAGCACGCAAATCCACCCCAACGGGGGCAGCAATCACCAAAGGGGGGGCAGCAATCAGCCCCAAAGGGGGCAAGCAATCACCCCAAAGGGGGCAGCAATCAAGCCCAAAGGGTGGCAGCAATCAGCCCAAAGGGGGCAGGGCAATCAGCCAAAGGGGGCAGCAATCAGCCCCAAAGGGGGCAGCAATCAGCCAAAGGGGGCAGGCAATCCACCCCAAAGGGGGCAGCAATCAGCCCAAACTGGGGGCAGCAAATCAGCCCAAAAGGGGCAGCAATCAGCCCAAAGGGGACAGCAAGCAATCAGGCCCCAAAGGGGGCAAGGCCAATCAGCCCAAAGGGGGCAGCAAGCAGGCCAGGGGGCCAATCACCCCCAAAGGGGGCGCAATCAGCCCCAAAGGGTGGCAGCAATCAGCCCAAAGGGTGCAGGCAAATCAGCCCAAAGGGGGCAGCACTCACCCCAAAGGGGTGCAGGCAATCACCCCCAAAGGGGCGCTGGCAGCAATCAGCCCCCAAAGGGGGCAGCAATCAGCCCCAAAAGGGGGCAGCAATCACCCAAAGGGGGCAGCAATCAGCCCCAAAGGGGGCAGCAATCAGCCCAAAGGGGGCAGCAATCAGCCCAAAGGGGGCAGCAATCAGCCCAAAGGGGGCAGCAATCAGCCCAAAGGGGGCAGCAATCAGCCCAAAGGGGGCAGCAATCAGCCCAAAGGGGGCAGCAATCAGCCCAAAGGGGGCAGCAATCAGCCCAAAGGGGCAGCAATCAGCCCAAAGGGGGCAGCAATCAGCCCAAAGGGGGCAGCAATCAGCCCAAAGGGGGCAGCAATCAGCCCAAAGGGGGCAGCAATCAGCCCCAAAGGGGGCAGCAATCAGCCCAAAGGGGGCAGCAATCAGCCCAAAGGGGGCAGCAATCAGCCCAAAGGGGGCAGCAATCAGCCCAAAGGGGGCAGCAATCAGCCCAAAGGGGCAGAATCAGCCCAAAGGGGGCAGGCAATCAGCCCAAAGGGGGCAGCATCAGCCCAAAGGGGGCAGCAATCAGCCCAAAGGGGCAGCAATCAGCCAAAGGGGGCAGCAATCAGCCCAAAGGGGGCAGCAATCAGCCCAAAGGGGCAGCAATCACCCCAAAGGGGGCAGCAATCAGCCCAAAGGGGGCAGCAATCAGCCCAAAGGGGGCAGCAATCAGCCCAAAGGGGGCAGCAATCAGCCCCAAAGGGGGCAGCAATCAGCCCAAAGGGGGCAGCAATCAGCCCAAAGGGGGCAGCAATCAGCCCAAAGGGGGCAGCAATCAGCCCAAAGGGGGCAGCAATCACCCAAGGGGGCAGCAATCAGCCCAAAGGGGCAGCAATCAGCCCAAAGGGGGCAGCAATCAGCCCAAAGGGGGCAGCAATCAGCCCAAAGGGGGCAGCAATCAGCCCAAAGGGGGCAGCAATCAGCCCAAAGGGGGCAGCAATCAGCCCAAAGGGGGCAGCAATCAGCCCAAAGGGGGCAGCAATCAGCCCAAAGGGGGCAGCAATCAGCCCAAAGGGGGCAGCAATCAGCCCAAAGGGGGCAGCAATCAGCCCAAAGGGGGCAGCAATCGCCCAAAGGGGGCAGCAATCAGCCCAAAGGGGGCAGCAATCAGCCCAAAGGGGGCAGCAATCAGCCCAAAGGGGGCAGCAATCAGCCCAAAGGGGGCAGCAATCAGCCCAAAGGGGGCAGCAATCAGCCCAAAGGGGGCAGCAATCACCCCAAAGGGGGCAGCAATCACCCCAAAGGGGGCAGCAATCACCCCAAAGGGGCAGCAATCACCCAAGGGGGCAGCAATCAGCCCAAAGGGGGCAGCAATCAGCCCAAAGGGGGCAGCAATCAGCCCAAAGGGGCAGCAATCACCCCAAAGGGGGCAGCAATCAGCCCAAAGGGGGCAGCAATCAGCCCAAAGGGGGCAGCAATCAGCCCAAAGGGGGCAGCAATCAGCCCAAAGGGGGCAGCAATCACCCCAAAGGGGGCAGCAATCAGCCCAAAGGGGGCAGCAATCACCCCAAAGGGGGCAGCAATCAGCCCAAAGGGGGCAGCAATCAGCCCAAAGGGGCAGCAATCAGCCCAAAGGGGGCAGCAATCAGCCCAAAGGGGGCAGCAATCAGCCCAAGGGGGGCAGCAATCAGCCCAAAGGGGGCAGCAATCACCCCAAAGGGGGCAGCAATCAGCCCAAAGGGGGCAGCAATCAGCCCAAAGGGGGCAGCAATCACCCAAAGGGGGCAGCAATCAGCCCAAAGGGGCAGCAATCAGGCCCAAAGGGGGCAGCAATCAGCCCAAAGGGGGCAGCAATCAGCCCAAAGGGGGCAGCAATCAGCCCAAAGGGGCAGCAATCAGCCCAAAGGGGGCAGCAATCAGCCCAAAGGGGGCAGCAATCAGCCCAAAGGGGCAGCAATCAGCCCAAAGGGGGCAGCAATCAGCCCAAAGGGGGCAGCAATCAGCCCAAAGGGGGCAGCAATCAGCCCAAAGGGGGCAGCAATCAGCCCAAAGGGGGCAGCAATCAGCCCAAAGGGGGGCAGCAATCAGCCCAAAGGGGGCAGCAATCAGCCCAAAGGGGGCAGCAATCAGCCCAAAGGGGCAGCAATCAGCCCAAAGGGGGCAGCAATCAGCCCAAAGGGGGCAGCAATCAGCCCAAAGGGGGCAGCAATCAGCCCAAAGGGGGCAGCAATCAGCCCAAAGGGGGCAGCAATCAGCCAAAGGGGGCAGCAATCAGCCCAAAGGGGGCAGCAATCAGCCCAAAGGGGGCAGCAATCACCCCAAAGGGGGCAGCAATCACCCCAAAGGGGGCAGCAATCACCCCAAAGGGGGCAGCAATCACCCCAAAGGGGGCAGCAATCAGCCCAAAGGGGGCAGCAATCAGCCCAAAGGGGGCAGCAATCAGCCCAAAGGGGCAGCAATCACCCCAAAGGGGGCAGCAATCAGCCCAAAGGGGGCAGCAATCAGCCCAAAGGGGGCAGCAATCAGCCCAAAGGGGGCAGCAATCAGCCCAAAGGGGCAGCAATCACCCCAAAGGGGCAGCAATCAGCCCAAAGGGGGCAGCAATCACCCCAAAGGGGGCAGCAATCAGCCCAAAGGGGGCAGCAATCAGCCCCAAAGGGGGCAGCAATCAGCCCAAAGGGGGCAGCAATCACCCCAAAGGGGGCAGCAATCAGCCCAAAGGGGGCAGCAATCAGCCCAAAGGGGGCAGCAATCACCCCAAAGGGGGCAGCAATCAGCCCAAAGGGGCAGCAATCAGCCCAAAGGGGCAGCAATCAGCCCAAAGGGGGCAGCAATCACCCCAAAGGGGGCAGCAATCAGCCCAAAGGGGGCAGCAATCAGCCCTATCCCCAAGGGGATTAATTATTATATTTTTTTATTATATTTTTTATTTAATTTAAGTGTGACACATTTGTTGTTTAATTTCTGAAAAGGCACATTATTTGTGTTAATGAGTATAAAATATAGGTTTTACAAAAACTCTCTCTCTCTCTCTTATATATATATATATATATATATATATATATATATATATATATGCAGTTAGGGTCAGAAGTTTACATACACCTTAGCCAAATACATTCCATCTTAGCTTTTCACAATTCCTGACATTTAATCATTTAATTTAGTAAAAATTCCCTGTCTTAGGTCAGTTAGGATCACCACTTTATTTTAAGATTGTGAAATGTCAGAATAATACTAGAGAGAATGATTTATTTCAGATTTTATTTCTTTCATCACATTTCCAGTGGGTCAGAAGTTTACATACACTCAATTAGTATTTGGTAGCATTGCCTTTAAATTGTTTAACTTGGGTCAAACCTTTTGGGCAGCCTTCACACAATAAGTTGTGTGAATTTTGGACCATTCCTCCTGACAGAGCTGGTGTAACTGAGTCAGGTTTGTAGGCCTTCTTGCTCACACACGCTTTTTCAGTTCTGCCCACAAATTGTCCACTGACCACTTCTGACCCACTGGATTTGTGATACAGTGGATTATAAGTGAAATAATCTGTCTGTAAACAATTGTTGGAAAAATTACTTGTGTCATTAACAAAGTAGATGTCCTAACCGACTTGCCAAAACTATAGTTTGTTAACACTGAAGAGCTCAATGACTGAAGAGCACAGTGACTTACAACGTGGCACCGTCATAGGATGCCACCTTTCCAACAAGTCAGTGGCCTGTTGTTGTGTCTTTGGATATGCCGGATGAATTGAAAAGATATATATAGATATATATAGATATAGATATAGATATTTATTTATATATTTCTATATTTATATATGTATGTGTATGTGTTGTCTTTAATTAATTCATAAATCATGCTACTCTATAAAATAATTTCTCTGTAATTAATATTAACTTATTGAGCTAATCATGTAAATGTAATTAACTAGAGAGTCGGGCACCACAAAATAATATTTATAGAGCTGTTGTCACGTTCTGACCATCGTTCTTGTGTGTTTTCCTTGTTTTAGTGTTGGTCAGGACGTGAGCTGGTTGGGTATTCTATGTTGTGTGTCTGGTTTGTCTATTTCTATGTTTGGCCTGATATGGTTCTCAATCAGAGGCAGATGTTAGTCATTGTCTCTGATTGGGAACCATATTTAGGTAGCCTGTTTTGTGTTGGGTTTTGTGGGTGATTGTTCCTGTCTTTGTGTTTGTGGCACCAGATAGGACTGTTTTGTGTTGGGTTTTAGTGGGTGTTTGTTCCTGTCTTTGTGTTTGTGGCACCAGATAGGACTGTTTTGTGTTGGGTTTTAGTGGGTGTTTGTTCCTGTCTTTGTGTTTGTGGCACCAGATAGGACTGTTGTGTTGGGTTTTGGTGGGTGATTGTTCCTGTCTCTGTGTTTGTGGCACCAGATAGGACTGTTGGGTCTTGTGGGTGATTGTTCCTGTCTTTGTGTTTGTGGCACCAGATAGGACTGTTGGGTCTTGTGGGTGATAGGACTGTTGGGTCTTGTGGGTGATTGTTCCTGTCTTTGTGTTTGTGGCACCAGATAGGACTGTTGGGTCTTGTGGGTGATTGTTCCTGTCTTTGTGTTTGTGACACCAGATAGGACTGTTGGGTCTTGTGGGTGATTGTTCCTGTCTTTGTGTTTGTGGCACCAGATAGGGTTCGGGTTGTTTACGGTTCTTGTTTTGTAGATTGTTGTATTTTCATCTTTATTAAAGATGTACAAAACTAACCACGCTGCATTTTGGTCCGCCTCTCTTTCACCAGAAGAAAACCGTTACAGCTGTTTACCTCCCGAATAAACTCTTAAAGACCTAGTAATATTTTACATCAATAGCAGTCAACATTAATCTTCATTTTACTTCAGTCTCATAATCTGAAAGTTGTAAATTCTTGGTTATCTGCAAGAACCCTGGCTAACAATTTGAATCAGCAATACAAAATTGGGTTTAATTATTATATACTAAATACCTAACCAATCACACAGAAACAAAGAATGAATTATACCTGGATAATTCTTTACGTCATAAGGGACAAACGTTCCTAGCGGGCGGAACAGATATGACAGCTTGTTACAGAAAGCAAAATGGGCTGGGTTGAGTGAAAGTGTGGGGAGACAGGGACACTGTGCTATCGTAAATACAGTATTTTATGCATTCTAATTTACCACCCATTTGGAAAAGGAAAATGCAATGAATATTTACTCTGAGCTGCACTTCAGTAGGTTGGTGGTAGATGGAAGGCCCTTACAGCTATTAGCCAATAGAAACACATTGAATAACAGATAGTCCTTACTGCTATTAGCCCATAGAAACACATTGAATAACAGATAGTCCTTACTGCTATTAGCCAATAGAAACACATTGAATAACAGATAGTCCTTACTGCTATTAGCCAATAGAAACACATTGAATAATAGATAGTCCTTACTGCTATTAGAAACACATTGAATAACAGATAGTCCTTACATCTATTAGCCAATAGAAACACATTGAATAACAGATAGTCCTTACTGCTATTAGCCAATAGAAACACAGTGAATAACAGATAGTCCTTACATCTATTAGCCAATAGAAACACAGTGAATAAACAGATCCACTACATGGAACAACAGTCCCAAAAATAAAAAGGACATTTGTCATGAAGTGTTCTATACCTGAGAGATAGAAGTAAGAACCCCTTATTTAAGGCCCTAATTTAAGGCATTAAACTATCTCCATATATACTTGAATTCATTATTTTTTTACTGGTACCAGGACCTTCAGATGAGTCTTGTAGCCCAAACGGACGCTACAGACAGAATTTGGCAGAAGAGGCTGTACCGCTGTAAGACGTGTTCGTGAGAGTCTCATCTTTTCCACAGAGTCATAATAGTTTTTATAGGCCAAACGCTTCAGACATTTCCGTGAGAAGAACGATACATTTTTTCGGGATGTCTCCTGACAAACACCGCTCTTCCACACTGGAAGGTCAATATCAACGGTGAGAAACAATATAAATATAAACGATATCTTTAGTTTGAATTGACACATTTAGATGGGAATGTGTATATTATTTTAATTATAATTGTAGGCTTAAAGGGTTAAATGAAAATGTTGTGGCCTATTTTGCCAATACACTCTGGAAACATGATGCAGTATAACCTTCATTTCAGAAGGAGACTCTTGATACCCATTTAAAGCGTTACAAACCAGGATGCTTAAAGTAGCTGTGAATACTATGAACCTTGAAGTAGCTGTGGTTACTATGAACCTTAAAGTAGCTGTGGTTACTATGAACCTTAAAGTAGCTGTGGTTACTATGAACCTTAAAGTAGCTGTGAATACTATGAACCTTTAAGTAGCTGTGGTTACTATGAACCTTAAAGTAGCTGTGATTACTATGAACCTTTAAGTAGCTGTGGTTACTATGAACCTTAAGTAGCTGTGAATACTATGAACCTTAAAGTAGCTGTGAATACTATGAACCTTAAAGTAGCTGTGATTACTATGAACCTTTAAGTAGCTGTGGTTACTATGAACCTTAAAGTAGCTGTGAATACTATGAACCTTAAAGTAGCTGTGATTACTATGAACCTTAAAGTAGCTGTGGTTACTATGAACCTTAAAGTAGCTGTGGTTACTATGAACCTTTAAGTAGCTGTGGTTACTATGAACCTTTAAGTAGCTGTGGTTACTATGAACCTTTAAGTAGCTGTGGTTACTATGAACCTTAAAGTAGCTGTGGTTACTATGAACCTTAAAGTAGCTGTGGTTACTATGAACCTTAAAGTAGCTGTGGTTACTATGAACCTTAAAGTAGCTGTGGTTACTATGAACCTTAAAGTAGCTGTGAATACTATGAACCTTAAAGTAGCTGTGGTTACTTTGAAAACGAGCTCTGCTCTACAGTTCAGTAGCTTAAAAGGAGTGGACTAACTCAACAGCAGTTTATGCTTTGGTCAAATGGTCTCTGGTTCTTTTCAATTTCAATCACAGTTATTTTAGGGATCAGCCTCTGCTGAGCTGCAAGATGATGCACTCACAAACTGGCATTCATATATAGATGTTTCTCCCATAATCACAAAATGTAATGAGAGAGAGAGAGAGAGAGAGAGAGAGAGAGAGATGACGAGAGAGATGACGAGAGAGAGAGAGAGAGAGAGATGATGAGAGAGAGATGACGAGAGAGAGAGAGAGAGAGAGATGACGAGACAGAGAGAGAGAGAGAGAGAGAGAGGGAGAGAGATGACGAGACAGAGAGAGAGAGACAGAGAGAGAGAGAGAGACAGAGAGAGAGAGAGAGAGAGAGAAAGAGAGAAAGAGAGAGAGAGAAAGAGAGAGAGATACAGAGAGAGAGAGAGAGAGAGAGAGAGAGAGACAGAGAGAGAGAGAGACAGAGAGAGAGAAAGAGAGAGAGAAAGAGAGAGAGAAAGAGAGAAAGAGAGAGAGAGAGAGAGAGATACAGAGAGAGAGATACAGGAGAGAGAGATACAGAGAGAGAGACAGAGAGGAGAGAGAGACAGAGATACAGAGAGAGAGACAGAGAGAGAGAGAGAGAGAGAGAGAGACAGAGATACAGAGAGAGAGACAGAGAGAGAGAGAGAGAGAGACAGGGGGGCGAGGAGAGACAGAGGGAGGAGAGAGAGAGAGATACAGAGAGAGAGATACAGAGAGAGAGACAGAGATAGAGAGAGACAGAGAGAGAGATACAGAGAGAGAGACAGAGAGAGAGAGAGACAGAGATACAGAGAGAGAGATACAGAGAGAGAGACAGAGAGAGAGAGAGACAGAGATACAGAGAGAGAGACAGAGAGAGAGAGAGACAGAGATACAGAGAGAGAGACAGAGAGAGAGAGAGAGAGAGACAGGGGGAGAGAGAGAGACAGAGGGAGAGAGAGAGACAGAGGGAGAGAGAGATATGAAGAAGAGCTAAATATGGATCCTATCTCTCCCTTCTCATCACAGACAGAGAGATATGAAGAAGAGCTAAATATGGATCCTATCTCTCCCTTCTCATCACAGACAGAGAGATATGAAGAAGAGCTAAATATGGATCCTATCTCTCCCTTCTCATCAGGGAACATTTCCTTTCTTTTTGGTTGCTGCTGTGTTTGTCTTGACAGCCTTTGAATAACCTTAATTCAACAGAAACAACGACTGACAATTTGAATGTGCTCGATCTCTGCCTTGTGAAACATTGTCAAATAAGCAATGTGATCTCTCCTTCAGGTTGAAGACAGAGAGAGAGAGAGAGAGAGAGATACAGAGAGAGAGGGGGGGGGAATGTGCTCGATCTCTGCCTTGTGAAACATTGTCAAATAAGCAATGTGATCTCTCTTCAGGTTGAAGACAGAGAGAGAGAGAGAGAGAGATACAGAGAGAGAGGGGGGGAATGTGCTCGATCTCTTGCCTTGTGAAACATTGTCAAATAAGCAATGTGATCTTCTCTTGGGGAGACAGAGAGAGAGGAGGTGAGAGAGGATACAGGAGGAAGAGAGAGAGAGAGAGGGGGGGGAATGTGCTCGATCTCTGCCATGTTGAAACATTGTCAAATAAGCAACTGTGATCTCTCTTCAGGTTGAAGACAGAAGAGAGAGAGAGAGGGGGGGGGAATGTGCTCGATCTCTGCCATGTGAAACATTGTCAAATAAGCAATGTGATCTCTCTTCAGGTTGAAGACAGAGGAGAGAGAGAGAGAGAGGGGGGGGGAATGTGCTCGATCTCTGCCATGTGAAACATTGTCAAATAAGCAATGTGATCTCTCTTCAGGTTGAAGACAGAGAGAGAGAGAGAGAGGGGGGGGAATGTGCTCGATCTCTGCCATGTGAAACATTGTCAAATAAGCATGTGATCTCTCTTCAGGTTGAAGACAGAGAGAGAGAGAGAGAGAGGGGGGGGGAATGTGGCTCGAGCTCTGCCATGTGAAACATTGTCAATAAGCAATGTGATCTCTCTTCAGGTTGAAGACAGAGAGAGAGAGAGAGAGAGAGATACAGAGAGAGAGGGGGGGGGAATGTGCTCGATCTCTGCCATGTGAAACATTGTCAA
>NC_034191.2:82651591-82715919 GCF_002021735.2 Oncorhynchus kisutch
GGGGGGGGAATGTGCTCGATCTCTGCCATGTGAAACATTGTCAAATAAGCAATGTGATCTCTCTTCAGGTTGAAGACAGAGAGAGAGAGAGAGAGGGGGGGGGAATGTGCTCGATCTCTGCCATGTGAAACATTGTCAAATAAGCAATGTGATCTCTCTTCAGGTTGAAGACAGAGAGAGAGAGAGAGAGATACAGAGAGAGAGAGAGAGACAGAGAGAGAGATACAGAGAGAGAGATGATAAGCAAATAAGCAAGTGATCTCTCTTCAGGTTGAAGACAGAGAGAGAGACAATGTGATCTCTCTTCAGGTTGAAGACAGAGAGAGAGAGAGAGATACAGAGAGAGACAGAGAGAGAGAGAGAGAGAGAGATACAGAGGAGAGAGAGAGAGAGAGAGAGAGAGAGAGAGATACAGAGAGAGAGACAATGTGATCTCTCTTCAGGTTGAAGACAGAGCAGAGAGAGAGAGAGAGAGAGAGATACAGAAGAGAGACAGAGAGAGAGAAGAGAGAGAGAGGATACAGAGAGAGAGAGAGAGAGAGAGAGATACAGAGAGAGAGAGAAGAGAGAGAGAGAGAGAGAGAGAGATACAGAGAGAGAGACAATGTGATCTCTCTTCAGGTTGAAGACAGAGAGAGAGACAATGTGATCTCTCTTCAGGTTGAAGACAGAGAGAGAGACAATGTGATCTCTCTTCAGGTTGAAGACAGAGAGAGAGACAATGTGATCTCTCTTCAGGTTGAAGACAGAGAGAGAGACAATGTGATCTCTCTTCAGGTTGAAGACAGAGAGAGAGACAATGTGATCTCTCTTCAGGTTGAAGACAGAGAGAGAGACAATGTGATCTCTCTTCAGGTTGAAGACAGAGAGAGAGACAATGTGATCTCTCTTCAGGTTGAAGACAGAGAGAGAGACAATGTGATCTCTCTTCAGGTTGAAGACAGAGAGAGAGGGGGGGGAATGTGATCTCTCTTCAGGTTGAAGTCTTTTGATTGAGGTATTACACACAGAAAGGATCATATTTCGAGGTTGAGAAGTGCATTAACAAAAAGGAACCTCCATCTTCAGCAGCAACTGCTCCTGTGTGTGTGTGTGTGTGTGTGTGTGTGTGTGTGTGTGTGTGTTGTGTGTGTGTGTGTGTGTGTGTGTGTGTGTGTGTGTGTGTGTGTGTGTGGTGTGTGGTGTGTGTTTGTGTGTGCCCTACTGATTGTGTGGTGTGTGCATCTGTGTGTGTCTGTGTACGTGTGAATGTGGTGTCTGTGTGTGTGTGTGTGCGTGTTTGTGTGTGCGCATTGGTGTGTGTGTTTGGTGTGTGTATGCGTGTGTGTGGTGTGTGTGGTGTGTGTGTGTGTGTGTGTGTGTCCTACTGCATCAATCTGAATGAATGGATGGAGGGAGCCTTCAGGAAGATTGTTAAAAGCCTATGGGCAGATTGAGTTATATTTACAACTACTGTATCTAAAAAGACTAAAACAAGATATTCCCACTGATCAACTCTGCATTTTGTTAAATTATAAGCCTCTACAGCAACAACGATATGTTTGATTTGACACCTCAGGCTTTGACATGATTTCACACATTTATCATAGATTGAATGTATTTGTTTGTTGAATCCTTTATGACATCAGGCAGTTGGGAAAGGCGAACAGAAATGTGCATCCTGTAGCATAGACTCCAAAACGTTTTGGGACACTGTACAGTCCATGGAGAATAAGAGCACCTCCTCCCAGCTGCCCACTGCACTGAGGTTAGTTAGGAAACACTGATAAACTGAAGATAATCGAGAATTTCAAAAAAGCATTTCTCTACGGCTGGCCATGCTTTCCTCCTGGCTACCCCTACCCCGGTCAACAGCTCTGCACCCTCCACAGCAACTCGCCAAAGCCCCCACCATTTCTCCTTCACCCAAATCCAGATAACTGCTGTTCTGAAAGAGCTGCAAAATCTGGACCCCTACAAATCAGCCGGGCTAGACAATCTGGACCCCTACAAATCAGCCGGGCTAGACAATCTGGACCCCTACAAATCAGCCGGGCTAGACAATCTGGACCCCTACAAATCAGCCGGGCTAGACAATCTGGACCCCTATAAATCAGCCGGGCTAGACAATCTGGCCCCCTACAAATCAGCCGGGCTAGACAATCTGGACACTCTCTTTCTAAAAGTATTCGCTGCAATTGTTGCAAGCCCTATTACTAGCCTCTCTTTCGTATCGTCTGAGATCCCTAATGATTGGAAAGCTGCCACGGTCATCTCCCTCTTCAAGGGGGGAGACACTCTAGACCCGAACTGCTACAGACCTATATCCATCCTGCCCTGCCTTTCTAAGGTCTTTGAAAGCCAAGTTAACAAGCAGATTACTGACCATTTCGAATCCCACCATACCTTCTCTGCTATGCAATCTGGTTTCCGAGCTAGTCAGCCACGCTCAAGGTCCTGTCCTGAACGATATCATAACCTCCATCGTTAAGAGACAAAAGACAGTACTGTGCAGCCGTCTTCGTCGACCTGGCCAAGGCTTTCGACTCTGTCAATCACCACATTCTCATCAGCAGACTCAACAGCCTTGGTTTCTCAAATGACTGCCTCGCCTGGTTCACCAACTACTTCTCAGACAGAGTTCAGTGTGTCAAATCAGAGGGCCTGTTGTCTGGACCTCTGGCAGTCTCTATGGGGGTGCCACAGGGTTCAATTCTTGGACCGACTCTTTTCTCTGTATACATCAATGATGCCGCTCTTGCTGCTGGTGAGTCTCTGATCCACCTCTATGCAGACGACACCATTCTGTATACTTCTGGCCCTTCTTTGGACACTGTGTTAACTAACCTCCAGACGAGCTTCAATGCTATACAACTCTCCTTCCGTGGCCTCCAACTGCTCTTAAATGCAAGTTAACTTCTTGGTGACTGGGGGGGCAGTATTGAGTTGCTTGGATGAATAAGGTGCCCAGAGTAAACTGCCTGCTACTCAGCTATAAAAAGCTATAATATGCATATTATTACTAGTGTTGGATGGAAAACACTCTGAAGTTTCTTAAACTGTTTGAATGATGTCTGTGAGTATAACAGGACTCATATACAGTATGTTCCTGTGATGTCTGTTCCTGTGATGTCTGTTCCTGTGATGTCTGTTCCTGTGATGTCTGTTCCTGTGATGTCTGTTCCTATAATGTCTGTTCCTGTGATGTCTGTTCCTGTGATGTCTGTTCCTGTGATGTCTGTTCCTATAATGTCTGTTCCTATAATGTCTGTTCCTGTGATGTCTGTTCCTATAATGTCTGTTCCTATAATGTCTGTTCCTGTGATGTCTGTTCCTGTGATGTCTGTTCCTGTGATGTCTGTTCCTGTGATGTCTGTTCCTGTGATGTCTGTTCCTGTGATGTCTGTTTCCTATAATGTCTGTTCCTGTTAGCTGAAAAAGTAAACATTCTAAACTAGAGAGACCCAGTGGAAACACTAACAGGCTACTGGCTGCAGTCTGCAAATCGTGTGCTGTGTCACTCCAACAATAAGACTCAATCCATCCTTGACGGGCAAAATAATTTAGAAATACTTACTAGTCCTTAAATCCTTCCCTAAAGTGTTCAGAATCAAACTCAAAACCCTTCCCTTGATTCAGCCTAACCAAAAACAAACTGTGAAAAGTGACTTAAAAATTAAAAGGTGAAAAAAGAAGAAAACACTGTTCACCTTGTGTGTGTGGGTTCCCCTGGTCTCAGATCAGGTCTAGACATTTATCAAAATAAAATTGCTTTTATTCATTTAATGCCTGCCATTTGTTAGTGTGCAGTCAACCTATCAGGATATTCTTTCGTTCAGGCTGCTTCATGGGAAAGATGACTTTTCCATGTCGATCCTTTCCTTGGTAAAAATACTATCCTACCATTTCTCATCCCAGCCTCGTAGCCATTTTATTTTCATTAATACAGATGTACTTGATTTTACCTTTGAATGAGGCTCCTTGAAATAGTCTTAGCCGTGGTGAGCACAGTCCCCCAGGACAATGATTATCATTGGCAGATTTCCTGAGTCGTCTTATTTATGTGTCTTAATGTGTCTTTGGCTGTGCTATGTAACTGAGAGACACCTGTCAAGGCTGTTTTTAATGCTCCTCTCCTCCCCTCAACTCCCCTCCCCTAACCTCTCCTGTATCGCCCATATCGCCTCTTCTCTTCTCCTTTCCCCTCCGTTCTCTTAATCCCTCCTCTCCCCTAACCTCTTCTCTCCTGTCCTGTATAGTCCATATCCTCTCCTCTCCTCTCCTCTCCTCTCCTCTCCTCTCCTCTCCTCTCCTCTCCTCTCCTCTCCTCTCCTCTCCTCTCCTCTCCTCTCCTCTCCTCTCCTCTCCTCTCCCCTCTCCTCTCCTCTCCCCTCTCCTCTCCCCTCTCCTCTCCTCTCCTCTCCTCTCCCCTAACCTCTCCTCTCCTCCACTCCCCTAACCTCTTCTCTCCTGTCCTGTATAGTCCATATTGCCCCCTACTGTACTGTACTGTCTCCACTTCATTGTGTTATAAACCATCACAACTCTTCTCTTCTCTAATAGCCTGAACCTCTAGTCCTACCTCCTCTCTAGTCCTACCTCCTCTCTAGTCCTACCTCCTCTCCTCTGTTGTGAGTGTTAGTTACTATGCCTCTGGGCTGAGTGTTAGTTACTATGCCTCTGGGCTGAGTGTTAGTTACTATGCCTCTGGGCTGAGTGTTAGTTACTATGCCTCTGGGCTGAGGGTTAGTTACTATGCCTCTGGGCTGAGTGTTTAGTTACTATGCCTCTGGGCTGAGTGTTTAGTTACTATGCCTCTGGGCTGAGTGTTTAGTTACTATGCCTCTGGGCTGAGGGTTAGTTACTATGCCTCTGGGCTGAGTGTTATTTACTATGCTCTGGGCTGAGGGTTAGTTACTATGCCTCTGGGCTGAGTGTTTAGTTACTATGCCTCTGGGCTGAGTGTTTAGTTACTATGCCTCTGGGCTGAGTGCTAGTTACTATGCCTCTGGGCTGAGTGTTATTTACTATGCCTCTGGGCTGAGGGTTAGTTACTATGCCTCTGGGCTGAGTGTTAGTTACTATGCCTCTGGGCTGAGTGTTTAGTTACTAAACCACTGGGCTGAGTCCTTTGTAACTAGTTCAGAGTGTGGTGCGATCTGCCCAACGCATCACCGGGGGAAAACTATCTGCCCTCCATGACACCTGCAGCACCAATGTCACAGGAAGGCAAAAAGATCATCAAGAACAACTTCCACCCGAGCCACTGCCTGTTCACCCCGCTATCATCCAGAAGGCGAGGTCAGTACAGGAGCATCAAAGCTGCTACAGACAGACTGAAAAAAAGCTTCCATCAGACTGTTAAACATCCATCACTAACTCAGAGAGGCTGCTGCCTACATTGAGACCCGATCACTGGCCACTTTAATAAATAGATTTGGTTGAGGAACCAACTTGTCTTTAAAGAGTAATAATGGCCAATTTAGAAAAAGTGTCTTGGTTCCAAAATCCCTCTCTGTCAAAGTGTGCACCTCTCTCACTCAGGAAGAACGGGGTAGAGGTGGAGAGAGAGGTATAGAGAGGTAGAGCTGGAGAGAGAGGTAGAGAGAGGTTGAGCTGGAGAGAGAGGTAGAGAGAGGTAGAGCTGGATAGAGAGGTAGAGAGAGGTAGAGCTGGATAGAGAGGTAGAGAGAGGTTGAGCTGGAGAGAGAGGTAGAGAGAGGTAGAGCTGGATAGAGAGGTAGAGAGAGGTAGAGCTGGAGAGAGAGGTAGAGCTGGATAGAGAGGTAGAGAGAGGTTGAGCTGGAGAGAGAGGTAGAGAGAGGTAGAGCTGGAGAGAGAGGTAGAGCTGGAGAGAGAGGTAGAGCTGGAAAGAGAGGTAGAGAGAGGTAGAGAGAGGTAGAGCTGGAGAGAGAGGTAGAGCTGGAAAGAGAGGTAGAGCTGGAGAGAGAGGGTAGATAGAAAGAGGTAGAGAGAGGTAGAGCTGGAGAGAGAGGTAGAGCTTGAGAGAGGTAGAGCTGGAAAGAGAGCTGGAGAGAGAGGTGGAGCTGTTAAGAGAGGTAGAGCTGGAGAGAGGTAGAGCTGGAAAGAGGTAGAGAGAGGTAGAGCTGGAGAGACAGGTAGAGAGAGGTTGAGCTGGAAAGAGAGGTAGAGAGAGGTAGAGCTGGAGAGAGAGGTAGAGCTGGAGAGAGAGGTAGAGCTGGAGAGAGAGGTAAACCTGGAGAGAGAGATACAGCTGAAGAGAGATAGAGCTGGAGAGAGAGATAGAGCTGGAGAGATAGATAGAGCTGGAGAGAGAGATATAGCTGGAGAGAGAGGTAGAGCTGGAGAGAGATGTAGAGAGAGATAGAGCTGGAGAGAGAGATAGAGCTGGAGAGAGAGATATAGCTGGAGAGAGATGTAGAGCTGGAGAGAGCTGTAGAGAGAGGTTGAGCTGGAGAGAGAGGTTGAGCTGGAGAGAGAGGTAGAGCTGGAGAGAGAGGTAGAGCTGGAGAGAGAGGTAGAGCTGGAGAGAGAGGTAGAGCTGGAGAGAGAGGTAGAGCTGGAAGAGATAGCGCTGGAGAGAGAGGTAGAGCTGGAGAGAGAGGTAGAGCTGGAGAGAGAGGTAGAGCTGGAGAGAGAGGTAGAGCTGGAGAGAGGTAGAGCTGGAGAGAGAGATAGAGATGGAGAGGGATAGAGCTGGAGAGAGAGATAGAGATGGAGAGGGAGGTAGAGCTGGAGAGAGATAGAGCTGGAGAGGTATTGTTGGAGAGACATGTAGAGCTGGAGAGAGAGGTAGAGAGAGATATAGCTGGAAAGAGAGGTTGAGCTGGAGAGAGATAGAGCTGGAGAGAGAGAGAGAGAGCTGGAGAGAGATAGAGCTGGAGAGAGATGTAGAGAGAGGTAGAGCTGGAGAGAGATGTAGAGAGAGTAGAGCTGGAGAGAGAGGTAGAGAGAGATAGAGCTGGAAAGAGAGGTAGAGCTGGAGAGAGAGGTTGAGCTGGAGAGGGAGGTTGAGCTGGAGAGAGATAGAGCTGGAGAGAGAGAGCTGGAGAGAGAGCTAGAGCTGGAGAGAGAGCTAGAGCTGGAGAGAGAGGTTGAGCTGTAGAGAGAGGTAGAGCTGGAGAGATAGAGCTGGAGAGTGAGGTAGAGCTGGATAGAGAGATAGAGCTAGAGAGAGAGGTAGGGCTGTAGAGAGATAGAGCTGGAGAGAGAGATAGAGCTGGAGAGATAGATAGAGCTGGAGAGAGATGTAGAGAGAGGTCGAGCTGGAGAGAGAGGTAGAGAGAGGTGAAGCTGGAAAGAGAGGTAGAACTGTAGAAAGTGGTAGAACTGGAGAGAGAGGTAGAAACTGGAGAGAGAAGTAGAGCTGGAGAGAGAAGTAGAGCTGGAGAGAGATAGCGCTGGAGAGAGAGGTAGAGCTGGAGAGAGAGGGTAGAGAGAGGTAGAACTGTAGAACTGGAGAGAGAGGTAGAGCTGGAGAGAGAAGTAGAGCTGGAGAGAGATAGCGCTGGAGAGAGAGGTAGAGCTGGAGAGAGAGGTAGAGCTAGAGAGAGGTAGAGCTGGAGAGAGAGATAGAGATGGAGAGGGATAGAGCTGGAGAGAGAGATAGAGATGGAGAGGGAGGTAGAGCTGGAGAGAGATAGAGCTGGAGAGGTAGAGTTGGAGAGACATGTAGAGCTGGAGAGAGAGGTAGAGAGAGATATAGCTGGAAAGAGAGGTTGAGCTGGAGAGAGAGGTAGAGCTGGAGAGAGATAGAGGTTGGAGAGAGAGGTAGAGCTGGAGAGAGATAGAGCTGGAGAGAGAGGTAGAGCTGGAGAGGGAGGTTGAGCTGGAGAGAGATAGAGCTGGAGAGAGAGCTAGAGCTGGAGAGAGCTGGAGAGAGAGGTAGAGCTGGAGAGAGATAGAGGTGGAGAGAGAGGTAGAGCTGGAGAGAGATAGAGCTGGAGAGAGAGGTAGAGCTGGAGAGGGAGGTTGAGCTGGAGAGAGATAGAGCTGGAGAGAGAGCTAGAGCTGGAGAGAGCTGGAGAGAGAGGTAGAGCTGGAGAGAGAGGTTGAGCTGGAGAGAGAGGTAGAGCTGGAGAGAGATAGAGCTGGAGAGAGAGATAGAGCTGGAGAGAGAGATAGAGCTGGAGAGAGAGGTAGAGCTGGAGAGAGATGTAGAGAGAGGTAGAGCTGGAGAGAGGTAGAGAGAGGTGGAGCTGGAAAGAGAGGTAGAACTGGAGAGAGAGGTAGAGCTGGAGAGAGAGGTAGAGAGAGGTAGAAATGTAGAACTGGAGAGAGAGGTAGAGCTGGAGAGAGGTAGAACTGGAGAGGGAGGTAGAACTGGTAGAGAGAGGTAGAACTGGAGAGAGAGGTAGAGCTGGAGAGAGAGGTAGAACTGGTAGAGAGAGGTAGAACTGTAGAAAAGAGGTAGAACTGGTAGAGAGAGGTAGAACTGTAGAGAGAGGTAGAACTGTAGAGAGAGGTAGAGCTGGAGAGAGAGGTAGAACTGGTAGAGAGAGGTAGAACTGGTAGAGAGAGGTAGAACTGGTAGAGAGAGGTAGAACTGTAGAAAGAGGTAGAACTGTAGAAAGAGGTAGAACTGGTAGAGAGAGGTAGAGCTGGAGAGAGAGGTAGAGAGAGGTAGAAATGTAGAACTGGAGAGAGAGGTAGAGAGAGGTAGAAATGTAGAACTGGAGAGAGAGGTAGAGCTGGAGAGAGGTTAGAACTGGAGAGGGAGGTAGAACTGGTAGAGAGAGGTAGAACTGGAGAGAGAGGTAGAGCTGGAGAGAGAGGTAGAACTGGTAGAGAGAGGTAGAACTGTAGAAAGAGGTAGA
The DNA here is from genome assembly GCF_002021735.2 of Oncorhynchus kisutch. Lineage (NCBI taxonomy): Eukaryota > Metazoa > Chordata > Actinopteri > Salmoniformes > Salmonidae > Oncorhynchus > Oncorhynchus kisutch. Next base: position 82,660,369 of record NC_034191.2, read on the forward strand.
ACTGGTAGAGAGAGGTAGAACTGTAGAGAGATGTAGAACTGTATAGAGAGGTAGAGCTGGAGAGAGAGGTAGAACTGGTAGAGAGAGGTAGAACTGGTAGAGAGAGGTTAGAACTGGTAGAGAGAGGTAGAACTGTAGAAAGAGGTAGAACTGTAGAAAGAGGTAGAACTGGTAGAGAGAGGTAGAGCTGGAGAGAGAGGTAGAGAGAGGTAGAAATGTAGAACTGGAGAGAGAGGTAGAGCTGGAGAGAGGTAGAACTGGTAGAGAGAGGTAGAACTGTAGAAAGAGGTAGAACTGGTAGAGAGAGGTAGAACTGGAGAGAGAGGTAGAGCTGGAGAGAGAGGTAGAACTGGTAGAGAGAGGTAGAACTGTAGAAAGAGGTAGAACTGGTAGAGAGAGGTAGAACTGTAGAGAGAGGTAGAACTGTAGAGAGAGGTAGAGCTGGAGAGAGAGGTAGAACTGGTAGAGAGAGGTAGAACTGGTAGAGAGAGGTAGAACTGGTAGAGAGAGGTAGAACTGTAGAAAGAGGTAGAACTGTAGAAAGAGGTAGAACTGGTAGAGAGAGGTAGAGCTGGAGAGAGAGGTAGAGAGAGGTAGAAATGTAGAACTGGAGAGAGAGGTAGAGAGAGGTAGAAATGTAGAAACTGGAGAGAGAGGTAGAGCTGGAGAGAGGTAGAACTGGAGAGGGAGGTAGAACTGGTAGAGAGAGGTAGAACTGGAGAGAGAGGTAGAGCTGGAGAGAGAGGTAGAACTGGTAGAGAGAGGTAGAACTGTAGAAAGAGGTAGAACTGGTAGAGAGAGGTAGAACTGTAGAGAGATGTAGAACTGTATAGAGAGGTAGAGCTGGAGAGAGAGGTAGAACTGGTAGAGAGAGGTAGAACTGGTAGAGAGAGGTAGAACTGGTAGAGAGAGGTAGAACTGTAGAAAGAGGTAGAACTGTAGAAAGAGGTAGAACTGGTAGAGAGAGGTAGAGCTGGAGAGAGAGGTAGAGAGAGGTAGAAATGTAGAACTGGAGAGAGAGGTAGAGCTGGAGAGAGGTAGAACTGGTAGAGAGAGGTAGAACTGTAGAAAGAGGTAGAACTGGTAGAGAGAGGTAGAACTGGAGAGAGAGGTAGAGCTGGAGAGAGAGGTAGAACTGGTAGAGAGAGGTAGAACTGTAGAAAGAGGTAGAACTGGTAGAGAGAGGTAGAACTGTAGAGAGAGGTAGAACTGTAGAGAGAGGTAGAGCTGGAGAGAGAGGTAGAACTGGTAGAGAGAGGTAGAACTGGTAGAGAGAGGTAGAACTGGTAGAGAGAGGTAGAACTGTAGAAAGAGGTAGAACTGTAGAAAGAGGTAGAACTGGTAGAGAGAGGTAGAGCTGGAGAGAGAGGTAGAGAGAGGTAGAAATGTAGAACTGGAGAGAGAGGTAGAGAGAGGTAGAAATGTAGAACTGGAGAGAGAGGTAGAGCTGGAGAGAGGTAGAACTGGAGAGGGAGGTAGAACTGGTAGAGAGAGGTAGAACTGGAGAGAGAGGTAGAGCTGGAGAGAGAGGTAGAACTGGTAGAGAGAGGTAGAACTGTAGAAAGAGGTAGAACTGGTAGAGAGAGGTAGAACTGTAGAGAGATGTAGAACTGTATAGAGAGGTAGAGCTGGAGAGAGAGGTAGAACTGGTAGAGAGAGGTAGAACTGGTAGAGAGAGGTAGAACTGGTAGAGAGAGGTAGAACTGTAGAAAGAGGTAGAACTGTAGAAAGAGGTAGAACTGGTAGAGAGAGGTAGAGCTGGAGAGAGAGGTAGAGAGAGGTAGAAATGTAGAACTGGAGAGAGAGGTAGAGCTGGAGAGAGGTAGAACTGGTAGAGAGAGGTAGAACTGTAGAAAGAGGTAGAACTGGTAGAGAGAGGTAGAACTGGTAGAGAGAGGTAGAGCTGGTAGAGAGAGGTAGAGCTGGAGAGAGAGGTAGAACTGGTGGAGAGAGGTAGAACTGGTAGAGAGAGGTAGAGCTGGAGAGAGAGGTAGAACTGGTGGAGAGAGGTAGAACTGGTAGAGAGAGGTAGAGCTGGAGAGAGAGGTAGAACTGGTGGAGAGAGGTAGAACTGGTAGAGAGAGGTAGAACTGGAGAGGGAGGTAGAACTGGTGGAGAGAGGTAGAGCTGGAGAGAGAGGTAGAGAGAGAACTACATCGTACGGTTATATATTCAATTCAATTCAAGGGCTTTATTGGCATGGTAAACATGTGTTAACATTGCCAAAGCAAGTGAGGTAGATAATATATAAAGTGAATATATAAAGTGAAATAAACAATAATAATGAACAGTAAACATTACACATACAGAAGTTTCAAAAACAGTAAAGACATTACAAATGTCATATTATATATATACAGTGTTTTAACAATGTACAAATGGTTGAAGGACACAAGATAAAATAAATAAGCATAAATATGGGTTGTATTTACAATGGTGTTCTTCACTGGTTGCCCTTTTCTCGTGGCAACAGGTCACAAATCTTGCTGCTGTGATGGCACACTGTGGAATTTCACCCAGTAGATATGGGAGTTTATCAAAATTGGATTTGTTTTCAAATTCTTTGTGGATCTGTGTAATCTGAGGGAAATATGTCTCTCTAATATGGTCATACATTGGGCAGGAGGTTAGGAAGTGCAGCTCAGTTTCCACCTCATTTTGTGGGCAGTGTGCACATAGCCTGTCTTCACTTGAGAGCCATATCTGCCTACGGCGGCCTTTCTCAATAGCAAGGCTATGCTCACTGAGTCTGTACATGGTCAAAGCTTTCCTTAATTTTGGATCAGTCACAGTGGTCAGGTATTCCGCCGCTGTGTACTCTCTGTGTAGGGTCAGTCACAGTGGTCAGGTATTCTGCCGCTGTGTACTCTCTGTTTAGGGTCAGTCACAGTGGTCAGGTATTCTGCCGCTGTTTAGGGCCAAATAGCATTCTAGTTTGCTCTGTTTTTTTTGTTAATTCTTTCATGTGTCAAGTAATTATCTTTTTGTTTTCTCATGATTTGGTTGGGTCTAATTGTGTTATATATACCCCCCAGTCACTTCAGCTCAAGATAACTTCAACACTGCTGAGGTTGTTTTTTATTCACGCTCAACATTTTCCTGTGTTTTTCCAAGAATCGTCCACCATCCAAAGGACATCCAATCCAACTGGACACAACTGTGAGTCAAGATGGGCCACCATCCAAAGGACATCCAATCCAACTGGACACGACTGTGAGTCAAGATGGGCCACCATCCAAAGGACATCCAATCCAACTGGACACGACTGTGAGTCAAGATGGGCCACCATCCAAAGGACATCCAATCAAACTGGACACAACTGTGAGTCAAGATGGGCCACCACCCTCAGCTCTGGGGAGCTTTATGTATGCCCAGGTCCTTATGCTGTAGTTGGGAGGGTTTTGGTGGGATTCCCCTCAGGGTTTCAACTTGATATTGACTTGTTTATGCTGCTGAAGTTTTTCTGGCAAGATTTGTTTTGTTCGCCAGCTGAGCTCAAGTGTCAAGTTTATCTGGCTGACACAGCAGTCAGTAGAAATGAACTGAGTCGCCACTGGAAAGAGGAACAATAGGAAATCAATCTAGCACACTTTGGTGTGTGTGTCTGTGGGTGCAAGCCCCGTGCATGTATTGGAGAGGGTGGTGAATAGGATGGATCTGTCTGTAATCCGGGTGAAATAGTTTGTCACTAGAGCTCACTGTAGTTTCAAACAGAAGATATTGAATCGTGTTGGTTTTGCAATCTCCCCTCTGACGACCAGAACATTCTAGACCGCTGTTGAATGATTCCACTTGAGAAAAGATGACAGACGTGCTTGAAAATAGTTATAACATTGAATATTGTAATAATTTCGATAAATGATGAATGAGCGAATGTCCACAACAGTTCTTAAAGTTCTCGAATGAAAACGGTTTATTGAACCGAAACTCTCACAAGATGCTGTCTAGGCCGAAAAAACACTTCAAACAAAACTCTGAAGAAACAACACCCTGCAGGGCCCCACACAGTGCCTGTCCAGCTTGGGGCTACAACCTTTCCTTCTCAGGGGGCTATAGACCCAGACCAGCTCTCCTGCCTTATACCTTTCCTTCCCAGAGGGCTGTAGACCCAGATCAGCTCTCCTGCCTTATACCTTTCCTTCCCAGAGGGCTGTAGACCCAGACCAGCTCTCCTTGCCTTATACCTTTCCTTCTCAGGGGGCTATAGACCCAGACCAGCTCTCCTGCCTTATACCTTTCCTTCCCAGAGGGCTGTAGACCCAGACCAGCTCTCCTGCCTTATACCTTTCCTTCCCAGAGGGCTGTAGACCCAGATCAGCTCTCCTGCCTTATACCTTTCCTTCTCAGGGGGCTGTAGACCCAGATCAGCTCTCCTGCCTTATACCTTTCCTTCCCAGGGGGCTGTAGACCCAGATCAGCTCTCCTGCCTTATACCTTTCCTTCCCAGGGGGCTGTAGACCCAGATCAGCTCTCCTGCCTTATACCTTTCCTTCCCAGAGGGGTGTAGACCCAGATCAGCTCTCCTGCCTTATACCTTTCCTTCCCAGAGGGGTGTAGACCCAGATCAGCTCTCCTGCCTTATACCTTTCCTTCTCAGGGGGCTGTAGACCCAGATCAGCTCTCCTGCCTTATACCTTTCCTTCTCAGGGGGCTGTAGACCCAGATCAGCTCTCCTGCCTTATACCTTTCCTTCCCAGGGGGCTGTAGACCCAGATCAGCTCTCCTGCCTTATACCTTTCCTTCCCAGGGGGCTGTAGACCCAGATCAGCTCTCCTGCCTTATACCTTTCCTTCTCAGGGGGCTGTAGACCCAGTTCAGCTCTCCTGCCTTATACCTTTCCTTCCCAGGGGGCTGTAGACCCAGATCAGCTCTCCTGCCTTATACCTTTCCTTCTCAGGGGGCTGTAGACCCAGATCAGCTCTCCTGCCTTATACCTTTCCTTCTCAGGGGGCTGTAGACCCAGACCAGCTCTCCTGCCTTATACCTTTCCTTCCCAGGGGGCTGTAGACCCAGATCAGCTCTCCTGCCTTATACCTTTCCTTCTCAGGGGGCTGTAGACCCAGATCAGCTCTCCTGCCTTATATCTTTCCTTCCCAGGGGGCTGTAGACCCAGATCAGCTCTCCTGCCTTATACCTTTCCTTCTCAGGGGGCTGTAGACCCAGATCAGCTCTCCTGCCTTATACCTTTCCTTCTCAGGGGGCTGTAGACCCAGACCAGCTCTCCTGCCTTATACCTTTCCTTCACAGGGGGCTGTAGACCCAGATCAGCTCTCCTGCCTTATACCTTTCCTTCTCAGGGGGCTGTAGACCCAGACCAGCTCTCCTGCCTTATACCTTTCCTTCCCAGAGGGCTGTAGACCCAGATCAGCTCTCCTGCCTTATACCTTTCCTTCTCAGGGGGCTGTAGACCCAGACCAGCTCTCCTGCCTTATACCTTTCCTTCCCAGAGGGCTGTAGACCCAGATCAGCTCTCCTGCCTTATACCTTTCCTTCCCAGGGGGCTGTAGACCCAGATCAGGGGAAACAATGGGTGTCAGGGGGCTATCCGAAACTGCATGAGCATCCCTTTGGTCGTGTGTGAGAGCACCGCCACCTATTTCAATGTTGGCATCTGCTGCTGCTCCATCCACTGTGTTCCTGGCTGTAGGTCTGTGTCTTGCTCCATTCACTGTGTTTCTGGCTGTAGGTCTGTGTCCTGCTGCTCCATCCACTGTGTTCCTGGCTGTAGGTCTGTGTCCTGCTCCATCCACTGTGTTCCTGGCTGTAGTTCTGTGTCCTGCTGCTCCATCCACTGTGTTCCTGGCTGTAGGTCTGTGTCCTGCTCCATCCACTGTAGCACAGCCTATAGGTCTATTTCACCAGGAGGACCCCCTAAGCAGGTTAAGTGACTCATCGATGTGTGATATGGGGTATAAATCCATCCCGGTTACTGCATTCGGCCTCCTGTAGTCCACACAGAACCTGAGCTTGTCCCCCTTCTTAAGAACCATGACTACTGGTGTTGCCCAGGGGCTGTCTGAGAGCTGTCTGAAGTCTGCATCTCAAACACAGCTTTTTCTGCCACCTAGTTGGTAGCCTGTGCTGCTAAGAAAGTCCAACCTCAGGATACAGGAGTCCTGCACAGCTGCCACCCACACAGAAAGATGCATTGACCCACCACGTACTGTCAGAGTCATTATTCCCTTGGCTTTCATAGGTGTCAGCTGATCTGTGACTATGCGGAGCTGCACAGATGTGGGCTCAAATTAAGTCCAACCTGGTACGATGTCCAGCCTCACCAGGGTAACTCTGGACCCAGTGTCCACCACGCCGTTGGGATCCTCCTGGCGATGGTGGGGTTTGGGAAAAACAGCCAGGGGTCTGCAGCGCCCAATCTATGCAGACTCTGAGCCCTTTCCCTGAGCCCTGGGAGATAGGAGGCCCTGCGCAGAAGGCCTGGCTGGCCAAACCCAGAGCAGACCAAGGGGCCAGAGCGTGTGTTGAGTGTTGTCTCTGTGTTGAATGTTGTCTCTGTGTTGAGTGTTGTCTCTGTGTTGACTGCTGTCTCTGTGTTGACTACTGTCTCTGTGTTGACCGCTGTCTCTGTGTTGACTACTGTCTCTGTGTTGACTACTGTCTCTGTGTTGACTGTTGTCTCTGTGTTGACTGCTGTCTCTGTGTTGACTGCTGTCTCTGTGTTGACTGTCTCTGTGTTGACTGCTGTCTCTGTGTTGACTACTGTCTCTGTGTTGACTGCTGTCTCTGTGTTGACTACTGTCTCTGTGTTGACTACTGTCTCTGTGTTGACTACTGTCTCTGTGTTGACTGCTGTCTCTGTGTTGACTGTCTCTGTGTTGACTGCTGTCTCTGTGTTGACTACTGTCTCTGTGTTGACTACTGTCTCTGTGTTGACTGCTGTCTCTGTGTTGACTACTGTCTCTGTGTTGACTGCTGTCTCTGTGTTGACTGCTGTCTTTGTGTTGACTGCTGTCTCTGTGTCGACTGCTGTCTCTGTGTTGACTGTTGTCTTTGTGTTGACTGCTGTCTCTGTGTCGACTGCTGTCTCTGTGTTGACTACTGTCTCTGTGTTGACTGCTGTCTCTGTGTTGACTGCTGTCTCTGTGTTGACTGATGTCTCTGTGTTGAGTGTTGTCTCTGTGTTGACTGCTGTCTCTGTGTTGACTGCTGTCTTTGTGTTGACTGCTGTCTCTGTGTTGACTGATGTCTCTGTGTTGAGTGTTGTCTCTGTGTTGACTGCTGTCTCTGTGTTGACTGCTGTCTCTGTGTTGACTACTGTCTCTGTGTTGACTGCTGTCTCTGTGTTGACTGCTGTCTCTGTGTTGAGTGTTGTCTCTGTGTTGACTGCTGTCTCTGTGTTGACTACTGTCTCTGTGTTGACTACTGTATCTGTGTTGACTACTGTCTCTGTGTTGACTGCTGTCTCTGTGTTGACTGCTGTCTCTGTGTTGACTACTGTCTCTGTGTTGACTACTGTCTCTGTGTTGACTACTGTCTCTGTGTTGACTGCTGTCTCTGTGTTGACTACTGTCTCTGTGTTGACTGCTGTCTCTGTGTTGACTGCTGTCTATAGTACTACTATGAGTTTAGTTTTTCCAGCCTTGCAGTTTTTCTCCAGCTCGGGGCTGCTCTGCACCACAGCCCCCACAGTGGGTGTATCTCCAGACGCCCCACTGAAGCCCCAGCACAATGTCCCTCTCCAAATCCATCTCCAATGCTTTTTGTAATGACTCGGGATGAGCCAGCTGGGTCTGTGTGTGAAGTAATAGAGAGTGCATGTCTGAACTGGTCGCTTGCCGGCTCGCTCTGCACAGAAGGAGGCATGCAGGGCCGGTGGTTTAGGGCCCCCAGCTGCTAAACAAATATATATATAAACTAGGAACTCAGTCGGGGTCTCAACTTACTGTTGAGAGTAAAAATAGTAGAATACACAAGGTACGATTTCTAAATGTGGTTGTGCATCAGCAGTCTTTTCTCTTGGTATGTCAGTCACTGACACTTTCTCAATTAATCATGTCAGCTAACAATTTTTAGCTTGGTCGTTATTCTAGCCAGCTATCTAAACTTGTAGCAATCATGTCTGAATATCGACCGAGCACACAGGGCTCCTGCCCAGGGGCCCTGACCTCCAAGGGGGCCCTGACCTCCAAGGGGGCCCTGACCCTCAAGGGGGCCCTTGTTGATTATGTTAGCCCTTCTCACTCAGATATAATATTATCATGACATAAGTCATTACAAAGTGTGTAGAACTGATGGAAATTTACTTTAAAACAACAACAGCAATACATCTCTCCACCCCATGGCAGAATGGGTAGAATTGCAAGAAATGTACTGGAGGCCACTAAACATTTCTGCCTCGAAGTGGGGGGGGGGGGGGGGGGGGGCAACCCAACCAAATCTTGCTTAGGGCCCCCAAAAGGCTAGAGCCATCTCTGTGTTCATGCAAGCATATGCCCACTGAGTGAACCTCTCGATGTCATTGGCTAGCATCCCTAGTGGCCCCCCTGCCTGCCTGAGCCTATTACTCAGTTCAGAGAAGAGCAGCTCTGGTTGTAAACAATGTTTAAAGCGCCTCTTCAGCACTCCATCTAAAGCCCAAAATCACGCCTGTTCTATGGGCTAATCTGTATCAAACAGGTTCTATGGGCTAATCTGTATCAAACAGGTTCTATGGGCTAATCAGTATCAAACAGGTTCTATGGGCTAATCTGTATCAAACAGGTTCTATGGGCTAATCTGTATCAAACAGGTTCTATGGGCTAATCAGTATCAAACAGGTTCTATGGGCTAATCTGTATCAAACAGGTTCTATGGGCTAATCTGTATCAAACAGGTTCTATGGGCTAATCTGTATCAAACAGGTTCTATGGGCTAATCTGTATCAAACAGGTTCTATGGGCTAATCTGTATCAAACAGGTTCTATGGGCTAATCTGTATCAAACAGGACAGAACATTGTCCGTGATGTACAACGCTAGCTGTCTTATCTTCATCCGACCAACCACTGAATGGGCTAATCTGTATCAAACAGGACAGAACATTGTCCGTGATCCACAACGCTAGCTGTCTTATCTTCATCCGACCAACCACTGAATGGGCTAATCTGTATCAAACAGGACAGAACATTGTCCGTGATGTACAACGCTAGCTGCCTTATCTTCATCTTTATCTTCATCTTCATCTTCATCCGACCACCCACTGAATGAGCTACCAGTTCAAACCCGCCTCACCAGAATACTTCGGGGTCGACCGGGGACTGGGCATTGCCATGTTTGTTTACATTCTCGAGCCCCAGCCTTCCCATCATGCAGCAGTCGACATCACACCAATGCAGCTTCAGCCACCATCCGTCAAACAGTCTCTTTCAAGTAGGGCTTGTGTCTCTTTAGCCAGATCCTCCAATATCCATCCGCAAGCTCCTCCGTCACCTTGATCGCCCTCCGCAACCTCCTTCACTCTTGGGTTCTTCTTCACTCTTGGGGCCTCCTTCACTCTTGGGTCCTCCTTCACTCTTGGGGCCTCCGTCACTCTTGGGGCCTCCTTCACTGGGGTCTCCTTCACTCTTGGGCCTCCTTCACTCTTGGGACCTCCTTCACTCTTGGGGTCTCCTTCACTCTTGGGGCCTCCTTCACTCTTGGGGCCTCCTTCACTCTTGGGGCCTCCTTCACTCTTGGGGCCTCCATCACTCTTGGGGCCTCCTTCACTCTTGGGGCCTCCTTCACTCTTGGGGCCTCCTTCACTCTTGGGGCCTCCTTCACTCTTGGGGCCTCCTTCACTGGGGCCTCCTTCACTGGGGCCTCCTTCACTCTTGGGGCCTCCTTCACTGGGGCCTCGTTCACTCTTGGGGCCGCCAAGAAGCATTTTCAGTCCCTTTTCACTAGATAATCCAAGTAGCCACTATAGGCAGCTAGCTAACTCAATTTTTTGTTTTTACTTCTGACAGCAATGTAATGACCTCGATAAATTATAAATGAGCCAACGTCTACAACAGTTCTTGTGTTCTCATATTAAAACGATTTATTGAACAGTCTGCCTGCAGCATAACAAAAACCTCCCCAGACCCATTTTCCCCTCATGCCTTGTTTTGAGGCTTAATTTAAGATAGATAGATGATGCACTAGATACGAGAACTCTTGTGTATTTTATTGCACTTGTAGCCGTTAGTTTTTGAGCACTGGGTTAATGAGTCTGTTCATGGATAGTTGTTATTGTAGTTTTTCATTGCTGAGTCCTCGTGTACTACACACTGTCATCTCCTGAGTCCTCGTGTACTACACAGTGTCATCTCCTGAGTCCTTGTGTACTACACACTGTCATCTCCTGAGTCGGGGCGGCAGGGTAGCCTAGTGGTTAGAGCGTTGGACTAGTAACCGGAAGGTTGTCAGTTCAAACCCCCGAGCTGACAAGGTACAAATCTGTCGTTCTGCCCCTGAACAGGCAGTTAACCCACTGTTCCCAGGCCGTCATTGAAAATAAGAATGTGTTCTTAACTGACTTGCCTGGTTAAATAAAGGTAAAATTAAAATAAAAAAAATCTCCTGAGTCCTTGTGTACTACACACTGTCATCTCCTGAGTCCTTGTGTACTACACACTGTCATCTCCTGAGTCCTTGTGTACTACACACTGTCATCTCCTGAGTCCTTGTGCACTACACACTGTCATCTCCTGAGTCCTTGTGTACTACACACTGTCATCTCCTGAGTCCTCGTGTACTACACACTGTCATCTCCTGAGTCCTTGTGCACTACACACTGTCATCTCCTGAGTCCTTGTGCACTACACACTGTCATCTCCTGAGTCCTTGTGTACTACACACTGTCATCTCCTGAGTCCTTGTGTACTGCACACTGTCATCTCCTGAGTCCTCGTGTACTACACACTGTCATCTCCTGAGTCCTTGTGTACTACACACTGTCATCTCCTGAGTCCTCGTGTACTGCACACTGTCATCTCCTGAGTCCTTGTGTACTACACACTGTCATCTCCTGAGTCCTCGTGTACTACACACTGCCATCTCCTGAGTCCTCGTGTACTACACACTGCCATCTCCTGAGTCCTCGTGTACTACACACTGTCATCTCCTGAGTCCTTGTGTACTACACACTGCCATCTCCTGAGTCCTCGTGTACTGCACACTGTCATCTCCTGAGTCCTCGTGTACTACACACTGCCATCTCCTGAGTCCTCGTGTACTACACACTGTCATCTCCTGAGTCCTCGCGTACTACACACTGCCATCTCCTGAGTCCTCGTGTACTACACACTGTCATCTCCTGAGTCCTTGTGTACTGCACACTGTCATCTCCTGAGTCCTCACGTGCTGCACACTGTCATCTCCTGAGTCCTCGTGTACTGCACACTGTCATCTCCTGAGTCCTTGTGTACTACACACTGTCATCTCCTGAGTCCTTGTGTACTACACACTGTCATCTCCTGAGTCCTTGTGTACTACACACTGTCATCTCCTGAGTCCTCGTGTACTACACACTGTCATCTCCTGAGTCCTCGTGTACTACACACTGTCATCTCCTGAGTCCTTGTGTACTGCACACTGTCATCTCCTGAGTCCTCACCAGCTGCACACTGTCATCTCCTGAGTCCTTGTGTACTGCACATCTCCATCTTGTTACAGTTTATCTCATATCATTGAACGATTGGTGAGCAAAGCCATTTCACTTCATCAGGCTAGAGTCCTTTTTTTCTCAATTTCAGCCTGACTGAGGTGCCTAAATTAAACTGCCTGTTACTCAGGCCCTGAAGCCAGGATATGTATATAATTGGTTCCAAAGAAAAACCAACCTGAATTCTTTTGTTTTTGAGAGCCCATGTTCTTACAATGGAAAGTATAGGGATATAATTCAATCTAGCTCCCAGTATGCACTTCCTATGACTTCTACAGGGTGTCAGCACTCAATGTTCAACGTTTCAGGCGTGTTTCTTCCAAAACGAGTAAGAAAAATTTGCTTTAGTACAGGGACACACTTTTGGAAATTCATGTTTGGGCGTTGAAGACAAGACTCAACTGCTAATATCGGTTTCCTATTGAACACACTTCTTTCCGTATTAAATATTGTAGTTTGATTACATTTCAGGGTATTGTGAGGAGTCAACAGAAAAGTATTTTGACTTGTTTTAAAAAAGTATAGCGGTCGATTATTGGATTCCTTTCTCTGCATATTGAAGGAGTGGATGACTCAAATCGATGGCGCCAACTCAACTGACTTTTTGGGATATAAAGAAGGATTTATCTAACAAAACAACACTGCATGTTATAGCTGGGACTCTTTGGATGACAAATCAGAGGAAGATTTTCCAAAAGTAAGTGAACATTTAATCGATATTTGTGAATTTATGAAACCTGTGCCGATGGATTTTTAATGTGGGGCGCCGTCCTCAAACAATCCTCTGCATGTTTTCTTTGTAATGGCTAAGGTAAATTGGACAGTGCAATTCGATTAACAAGAATTTGAGCTTTCAACCAAAATATTTATATATCTATTACCCCTACACATTGATCTGGTTCTCCCTGTATATATATCTATAGCCCCTACACATTGATCTGGTTCTCCCTGTATATATATATTACCCCTACACATTGATCTGGTTCTACCTGTATATATCTATTACCACTACACATTGATCTGGTTCTCCCTGTATATATCTATTACCACTACACATTGATCTGGTTCTACCTGTATATATCTATTACCACTACACATTGATCTGGTTCTCCCTGTATATATCTATTACCACTACACATTGATCTGGTTCTCCCTGTATATATCTATTACCCCTACACAATGATCTGGTTCTCCCTGTATATATCTATTACCCCTACACATTGATCTGGTTCTACCTGTATATATCTATTACCCCTACACATTGATCTGGTTCTACCTGTATATATCTATTACCCCTACACATTGATCTGGTTCTCCCTGTATATATCTATTACCACTACACATTGATCTGGTACAACCTGTATATATATATTACCATTACACATTGATCTGGTACAACCTGTATATATCAATTACCCCTAAACAATGATCTGGTTCTCCCTGTATATATCTATTACCCCTACACAATGATCTGGTACAACCTGTATATATATATTACCACTACACATTGATCTGGTACAACCTGTATATATCAATTACCCCTAAACAATGATCTGGTTCTCCCTGTATATATCTATTACCCCTAAGCATTGATCTGGTTCTACCTGTATATATATATTACCACTACACATTGATCTGGTTCTACCTGTATATATCTATTACCACTACACATTGATCTGGTTCTACCTGTATATATCTATTACCCCTACACATAAATCTGGTTCTGGTACTCCCTGCATATATCTATTACACCTACACATTGATCTGGTACTGGTTATCCCTGTATATATCTATTACCCCTACACATTGATCTGGTACTCCCTGTATATATCTATTACCACTACACATTGATCTGGTTCTACCTGTATATATCTATTACCCCTACACATTGATATGGTACTCCCTGTATATATCTATTACCACTACACATTGATCTGGTTCTCCCTGTATATATCTATTACCCCTACACATAAATCTGGTTCTGGTACTCCCTGTATATATCTATTACACCTACACATTGATTGTATTTATCATCATTAGTCATTTAGGTCAACATTGGATCATTCAGAGATCCTCACTGAACTTCTGGAGAGAGTTTGCTGCACTGAAAGTAAAGGGGCTGAATAATTTTGCACGCCCAATTTTTCAGTTTTTGATTTGTTAAAAAAGTTTGAAATATCCAATAAATGTCGTTCCACTTCATGATTGTGTCCCACTTGTTGTTGATTCTTCACAAAAAATACAGTTTTATATCTTTATGTTTGAAGCCTGAAATGTGGCAAAAGGTCGCAAAGTTCAAGGGGGCCGAATACTTTCGCAAGGCACTGTATATTACCCCTACACATTGATCTGGTTCTCACTGTATATATCTATTACCTCTACACATTGATCTGGTACTGGTACTCCCTGTATATATCTATTACCCCTACACATTGATCTGGTTCTCCCTGTATATATCAATTACCCCTACACATTGATCTGGTTCTCCCTGTATATATATTACCCCTACACATTGATCTGGTTCTCCCTGTATATATATATTACCCCTACACATTCTTTTGGAGAGATTGGAAACCCAAATTGGTCTACACGGACATGTTCTGGCCTGGTTTAGATCTTATCTGTCGGAAAGATATCAGTTTGTCTCTGTGAATGGTTTGTCCTCTGACAAATCAACTGTAAATTTCGGTGTTCCTCAAGGTTCCGTTTTAGGACCACTATTGTTTTCACTATATATTTTACCTCTTGGGGATGTTATTCGAAAACATAATGTAAACTTTCACCGCTATGCGGATGACACACAGCTGTACATTTCAATGAAACATGGTGAAGCCCCAAAATTGCCCTCGCTAGAAGCATGTGTTTCAGACATAAGGAAGTGGATGGCTGCAAACTTTCTACTATTAAACTCGGACAAAACAGAGATGCTTGTTCTAGGTCCCAAGAAACAAAGAGATCTTCTGTTGAATCTGACAATTAATCTTAATGGTTGTACAGTCATCTCAAATAAAACTGTAAAGGACCTCGGCGTTACTCTGGACCCTGATCTCTCTTTTGAAGAACATATCAAGACCATTTAGAGGACAGCTTTTTTCCATCTACGTAACATTGCAAAAATCTAAAACTTTCTGTCCAAAAATGATGCAGAAAAATTTATCAATGCTTTTGTCACTTCTAGGTAAGACTACTGCAATGCTCTATTTTCCGGCTACCCGGATAAAGCACTAAATAAACTTCAGTTAGTGCTAAATACGGCTGCTAGAATCCTGACTAGAATCAAAAAATTTGATCATATTACTCCAGTGCTAGCCTCTCTACACTGGCTTCCTGTCAAAGCAAGGGCTGATTTCAAGGTTTTACTGCTAACCTACAAAGCATTACATGGGCTTGCTCCTACCTATCTCTCTGATTTGGTCCTGCCGTACATACCTACACGTACGCTACGGTCACAAGACGCAGGCCTCCTAATTGTCCCTAGAATTTCTAAGCAAACAGCTGGAGGCAGGGCTTTCTCCTATAGAGCTCCATTTTTATGGAACGGTCTGCATACCCATGTCAGAGACGCAAACTCGGTCTCAACCTTTAAGTCTTTACTGAAGACTCATCTCTTCAGTGGGTCATATGATTGAGTGTAGTCTGGCCCAGGAGTGGGAAGGTGAATGGAAAGGCTCTGGAGCAACGAACCGCCCTTGCTGTCTCTGCCTGGCCGGTTCCCCTCTTTCCACTGGGATTCTCTGCCTCTAACCCTATTACAGGGGCTGAGTCACTGGCTTGCTGGGGCTCTCTCATGCCGTCACTGGAGGGGGTGCGTCACCTGAGTGGGTTGATTCACTGTTGTGGTCATCCTGTCTGGGTTGGCGCCCCCCCCTTGGGTTGTGCCGTGGCGGAGATCTTTGTGGGCTATACTCAGCCTTGTCTCAGGATGGTAAGTTGGTGGTTGAAGATATCCCTCTAGTGGTGTGGGGGCTGTGCTTTGGCAAAGTGGGTGGGGTTATATCCTTCCTGTTTGGCCCTGTCCGGGGGTGTCCTCGGGTTGGGGCCACAGTGTCTCCTGACCCCTCCTGTCTCAGCCTCCAGTATTTATGCTGCAGTAGTTTATGTGTCGGGGGGCTGGGGTCAGTTTGTTATATCTGGAGTACTTCTCCTGTCCTATTTGGTGTCCTGTGTGAATCTAAGTGTGCGTTCTCTAATTCTCTCCTTCTCTCTTTCTTTCTCTCTCTCGGAGGACCTGAGCCCTAGGTCCATGCCCCAGGACTACCTGACATGATGACTCCTTGATGTCCCCAGTCCACCTGGCCATGCTGCTGTTCCAGTTTCAACTGACCTGAGCCCTAGGACCATGCCCCAGGACTACCTGACATGATGACTCCTTGCTGTCCCCAGTCCACCTGGCCATGCTGCTGCTCCAGTTTCAACTTCCACCTGACTGTGCTGCTGCTCCAGTTTCAACTGTTCTGCCTTATTATTATTCGACCATCCTGGTCATTTATGAACATTTGAACATCTTGGCCATGTTATGTTATAATCTCCACCCGGCACAGCCAGAAGAGGACTGCCACCCCACATAGCCTGGTTCCTCTCTAGGTTTCTTCCTAGGTATTGGCCTTTCTAGGGAGTTTTTCCTAGCCACCGTGCTTCTACACCTGCATTGCTTGCTGTTTGGGGTTTTAGGCTGGGTTTCTGTACAGCACTTTGAGATATCAGCTGATGTACGAAGGGCTATATAAATACATTTGATTTGATTTGATCTGGTTCTCCCTGTATATATATATATATATTACCCCTACACATTGATCTTGTTCTCCCTGTATATATATATTACCCCTACACATTGATCTGGTTCTCCCTGTATATATATATATATATATATATATATATATATATATATATATATATTACCCCTACACATTGATCTGGTTCTCCCTGTATATATATTACCCCTACACATTGATCTGGTTCTCCCTGTATATATATATTACACCTACACATTGATCTGGTTCTCCCTGTATATATATATTACCCCTACACATCGATCTGGTTCTCCCTGTATATATATATTACCCCTACACATTGATCTGGTTCTCCTACTAATTCTACTGATGCATATCTACATCATCAGAGGAACGGCTGCACCACCTGTATTCATGAGGAACGGCTGCACCACCTGTATTCGTGAGGAACGGCTACACCACCTGTATTCGTGAGGAACTGCTGCACCACCTGTATTCGTGAGGAACGGCTGCACCACCTGTATTCGGAAGGAACTGCTGCACCACCTGTATTCGTGAGGAAGGGCTGCACCACCTGTATTTGTGAGGAAGGGCTGCACCACCTGTATTCATGAGGAAGGGCTGCACCACCTGTATTCGTGAGGAACGTCTGCACCACCTGTATTCATGAGGAAGGGCTGCACCACCTGTATTCGTGAGGAACGGCTGCACCACCTGTATTCGTGAGGAACTGCTGCACCACCTGTATTCATGAGGAACGACTGCACCACCTGTATTTGGGAGGAAGGGCTGCACCACCTGTATTCGTGATGAAGGGCTGCACCACCTGTATTCATGAGGAAGGGCTGCACCACCTGTATTCGTGAGGAACGTCTGCACCACCTGTATTCGGGAGGAAGGGCTACACCACCTGTATTCATGAGGAAGGGCTGCACCACCTGTATTCGTGAGGAACGTCTGCACCACCTGTATTCGGGAGGAAGGGCTGCACCACCTGTATTCGTGAGGAACGTCTGCACCACCTGTATTCGAGAGGAACGTCTGCACCACCTGTATTCGTGAGGAACGTCTGCACCACCTGTATTCGGGAGGAAGGGCTGCACCACCTGTATTCGGGAGGAAGGGCTGCACCACCTGTATTCGTGAGGAACTGCTGCACCACCTGTATTCGTGAGGAACGTCTGCACCACCTGTATTCGTGAGGAACGTCTGCACCACCTGTATTCGTGAGGAACGTCTGCACCACCTGTATTCATGAGGAACGTCTGCACCACCTGTATTCGTGGGGAACGTCTGCACCACCTGTATTCGTGAGGAACGTCTGCACCACCTGTATTCGTGGGGAACGTCTGCACCACCTGTATTCGTGAGGAACGTCTGCACCACCTGTATTCGGGAGGAACGTCTGCACCACATGTATTCGGCGCATGTGACATTTAACATTCTATTTCATGTTATTTGGAAACACTACTTTTTTCCCATTGAACACTACAAACCTTTATTTGCGTGTCTTGAGTAATGCATGAGATGCAGTACAGGAAGAGACGAGGTGTTCTCTCCCAGAGGATCTGAGCCAATCAATCTGTGTGTGCAGGGCTATCAGACAAGGCTCCTGATATTAGATAGAACTTTCTCTCCTGGAAGAGTGCCATTTATCTCGGGAGGAACGCAGCCTCCTGATTGGTGGAGATGGATTTCTTTGTCAAAATGTCAGAGGTGAAATTTCTGAGACATCCTCCACTAAAATGGAATATTGGGAGCCGGTTGGGAGGACGTGATAGCCACGGACTGCTGTTGCCAGGGGTACGCTGAAGCTCACTCAGAGAACACCCATCCCTCAAACCGAAAACATTTAGTTGAGATTGGATCCATCAAATTCTGCCAGATGATGTACAGTCTCCCTGACAGTGCTGGTTGGGACTAACTCTAGTTAACATGTATATATATACATGATAGATACATATACATCTGTAGGCCTCCCTTTTCAGGTTAACCTCCAGAGCTTGGGACTATCTGCATGTTTGTCAATACTTTGATATTCATATAACCTTGTTCTGTTCCATTTCCTCTACCTAAATAGTACTCTAAATGCCACAGTTCATGTTGTTAAGTTGAAAATAATACAAGATCAATATCCCAGTCATCATTCAAACCAATGAGGGTTCAGACACACAAAACCAATGAGGGATCAGACACATAAAACCGATGATGATTCAGGCACCATTCAAACCGATGAGGGTTCAGACACCATTCAAACCAATGAGGGTTCAGGCACCATTCAAACCAATGAGGGAATCAGACACCATTCAAACCAATGACGATTCAGGCACCATTAAAACCAATGAGGGCTCAGACACCATTCAAACCAATGAGGATTCAGAACTTTGTCTCACAATACTCTTTTGTTCAGATAGAAACTTCCAGTCCCAAACTATCGACTTGCTTGATTAACATGTTTGAAATAATCTACAAATTAGATACATCTTTTGGCATCAAGTTTGATTTCACATTGTGTCATAACGAGCAGATGTTCAACTCAATAAATATATATATTTTTTCCCATCTTAAATTTAAAAAACTATACTAAATTCTTAATAACAGCGAAAACAGGGTGTTTACATCAAACAGTTTGCAATGACTTCTCCCCCCCCTAGGAATACATTGCCTGCTCCCCTAAATTCAACCTGAAGCCTATGTGGGTTATGAATGTCTTATGAACCTGTCTTCTATGACAGTCCATCAGTATGAGACCTACCTGTGTCGATTCTAAGCTTTCTGAAGCAACCGGAAGTGGTTAACTTTCATACAATCACAAGTGCAATACATCAAAATAAAGCTTCATTTCTCTTTAATCCAGCCACTGTGTCAGATTTCAAAAAGGCTTTACGGCGAAAGCAAACCATGCTATTATCTGAGGCCAGCACCCCATCAAACAAACACATGACAATCACAATTCAACCCACCAGGCGCGACACAAAACTAACTATATAATTCATGCCTTACCTTTGAAGAGCTTCTTCTGTTGGCACTCCAACATTGTCCCATAAACATCACAAATGGTCCTTTGTTCGATTAATTCCGTCGTTATATCCCCAAAATGTCAATTTATTTGGCGCGTTTGATTCAGAAAAACACCGGTTCCACCTCGCCCAACATGACTACCATATATCTAATAAATTACCTGTAATCTTGGTCCAAACATTTCAAACAACTTTCCTAATCCAACTGTAGGCATCTTAAAACATAAATACTCGATACAATTTAAGATGGAATACACTGTGTTCAATTGCAGCTAAAATGAAAGTGGAGCAAGCTTCAGGTCGCTTGCCCCAAACAAAAGAGTACTCTGGACCCTCGTTCTGAGTAGCCGTACTTCTTTATTTCTCTAAAGAAAAACACCAACCAATTTCTAAAGACTGTTGACATCTACTGGAAGCAATAGGAACTGCAACCAAGTGCCCCAGGTTCCCATAGAAAACAAATTAAAAACAGTGTCCTTGGGGTTTCGCCTGCCAAATATGTTCTGTTATACTCACAGACATAATTTTAACAGTTTTAGAAACCTTAGAGTGTTTTCTAACCTAATACAGGATATGCATATCCTAGCTTCTGGGCCTGAGTAGCAGGCAGTTGACTTTGGGCACGCTTTTCATCCGGAAAATACCGCCCCCTATCCCAAACAGGTTAATCAAATCAAATGTATTTATATAGCCCTTCTTACATCTGCTGATATCTCAAAGTGCTGTACAGAAACCCAGCTTAAAACACCAAACAGCAAGCAATGCAGGTGTAGAAGCACAGTGGCTAGGAACAACTCCCTAGAAAGGCCAAAACCTAGGAAGAAACCTAGTGAGGAGCCAGGCTATGAGGGGTGTCCAGTCCTCTTCTGGCTGTGCCGGGTGGAGATTATAACAGAAAATGGCCAAGATGTTCAAATGTTCAGAAATGACAAGCAGGGTCAAATAATAATAATCACAGTAGTTGTCGAGGGTGCAACAGGTCAGCACCTCAGGAGTAAATGTCAGTTGGCTTTTCATAGCCGATAATTGAGAGTATCTCTACCGCTCCTGCTGTCTCTAGAGAGTTGAAAACAGCAGCTCATTAAGTGCCAAGTAAATTAACAGGGTTGACCGTGACAATTGAATCTTAAATCAGCCATAAATGTATGTGTGACGGATGGAATGGAAGCTTGTTGTGTGCAGCAGGGAAGAATGGCATTTGAATACAATTATATATTTTTTTTTTTACCTTTTTACATTTCTAGCCTGTCTATCTAATGGGTAACAGGGTTGAGATGTTACGCCTGACCCACTCAGCATTCCCCCACAAAACACCTGAAAAGGCCAAAAAGATCATCAAGGACAACAACCACCCTGTCATGACTTCTCCCGAAGTCGGTCCCTCTCCTTGTTCGGCGGTCGACGTCACCGGCCTTCTAGCCATCGCTGATCAATTTTTCATTTTCCATTGGTTTTGTCTTGTCTTCCTTCACACCTGGTTCCAATCAATTACATGTTGTGTATTTAACCCTCTGTTTCCCCTCATGTCCTTGTTGGAGATTGTTTGATTGTAGGTGATGTGTATGTATTGTGTTGGTGTGTGATGGGTTTTGTTACCCACTTTTTTTATTTTGTACATTTTGTTTTTTGGAGTTTTATCAGCATTTATTAAACAACTCTGTTTGTTCCCAGTTTGTTCTCCTGCGCCTGACTTCCCTGCCACCAACACGCACCGGTTACACACCCGAGCCACGACCTGTTCACCCCGCTACCATCCAGAAGGCCAGGTCAGTACAGGTGCATCAAAGCTGGGACCAAGAGACTGAAAAACAGCTTCTATCTCAAGGCCATCAGGCTGTTAAACAGCCACCACTAACATTGAGTGGCTGCTGCCAACATACTGACTCAACTCCAGCCACTTTAGTAATAAAACATTGGATGTAATAAATGAATGTCACCAGCCACTTTAAACAATGACACTTCATTTAATGTTTACATACCCAACATTACTCATCTCATATGTATATACTGTACTCTATACCATCCTACTGCATCTTGCCATCTTTATGTAATAAATGTATCACTAGCCACTTTAAACTATGCCACTTTGTTACCAGATCCTACATTACTCATCTCATATGTATATACTGTACTCTATACCATCTACTGCATCTTGCCTATGCCGTTCGGTCATCGCTCATCCATATATTTATATGTACATATTCTTATTCATTCCTTTACACTCTATAAGGTAGTTGTTGTGGAATTGTTAGATTACTTGTTAGATATTACTGCTAACCATGTGTATGTGACCATTAACATCTGCTAACCATGTGACCATTAACATCTGCTAACCATGTGTATGTGACCAATAACATCTGCTAACCATGTGTATGTGACCATTAACATCTGCTAACCATGTGTATGTGACCATTAACATCTGCTAACCATGTGACCATTAACATCTGCTAACCATGTGTATGTGACCATTAACATCTGCTAACCATGTGTATGTGACCATTAACATGTGCTAACCATGTGACCATTAACATCTACTAACCATGTGACCATTAACATCTGCTGACCATGTGTATGTGACAAATAACATCTTCTAACCATGTGTATGTGACAAATAACATCTTCTAACCATGTGCATGTGACCATTAACATCTGCTAACCATGTGTATGTGACCAATAACATCTGCTAACCATGTGTATGTGACCATTAACATCTGCTAACCATGTGTATGTGACCAATAACATCTGCTAACCATGTGTATGTGACCATTAACATCTGCTAACCATGTGTATGTGACCAATAACATCTGCTATAACCATGTGCATGTGACCAATAACATCTACTAACCATGTGACCAATAACATCTGCTAACCGGGACTTTTGGCAGCTGTCAATCGTTGTGTCTGATTGAGAACCATACTTAGGTAGCCTGTGTTCCCACTATGATTTGTGGGTAGTTGTTTTCTGTTGTGTGTCTGCACCAACCAGAACTGTTTCGGGTCGTTTGCGTTGTAATTTTTTTGTTATTTCTGTGTTAATAAATATGGACACATACCACACTGCACCTTGGTCCTCTCCTTCCAACACTCGTTACAATTACACTTGAAAAAATGATACCAATTGCTTTATTCTTAAAGAAAAATCAGATTTATTGAATTCTCCAAGTGGTGTATATTAAAGGGAACTTCATTTAATTTAACAGGCTTTAAAAAAAAATCAATATCGGTGCACAATTTCCACTTAAAAATATATTTTTTAAAAAGCGCTCGTTTCGTGGAACGACACAGATATCAATGAATAAAACGTCAGTCTCTATTGAGTAGCATCAGATTGCAGCTTTTTCTCATCGGTGCAGCGTTATGTTTCTCAGGCTACAAATAATATATAATTAGTGTGTTTCTCTGCATTAGGCTCTGAGGCTGGCTCATATTGACAGCCTCACTCTTCCTAGCACAGGAATGCCATAGTAATGAGCCCCTTAGAGACAACTACGCCAAGGAGACACGCATCATTTTTCTTTTTCTCCTGCCTCAAATATTTAATCCCAATTGGAAACGTTAAACCAACAGCACATTATTGACTTTTAAATTGCATGTAAAACATACACTGTTAAAACATCTAGCTGTTTTTTCACTTTGTTTTTTTGTCTCTCTCTCTACGGAATACGGCAAAATCGAAGATGTTGAATATGAATAAAGATTCCTTTATATTTTTGTTTTTCGAAGAAAAACAATATCTTAACGTAAAAATCTATAAATACATATTTGTATATTTCATTATCATTTGATTGAACTTCTTCTCTGAAGTGCTGATGGCACGGTGTGTGTGATTCCCCTGATGTTGCTTGTCTACTTGGTCAGACCTTGATGCAACCAAATTCAATGTGAAGTCCACTGCTATAGAAACGAAAGATAATTCATTAAAGAATGTAGCAGAGAGAGAGAGAGAGAGAGAGGGGGAGCAATAGCAGAGGGAAAATCAGATAGCAATAGAGACAGCAAGGGGAAAGAGAGAGATAACAGAGAGAGAGAGGGGGAGCAATAGAGACAGCAGGGGGAAAGAGAGAGAGATAACACAGAGAGAGAGAGGGAGCAATGGAGACAGCAGGGGGAAAGAGAGAGATAACAGAGAGAGAGAAAGAGAGAGATAACAGAGAGAGAGAGAGGGGGCAATAGAGACAGCAGGGGGAAAGAGAGAGATAGCAGAGAGAGAGAGCAGAGAGATAGCAGAGAGAGAAAGCAGAGAGAGCAGAGAGAGAGCAGAGAGAGAGAGAGCAGAGAGAGATAGCAGAGAGAGAAAGCAGAGAGAGCAGAGAGAGTGAGGGAGCAATAGAGACAGCAGGGGGAAAGAGAGAGATAGCAGAGAGAGAGAGAGCAGAGAGATAGCAGAGAGAAAAATGGAGAGAGCAGATAGAGATAGCAGGAGGAGAAAATGACAGAGTAGATTGACAGAGGTCTTTGTTCCAAGCCTGTGACAGAGACAAGAGTCCAGGGCAACAGCACTAAAATACTGCAGAACAATATGAAACTCAGAAAGGAGAAAGGTCCTAAATAACAACACTATGGAAACACAAGGGGAATAAATAACAAGGTCTTAAAATTGGATATCAGTGTTCTGTTTCCTGTTGTTATTTATATTGGTGCCTATTTAGAATTAAATCTTATATGAATGAGGAGGAAGACCCAAGACCCAAGACCCAAGACCCAAGACCCAAGACCCAAGACCCAAGACTCAAGACCCAAGACCCAAGACCCAAGACCCAAGACCCAAGACCCAAGACCCAAGACCCAAGACCCAAGACCAAGACCCAAGACCCAAGGCCTAAGACCCAAGACCCAAGACCCAAGACCCAAGACCCAAGACCCAAGACCCAAGACCCAAGACCCAAGACCCAAGACCCAAGACCCAAGGCCCAAGACCCAAGACCCAAGACCCAAGACCCAAGACCCAAGACCCAAGACCCAAGACCCAAGACCCAAGACCCAAGACCCAAGGCCCAAGACTCAAGACCCAAGACCCAAGACCCAAGACCCAAGACCCAAGACCCAAGACCCAAGACCCAAGACTCAAGACCCAAGACCCAAGACTCAAGACCCAAGACCCAAGACCCAAGACCCAAGACCCAAGACCCAAGACCCAAGACCCAAGACTCAAGACCCAAGACCCAAGACTCAAGACCCAAGACCCAAGACCCAAGACCCAAGGCTCAAGACCCAAGACCCAAGACCCAAGACCCAAGACTCAAGACCCAAGACCCAAGACCCAAGACCCAAGACCAAGACCCAAGGCTCAAGACCCAAGACCCAAGGCTCAAGACCCAAGGCTCATAACGAGATTGCTGCTATGTGATTTATGTTTTATTTATCTCCATCTGTCTGCCGCTCTCTCTGTCTGAATCTGTCTGTCTGTCTCTCTGTCTGTCTGCCTCGCTGTCTGTCTGCCTCTCTGTCTGTCTGCCGCTCTCTCTGTCTGAATCTGTCTGTCTGTCTCTCTGTCTGTCTGCCTCTCAGTCTGTCTGCCTCTCTGTCTGTCTGCCGCTCTCTCTGTCTGAATCTGTCTGTCTGCCTCTCTGTCTGTCTGCCGCTCTCTCTGTCTGAATCTGTCTGTCTGTCTCTCTGTCTGTCTGCCTCGCTGTCTGTCTGCCTCTCTGTCTGTCTGCCGCTCTCTCTGTCTGAATCTGTCTGTCTGTCTCTCTGTCTGTCTGCCTCTCAGTCTGTCTGCCTCTCTGTCTGTCTGCCGCTCTCTCTGTCTGAATCTGTCTGTCTGTCTCTCTGTCTGTCTGCCTCTCAGTCTGTCTGCCTCTCTGTCTGTCTGCCTCTCTCTCTCTCTGTCTGAATCTGTCTGTCTGCCTCTCTGTCTGTCTGCCTCTCAGTCTGTCTGCCTCTCTGTCTGTCTGCCTCTCTGTCTGTCTGCCTCTCTGTCTGTCTGCCTCTCTCTCTCTCTGTCTGAATCTGTCTGTCTGCCTCTCAGTCTGTCTGCCTCTCTGTCTGTCTGCCTCTCTGTCTGTCTGCCTCTCTCTCTCTCTGTCTGAATCTGTCTGTCTGCCTCTCAGTCTGTCTGCCTCTCTGTCTGTCTGCCTCGCTGTCTGTCTGCCTCGCTGTCTGTCTGCCTCTCTGTCTGTCTGCCTCTCTCTCTCTCTGTCTGAATCTGTCTGTCTGTCTCTCTGTCTGTCTGCCTCTCTGTCTGTCTGCCTCACTGTCTGTCTGCCTCGCTGTCTGTCTGCCTCTCTGTCTGTCTGCCTCTCTCTCTCTCTGTCTGTCCCTGCTGATTGTCTGCCTCTCTGTCTGCCTGCCTCCCTCTGTCTGCATCTCCCTGTCTGTCTGCCTCTCTGTCTGCCTGCCTCTCTCTGTCTGCCTCGCTGTCTGCATCTCCCTGTCTGTCTGCCTCTCTCTCTCTGTCTGTCCCTTCTGATTGTCTGCCTCTCTGTCTGCCTGCCTCTCTCTGTCTGCCTCTCTGTCTGCATCTCCCTGTCTGTCTGTCTCTCTCTCTCTTTCTGTCCCTTCTGATTGTCTCCCTCCCTCTCTGTCTGCCTGCCTCTCTCTGTCTGCCTCTCTGTCTGCATCTCCCTGTCTGTCTGCCCCTCACTGTCCGCCTCTCTGTCTGCTGTTTTTGTTGTTGTAGAGTTAAATAAGGACACCGTCTGTCACAAAGACACAAACCTGCTGCAGCAAAAATGATGGTACAAAGGGGTACGAACAGAATCAATGAATCAGCCAGCTAACTTGTATAAACATTCTAAAATAACTTTTTATTTTTTAGAAAGATAAACATGAACGGGGTTTAACTGATTCAACAACCTAAAACACATGAATAAGTTTAGTTTCTTAATGAACCAGAAAATCAATAGTTATCTCAGGCTATTTATTAAAACCCTTTCATTGTTTATTTTTGAAAAACAAAACATGTTTAAAATGAATTCATGTTAATTAACTTGACCCTACCCATCCCTTAAGGGGGATAATTGTCATCAGCAACTGCTGATAGCGACACACCTGTCGTCTCAGATTTTGAAATGATGCTTTACAGCGAAAGCAATCCAAGTGTTTGTGTAAGTTTAGCGATCGCACAACAAAACATTAAATACACTTGCGCGAGCAAAACTCATGTGACCACTTGACGCGATGTAATCGTTCTGGCTAATTTTTCAAAATAAAAGCTTGAAACTATGTCTGGAGACTGATACCTTGAGGAAGTGATAGGAAAATGAATCTGGTTGACATCCCTCTAAATGGAGCAATGGGAGGCTATGGACATACTTTGGATATAAATATGCAGTTTATCGAACAAAACATACATGATGTCCTATGAGTGTCATCTGACGAAGATCATCAAAGGTTGGTGATGAATTTTATCTCTTTCTTCTTTTTGTGACTCCTCTCTTTTGGCTGGAAAATGGCTGTGTGTGTTTTGTGACTAGGCTCTGACCTAACATAATCATATGTTGTGCTTTCGCTGTAAAACCTTTTTGAAATCGTACACTGTGGGTAGATTAACAAGATGTTTGTCTTTCATTTGCTGTATTGGACTTGTTAATGTCTGAAAGTTACATATTTCCCCAAAAATATTTAGAATTTTGCACGCTGCCTTTTCAGAGGAATGTTGTCGATGGGTGACCCTAGCCATAAGAAGTTAAAGCAGCCTAGTTTTGGGATATTTGATTCTTTCCTTGGGTCCAGCTCAGCCCCTCTTCCCTCCCCCTTTACCGTGTGGTTAGTTAGTTAGTTAGCTGTATAGTAGTAGGCTAGTTTAGGGGTGTTTTGATTAGTTAGTTAGTTAGCCATAAGAAGTTAAAGCATGATTTGCATGAGTTATGTTACGGGTCTCGTTTCCATCCCCCCTAGATAGCAGGGACAAAGGGATTCGTAAAAAGAAATAACAAATGATCCAGGTTCTTCCATCCTGGTTACCACATGTTCAGAAATATCAAATGATCCAGGTTCTTCCATCCTGGTTACCACATGTTCAGACATATCAAATGATCCAGGTTCTTCCATCCTGGTTACCACATGTTCAGAAATATCAAATGATCCAGGTTCTTCCATCCTGGTTACCACATGTTCAGAAATATCAAATGATCCAGGTTCTTCTACCATGGATCCACATGTTCAGACATAACAACTGATCCAGGTTCTTCTACCATGGATCCACATGTTCAGACATAACAACTGATCCAGGTTCTTCTACCATGGATCCACATGTTCAGACATAACAAATGATCCAGGTTCTTCAGGTTTGTTCAGATTACATTTTCAGGTAATTTATGACAAAGTGCATTTTTTTTTAAATTACTATCATAGAAATAATTTTAAATGTGACATTAACTTTAAACATTGATGAATTAACCCCATGGGTCATGAAATGTGGTTTAACCAATCTATGTTGTCTGATGTAGTGTGCTGTTAACAATTTAATCATACTTTTCAACAAAATTAGTATTTTTAGAGAAGACAATGTATTTTCCATTTTCTTAGCCTGCCATACTTTTTACTGATGAATCGACTTGTTGAACACAGTTTTATAAAATTAAATATTAATTAAAATGCTTTTTGGTCTTTTTATATTTGAACTATTTGCTTATTTCTACTCTTCAAGGTCTCACCTATCAGGAATGGTGCAAATCCCTCACCAACTTAATTCCTGTATTTTATCCCATATCTGGTGACTGTTTTTTTTGTTTTCTTACAGCTCTCTGAGCAAAGTTAAAGTGCCACTGAACATCAGCAAACCAAAAGGATACAAATTATGTAAATTTATGTAGGAAGGCTTGAGGAATTGGCCAATCAAGTTCAAGAGATTTTTTATTATTTCCCTCTGGTTTACACATTCTAAATACTGTAATGATATTGTTGTAAGATGAACTACTAATAATAAACCATATTCAAACTGCTGGACCAGTCTGGGTTCCCTGGTGCAGCAGAATGGTCAAAAATGAGACCGGGACAGTGTAAAAGATAATGCCGTATTAAATATATAATTTGGAATAAGGTCATATTATTAAACAATATACAACGTGTGCAAGTGAGTACAGTTACCATAGAAACAATTACCATTAAAAAAAAACATGTAATAACCAGGTAATGACGATAGGTAAGTAACAACTTTATAGTAGGTATTCTGGGTAATTATAATCTATCTGGGTAATTATAATCTATCTGGGTAATGATAATCTATCTGGGTAATTATAATCTATCTGGGTAATTATAATCTATCTGGGTAATTATAATCTACCGGGTTTACCATTTAAAACTAAATCTGATTAAATACAATGTACCAATACACCTGATCACACAATCAGATTCAGAAATGTATTAAAAGATCAAAAGTTCAATATATTCCTTTAATAAGACATTAAACCCCCAACACCAGTAAATAACCCACAGTGTAATCAACATGAGTGTAGCCTGCAATTAAAGGAGCAGAGCAGTGAGTGTACTGTAAAGTCCTCCTACCACACCGGAATAAGGTCTGCAAATAAAGGGCTTAATGCCCTTCCCAGGAAAAAAAAATATATATATTTATATGCAAGAATACAAATGGTTGAGGTTGGTTGCCTGGGGCAACCTAAAGAAAATACACTGTTCATCAACAGAGTCACAGTAAGCTCAAGTATAATGAATAACATTCATTCAATTCACTTTGGTACAAATTAAACATAATTTAAACAATGGATCTGTGACCCCCCCGGTTGAGCTAATGCAGGCTAATGTGATTAGCATGAGGTTGAGCTAACGTACTGTAGGCTAATGTGATTAGCATGAGGTTGAGCTAACGTACTGTAGGCTAATGTGATTAGCATGAGGTTGAGCTAACGTACTGTAGGCTAATGTGATTAGCATGAGGTTGAGCTAATGTACAGTAGGCTAATGTGATTAGCATGAGGTTGAGCTAACGTAGGCTAATGTGATTAGCATGAGGTTGAGCTAACGTAGGCTAATGCGATTAGCATGAGGTTGAGCTAACGTAGGCTAATGTGATTAGCATGAGGTTGTAAGTAACAAGAACATTTCCCAGGACATAGACATATCTGATATTGACAGAAAGCTTAAGAAGATATTGGAAGATATTGTTCTGCTGAAATATGAATTCCTCTCCCATTGTCGTGAAGCAGTCTGAAGCAGTGAAGCAGTGAAGCAGTCTGAAGCAGTCTGAAGCAGTCTGAAGCAGGTTTTCCTCTGTGTTTAGCTCCATACCATTTATTTTTATCCAGAAAAGGTATATTGATGTCAAGCTGTTGGATGTATGGGGGACAGAGGAAGATGTCCATATCCACACAATGATGCCGCCACCACCAGGCTTCAAAACAAGGAGGCAATTGCTCAGTGATGTGTAGTGTTGGATTTGCCTCAAACATCAATTCAGGCATAAACATGTTTTTGCAGTATTACTTTAGTGCTTTGTTGTACACACGATGTAGAGAGCATTTGGAAAAGTAGTCAGACAGAACATTTTGTTATGTTACAGTCAGACCTTGACTTTTTCAACATTTTGTTATGTTACAGGCCCCTTATTCTAAATACATTTCTTTTTTAAACGAAGACCCTTTATTTATGTAATTATTCAGAACCTTTGCTATGAGACTCTAAATGGAGCCTTGGGTGCATCTTGTTTCCATTGATCAGCCAGAAAATAGATGAGCAGCGATGCTCCCCATCCAACCTGACAGAGCTTGAGAGGATCTGAAGAGAAAGAATGGAAATAATGCATAGAATGCAGACAAGAGAATCTCCCCAAATATACATGTGCCAAGCTTGTTGCGTCATACCCAAGAAGACTTGAGGCTGTAATTGCTGCTTAAGGTTCTTCAACAAAGTACTGAGAGAAGAGTCTGAATACTTATTCAAATGTGATATTTTCGTTTTTAAGAATAAGGCTGTAACATAACAAAATGAGGAAAAAGGGTCTGAATACTGTCGGGTTTAGAATATTGTTATTCCGTATATATTTGTATTATTATTTTGTCACAGCCATTGAACTCTAACTGTTTTACAATCACGAATGTCCCCATGGTAACAACCCTGAGCAGTTTCCTTCCTGTCCTGCAGCTCAGTTCAGAAGTACGACTGTTTCTTTGATGTGTCCGGGTGGTTTAATACATCATCCCCCACATAAATATTCACTTCACCTTGCTTAAAGACATTTATTCAATGTCTGATGTCATAATGTTACCGATCTACCAATCACTGCCCTTTATGAGGCTATCAAAAAGGCTCCCTGGTCTTTGTAGTTAAATCAGTGCTTGAACTTCAATACTAGACTGAGGGACCTTACAGCTGTTGGATGTATGGGGGACAGAGGAAGGGTCAGTCATTCACTACTAGACTGAGGGACCTTACAGCTGTGGTATGTATGGGGGACAGAGGAAGGGTCAGTCATTCACTACTAGACTGAGGGACCTTACAGCTGTGGTATGTATGGGGGACAGAGGAAGGGTCAGTCATTCACTACTAGACTGAGGGACCTTACAGATGCTGTATGTATGGGGGACAGAGGAAGGGTCAGTCATTCACTACTAGACTGAGGGACCTTACAGCTGTGGTATGTATGGGGGACAGAGGAAGGGTCAGTCATTCACTACTAGACTGAGGGACCTTACAGATGCTGTATGTATGGGGGACAGAGGAAGGGTCAGTCATTCACTACTAGACTGAGGGACCTTACAGCTGTGGTATGTATGGGGGACAGAGGAAGGGTCAGTCATTCACTACTAGACTGAGGGACCTTACAGCTGTGGTATGTATGGGGGACAGAGGAAGGGTCAGTCATTCACTACTAGACTGAGGGACCTTACAGCTGTGGTATGTATGGGGGACAGAGGAAGGGTCAGTCATTCGCTACTAGACTGAGGGACCTTACAGCTGTGGTATGTATGGGGGACAGAGGAAGGGTCAGTCATTCACTACTAGACTGAGGGACCTTACAGCTGTGGTATGTATGGGGGACAGAGGAAGGGTCAGTTATAAAATAATGTCAACCCGTATTATTTGAAACAATGTAACATATTCTGTGATTTCTTAAGACAAATTGTATCCTGAACTAAGGCCTAAACAAAGACGCTGAAAACGTATGACTATTTATTTGAGATATAACATTTGTGTTAATCTTGTTATTCGTTCTTCCACTTTAACATTAGAGTATTTTGAGTTCATTGGTGACAACAAATAACATTTAAAACAATTCTAATCCCACTTTTTAACACAATAAAACATCAAGAAATACAAGGGTGTCAAGTTTGTTGTTAATATAATAACAACATAACATAATAACATAATAACATAATAACATAATAACATAATAACATAACATAATAACATAACATAATAACATAATAACATAATAACATAATAACATAATAACATAACAACATAACATAACATAAGAACATAATAACATAACATAATAACATAATAACATAATAACATAACATAATAACATAATAACATAATAACATAATAACATAACATAATAACAATAACATAATAACATAATAACATAATAACATAATAACATAATAACATAATAACATAACATAATAACATAATAACATAACATAATAACAATAACATAATAACATAATAACATAATAACATAACAACATAACATAACATAAGAACATAATAACATAACATAATAACATAATAACATAATAACATAACATAATAACATAATAACATAATAACATAATAACATAACATAATAACAATAACATAATAACATAATAACATAATAACATAATAACATAATAACATAATAACATAACATAATAACATAATAACATAACATAATAACAATAACATAATAACATAATAACAATAACATAATAACATAATAACATAATAACATAACATAACATAATAACAATAACATAATAACATAATAACATAACATAATAACATAATAACATAACATAATAACATAATAACATAATTACATAATAACATAATTACATAATAACATACCATAATAACATAATAACATAATAACATAACATAATAACATAACATAATAACATAACATAATAACATAATAACATAATACCATAATAACATAATAACATAATAACATAATAACATAACAACATAACATAATAACATAATAACATAACATAATAACAATAACATAATAACATAATAGCATAATAACATAACATAATAACAATAACATAATAACATAATAACATAATAACATAATAACATGATAACATAATAACATAATAACATAATAACATAACATAATAACATAATAACATAATAACATAACATAACATAATAACAATAACATAATAATAACTAACATAATAACATAATAACATAACATAATAACATAATAACATAATTACATAATAACATAATTACATAATAACATACCATAATAACATAATAACATAATAACATAACATAATAACATAACATAATAACATAACATAATAACATAATAACATAATACCATAATAACATAATAACATAACATAATAACATAATAACATAATAACATAATAACATAACATAACATAATAACATAATAACAATAACATAACATAATGAGAACAAGGAGCAGCGTAAATAGAGTTCCACATATTTATTAAAGTGGACCTTCAAAAAACAACAACAGAATAAACGAACGTGAAGTTCGTAACGCACATAGGCACTAAACCAGAACGAAACAATATCCCACAAACACAAGTGGGAAAAGGAACACATTAAGTATAATCCCCAATTAGAGGCAACGATCATCAGCTGCCTCCAAACCAACAACATAGAAATTCAAGACTAGAACACCCCCTAGTCACGCTCTGACCTATTGCACCATAGAGAAACCCAAGGACTCTCTATGGTCAGAGGGTGTGACAGTACCCCCCCCCCCCCAAAAGGTGCAGACTCTGACCACAAAACCTGAACCTGGATGGGGAGGGTTAGGGTGGGTAACTAGCGTTACTGGAGGCTCCAGACCGTTGACCGTTACTGGAGGCTCCAGACCGTTGACCGTTACTGGAGGCTCCGGACTGAGAACCGTTATGGGAGGCTCCGGACTGTTGACCGTTGCTGGAGGCTCCAGACCGTTGACCAATACAGGAGGCTCCAGACCGTTGACCGTTACTAGAGGCTCCGGACTGAGAACCGCTACTGGAGGCTCCGGACTGAGAACCGTTACTGGAGGCTCCAGACCGTTGACTGTTACTGGAGGCTCCAGAGCGTTGACTGTTACTGGAGGCTCCAGACCGTTGACCGTTACTGGAGGCTCCGGACTGAGAACCGTTACTGGAGGCTCCAGACCGTTGACCGTTACTGGAGGCTCCAGACCGTTGACCGTTACTGGAGGCTCCGGACCGTTGACCGTTACTGGAGGCTCCGGACCGTTGACCATTGCTGGAGGCTCCAGACCGTTGACTGTTACTGGAGGCTCCAGACTGTTGACCGTTACTGGAGGCTCCAGACTGTTGACTGTTACTGGAGGCTCCAGACCGTTGACCGCTACTGGAGGCTCCAGACCGTTAACTGTTACTAGAGGCTCCAGACCGTTGACCGTTACTGGAGGCTCCGGACTGAGAACCGTTACTGGAGGCTCCGGACTGAGAACCGCTACTGGAGGCTCCGGACTGAGAACCGTTACTGGAGGCTCCAGACCGTTGACTGTTACTGGAGGCTCCAGAGCGTTGACTGTTACTGGAGGCTCCAGACCGTTGACCGTTACTGGAGGCTCCGGACTGAGAACCGTTACTGGAGGCTCCAGACCGTTGACCGTTACTGGAGGCTCCAGACCGTTGACCGTTACTGGAGGCTCCGGACCGTTGACCGTTACTGGAGGCTCCGGACCGTTGACCATTGCTGGAGGCTCCAGACCGTTGACTGTTACTGGAGGCTCCAGACTGTTGACCGTTACTGGAGGCTCCAGACTGTTGACTGTTACTGGAGGCTCCAGACCGTTGACCGCTACTGGAGGCTCCAGACCGTTGACTGTTACTAGAGGCTCCAGACCGTTGACCGTTACTGGAGGCTCCGGACTGAGAACCGTTACTGGAGGCTCCGGACTGAGAACCGTTACTGGAGGCTCCAGACCGTTGACTGTTACTGGAGGCTCCAGACCGTTGACTGTTACTGGAGGCTCCAGACCGTTGACCGTTACTGGAGACTCCAGACCGTTGACCATTACTGGAGGCTCCGGACCGTTGACCGTTACTGGAGGCTCCGGACTGTTGACCATTACTGGAGGCTCCAGACCTTTGACTGTTACTGGAGGCTCCAGACTGTTGACCGTTACTGGAGGCTCCAGACCCTTGACTGTTACTGGAGGCTCCAGACCGTTGACCGTTACTGGAGGCTCCAGACCGTTGACCGTTACTGGAGGCTCCAGACCGTTGACCATCGCTGGAAGCTCCGGACTGTACACACGCACTGGTGGACGGGTGCAGAGAGCCGGCACAGGACGTACCGGACTGATGACACGCTCTTCAGGGCGAGTGCCGTTCAGAATACACCTAACGAACATCTCTCTCCGATCTCCCCCCTCCATCGAGTAGCACATCCCATGCTGTATCACAACCGGCCCGTGATTGGTCCAGCGTCATCCAGGTTTAGGGTAGGCAGTCATTATAAATAAGAATTTGTTCTTAACTGACTTTATAAATAAGGTCAAAAACAAAGGTGCCCCTGACCATGCAGCCCCTGACCATACAGCCCCTGACCATGCAGCCCCTGACCATACAGCCCCTGACCATACAGCCCCTGACCATACAGCCCCTGACCATACAGCCCCTGACCATGCAGCCCCTGACCATTCAGCCCCTGACCATACAGCCCCTGACCATTCTGCCTCCTTCACCGAACTTTACAGTTGGTACTATGCATTTGGGCAGGTAGTGTTTCCAGGCATCCACCAAAGCCAGATTCGTCGTTTGGCCTCCCAGATGGTGAAGTGTGATTCTTCACTCCAGAGAACACATTTCCATCGCTCCAGAGTCCATTACCCCTAGGGGTACCCTCAAGCCGGTTCACATTTTTTTTCCTTCACTTTTTCAAACAGTACATTTATATTTTCCAAAGGGGCTATACATTTGCGTGAGATTTCTTTTCTCGCCTGAGAAAAGTGTTCAGAGAAATAACGACACAATGTCAAATACTGTGACGCCCTTGTTTGTCTATGGTGTAGTAGGTCAGGGCGTGACTAGGGGGTATTTTAGTTTATGTTTCTATGTTGTGTTCTAGTTTATATTTCTATGTTGTGTTCTAGTTTATATTTCTATGTTGTGTTCTAGTTTATATTTTCTATGTTTGTGTTTTTGTATGATTCCCAATTAGAGGTAATCGTTGTCTCTAATTGGGGATCACATTTAAGTAGCTATTTTTCCCACCTGTGTTTGTGGGATATTGTTTTGTGTTTGTTCCTGTGCACCACGTAGTCACGTTTAGTTGTTCGTTTATTGATATATTTTGTTTTGTTTCATTTTCTCTTTGAATTAAATATGTGGACCTCAACATCCGCTGCGCCTTGGTCCCGTTCTTACGACCGCCGTGACAAATACAGGAAGCATAGTCATTAACATCCAATCACATGATCCGTTACTCTATTGCAGGAAACCTCTTCTTGCGAAGACATTTAGAAACATGACAATTTCAAAAATAAGCCACAATAGTTTTTGGAGCGAAAATAAAGATGACTTTTGAGTAGTAAGACATGTATAAAAGCAACAGATACCATTAATAAGAAGGGGCTAGAAGCGTCTTGTATGGTGAGCTATCGAGTGGCTAGGACAGGCAAGCCCCATACTACCGTGGAGGACTGGCTAGGACAGGCAAGCCCCATACTACCGTGGAGGACTTAATTTTTGCTGCTGCCGAGGATATGGCTGGGACAATGCTGGGGGAAAAGGCTCAAAAACGATACAGACAATGCCTTCATCAAACAACACTGTTTCACGACGCGTCAGTGACATGGCAGGAGATGTTTTGAAACAATTCCTGCTTCGCATACAAGCCAGTGAATTCCATGCATTACAGCTGGATGAGTCTGGCACAACGTGGCGAGCCTGGCACAACTCCTGGTATATGTCCTTTACGTTAATGGGGGGTCAATTAAGGAAGACCTCTTCTGCAAACCAATGGAATCCAGGATAACTGGAGAGGATATTTTTAAAGTAGTGGACAGCTTTGTGACATCTAATGGACTTTAGTGGTCAAGATGTGTTGGTACCTGTACTGATGGTGCAAAAGCCATGACAGGGAGACAGTGGAGTGGTAATACACGTGCAAGCAGTTGCTCCCGATGCCACTTGGGTACACTGCAGCATCCACCGAGAGGCTCTTGCTGCCAAGGGAATGCCTGACAGCTTGAAAGATGCTTTGGACACTACAGTGAAAATGGTTATTGACATGAGAGAGATGAACTTAAAGTTTTCTTTACTGAGCATCATTTGTTCTTGTTTGACCACTCGCCTGAATGATCGATATCTAGGATTACAGGGACTCTCCGCAACTATATTCAATGTGCAGAACAAAATTTCAGTATCCACCAGGGAATGCCTGACAGCTGACCTGTGCGGGACAAATCTGAGGTTATGATTAAGAAGTTGGAGCTCTTTTCTGTCTGCATTAACTAGGACAACGCACAGGTTTTTTCAATTTTTTTGTGCAAACTGACATTTTTTTATTTATTTTTTACCTTTATTTAACTAGGCAAGTCGCCCCAATGTCAAATGTGATCTAGCGAAGCACCTGAGTGAGCTGGGTGCGCAATTATGCAGGTACTTTCCCAAAGTGGACGACACAAACAACTGGATTCATTACCCCTTTCATGCCCTGCCTCCAGTCCACTTACCGGTATCTGAACAAGAGAGCCTCATCGAAATTGCAACAAGCGGTTCTGTGAAAATTGAATTTAATCAGAAGCCTCTGCCAGATTTCTGGATAGGGCTGCGCTCAGAGTTTCTTGACTTGGCAAATCACGCTGTTAAGTCACGCTGTTGATGCCCTTTGCAACCACGTACTCGTGGATTCTCGGCCCTCACTAGCATGAAAACCAAATACAGGCACAGACTGTATGGAAAATGATTTAAGCAGAGTTATGTGCATCCTTTCATGCACACCCTTCTCATTAACCTGTGGTGAGTTATTCACACCCTTCTCATTAACCTGTGGTGAGTTATTCACACCCTTCTCATTAACCTGTGGTGAGTTATTCACACCCTTCTCATTAACCTGTGGTGAGTTATTCACACCCTTCTCATTAACCTGTGGTGAGTTATTCACACCCTTCTCATTAACCTGTGGTGAGTTATTCACACCCTTCTCATTAACCAGTGGTGAGTTATTCACACCCTTCTCATTAACCTGTGGTGAGTTATTCACACCCTTCTCATTAACCTGTGGTGAGTTATTCACACCCTTCTCATTAACCAGTGGTGAGTTATTCACACCCTTCTCATTAACCTGTGGTGAGTTATTCACACCCTTCTCATTAACCTGTGGTGAG
Source organism: Oncorhynchus kisutch (assembly GCF_002021735.2). Lineage (NCBI taxonomy): Eukaryota > Metazoa > Chordata > Actinopteri > Salmoniformes > Salmonidae > Oncorhynchus > Oncorhynchus kisutch. The sequence continues at coordinate 82,698,197 of NC_034191.2, forward strand.
TTATTCACACCCTTCTCATTAACCAGTGGTGAGTTATTCACACCCTTCTCATTAACCTGTGGTGAGTTATTCACACCCTTCTCATTAACCTGTGGTGAGTTATTCACACCCTTCTCATTAACCAGTGGTGAGTTATTCACACCCTTCTCATTAACCTGTGGTGAGTTATTCACATCCTTCTCATTAACCTGTGGTGAGTTATTCACACCCTTCTCATTAACCAGTGGTGAGTTATTCACACCCTTCTCATTAACCAGTGGTGAGTTATTCACACCCTTCTCATTAACCTGTGGTGAGTTATTCACACCCTTCTCATTAACCTGTGGTGAGTTATTCACACCCTTCTCATTAACCAGTGGTGAGTTATTCACACCCTTCTCATTAACCAGTGGTGAGTTATTCACCATTTTCTATGAACAAATAAGGTTTTATATGTAAGATGGTTTAATAAAGAGCAAAATGATTGATTATTATTATATTATTATTTGTGCCCTGGTCCTATAAGAGCTCTTTGTCTCTTCCCACGAGCCTGGTTGTGACAAACACTCATTCTTAAGTTTAATAAATGTATAGTGTGTGGCTTACAAGGATGGCAAAAAACAACATTTGAGAGTGCGCTGACCCTGGTGCTAGAGGGGGTACAGCTGACCCTGGTGCTCAAGGGGGTACAGCTGACCCTGGTGCTCAAGGGGGTACAGCTGACCCTGGTGCTAGAGGGGGTACAGCTGACCCTGGTGCTAGAGGGGGTACAGCTGACCCTGGTGCTCAAGGGGGTACAGCTGACCCTGGTGCTAGAGGGGGTACAGCTGACCCTGGTGCTAGAGGGGGTACAGCTGACCCTGGTGCTAGAGGGGGTACAGCTGACCCTGGTGCTAGAGGGGGTACAGCTGACCCTGGTGCTCAAGGGGGTACAGATGACCCTGGTGCTAGAGGGGGTACAGCTGACCCTGGTGCTAGAGGGGGTACAGCTGACCCTGGTGCTAGAGGGGGTACAGCTGACCCTGGTGCTCAAGGGGGTACAGCTGACCCTGGTGCTAGAGGGGGTACAGCTGACCCTGGTGCTAGAGGGGGTACAGCTGACCCTGGTGCTAGAGGGGGTATGCAGCTGGAGGTTGAATGTTTGACGGGGTACCGGACTATAAGAAGTTTGGGAACCACTGATCTGGAAGATCAACATGTTTTCATAACCTGACTAGCTAAATTCCTTCTATTCTCAGTTCAAGGCTAGCAACACTGAACCATCCATGAGAGCACCAGCTGTTCCGGACTACTGTGTGATCACAGTAGCCGATGGGAGTAAGACATTTAGATCTAGACCAATAGCCTGTAGTGTAGCTGTTGGATCTATTGCACAAGAGTCTCCTGGAAGAGAATAGGGGATCATGGAGCTGGTATGAAGGCTGGGAACCACAAGTCAGAAGGCCACAATGGAGGCAGATGTGTGGGGTGGGGGAGAGAGAAAGAGGGGAAAGAGAGAGAGAGGAGAGAGGGAAAGAGGACAAAGGAGAGAGGGAAAGAGGAGAGATGGAGAAAGCGGAGATGGAGACAGGAGAGACGGAGACAGGAGAGATGGAGACAGGAGAGAGGAGAAATGGAGACAGGAGAGATGAAGACAGGAGACAGGAGAGATGGAGACAGGAGAGAGGAGAGATGGAGACAGGAGAGATGAAGACAGGAGACAGGAGAGATGGAGACAGGATAGATGGAGACAGGAGACAGGAGAGATGGAGACAGGAGAGATGGAAAAAGGAGAGATGGAAAGAGAGAGAGAGGAGAGAGTGAAAGAGGAGAGAGGAGAGAGGGAAAGAGGAGAGATGGGGAAAGGGGAGATGGAGACAGGAGAGACGGAGACAGGAGAGAGGAGAGATGGAGACGGGAGAGATGGAGACAGGAGATATGGAGACAGGAGAGATGGAGACCGGAGAGAGGATGAGATGGAGAAAGGAACACAAACACACTCCACAGAGCCCCAGGACAGCAACACAATTAGACCCAACCAAATCATGAGAAAACAAAAAGATAATTACTTGACACATTGGAAAGATTTAACAAAAAAAACTGAGCAAACTAGAATGCTATCTGGCCCGAAACAGAGAGTACAGCCGTGGCCAAAACTTTTGAGAATGACACAAGTACTCATTTTCACAAAGTCTGAATGTTATGAAGACTGATCAGATGATTTGCAATTAATTCAAACCCCCAAAAACATGTCCACTGCATTTCAGCAGAAGGCTTCCAAGAATGTCCAGCAAGCGCCAGTCTCCTAAAGTTGATTCAGCTGCGGGATCGGGGCACCACCAGTACAGAGCTTGCTCAGGAATGGCAGCAGGCAGGTGTGAGTGTATCTGCACGCACAGTGAGGCGAAGACTTTTGGAGGATGGCCTGGTGTCAAGAAGGGCAGCAAAGAAGCCACTTCTCTCCAGGAAAAACATCAGGGACAGACTGATATTCTGCAAAAGGTACAGGGATTGGACTGCTGAGGACTGGGGTAAAGTCATTTTCTCTGATGAATCCCCTTTCCGATTGTTTGGGGCATCCGGAAAAAGCTTGTCCGGAGAAGACGAGGTGAGCGCTAGCATCAGTCCTGTGTCATGCCAACAGTAAAGCATCCTGAGACCATTCATGTGTGGGGTTGCTTCTCAGCCAAGGGAGTGGGCTCACTCAAAATTTTGCCTAAGAACACAGCCATGAATAAAGAATGGTACCAACACACCCCCCGAGAGCAACTTCTCCCAACCATCCAGGAACAGTTTGGGGATGAACAATGCCTTTTCCAGCATTATCATAAGACAAAAGTGATAACTAAGTGGCTCAGGGAACAAAACATCGATATTTTGGGTGGTTGGCCAGGAAACTCCACATACCTTAATCCCATTGAGAACTTGTGGTGAATCCTCAAGAGACAAACAAAAACCCACAAATTCTGACAAACTCCAAACATTGATTATGCAAGAATGGGCTGCCATCAGTCAGGATGTGGCCCAGAAGTTAATTGACAGCATGCCAGGGCAGATTGCAGAGGTCTTGAACAAGAATGGTCAACACTGCAAATATTGAATCTTTGCATCATGTAATTTCATATAAATACTCTTTGAATCAACTTCATGTAACAAAAGCCTTTGAAACATATGAAATGCTTGTAATTATACTTCCGTTTTCCATCGTAACATCTGACAAAAATATATAAAGACACTGAAACAGCAAACTTTGTGGAAATTAATATTTGTGTCATTCTCAAAACTTTTGGCCATAACTTTACACAGCGGCAGAATACCTGACCACTGTGACTCACCTAAATTTAAGGAAAGCTTTGACTATGTACAGACTCAGTGAGCATAGCCTTGCTATTGAGAAAGGCCGCCATACGCAGACCTGGCTCTCAAGAGAAGACAGGCTATATGCTCACTGCCATCAAAATGCCATCAAAATGAGGTGGAAACTGAGCTGCACTTCCTAACCTCCTGCCCAATGTATGAGCATATTAGAGAGACATATTTCCCTCAGATTACACAGATCCACAAAGAATTCAAAAACAAAACAGATTTTGATAAAGTCCCATATCTACTGGGCGAAATTCCACAATGTGCCATCACAGCAGCAAGATTGTGACCTGTTGCCACAAGAAAAGGTCAATCAGTGAAGAACAAACACCATTGTAAATACAAACCATATTTATGCTTATTTATTTTCCCTTTTGTACAGTAGCCATTTATACATCGTTACAACACTGTATATAGACATGATATGACATTTGTAATGTCTTTATTGTTTTGAAACTTCTGTATGTATAGTGTTTACTGTTAATTTGTATTGTTTATTTCACTTTTGTATATTATCTACCTCACTTGCTTTGGCAATGTTAACACATATATCCCATGCCAATAAAGCCCCTTGAATTGAATTGAATAGAGACAGGAGAGATATAGACAGGAGAGATATAGACAGGAGAGAGAGAGAGAGGAGACAGGAGAGATATAGACAGGAGAGATATAGACAGGAGAGAGAGAGAGAGAGAGGAGAGAGAGAGGAGACAGGAGAGATATAGACAGGAGAGAGAGAGAGAGAGAGAGAGAGACAGGAGACAGGAGAGATATAGACAGGAGAGATAGAGAGAGAGAGAGAGACAGGAGACAGGAGAGATATAGACAGGAGAGAGAGAGAGAGAGAGAGAGAGGAGACAGGAGAGATTTAGACAGAGACAAGTGAGAGGAGAGATAGAGAGAGAGACAGGAGACAGGAGAGATTTAGACAGAGACAAGTGAGAGGAGAGATAGAGAGAGGGTAGAAGGAAAGAAGAGAAGGGAGGTGTGTCTGAATCTGAATCTACATTGATGCATTAATACCCTGAAATGACCTTCAGTTTGTCTTCACCAAATGCCTCAGAGTGAATTCAGTCTCTACCTAACTGTATGTGTGTGTGTGTGTGTTGTGTGTGTGTGTGTGTGTGTGTGTGTGTGTGTGTGTGTGTGTGTGTGTGTGTGTGTGTGTGAGAGAGAGAGAGCATAGCAAACAATCTGTTGCCAGCCAATGCATTGAGAGTCACATAAACATCTGATTGAATACAATACATACAGTACCAGTCAAAGTTTGAACACACCCAGAGTTTGGACACACCCAGAGTTTGGACACACCCAGAGTTTGGACACACCCAGAGTTTGGACACACCCAGAGTTTGGACACACCCAGAGTTTGGACACACCCAGAGTTTGGACACACCCAGAGTTTGGACACACCCAGAGTTTGGACACATCCAGAGTTTGGACACACCCATTCCATGTTTTTTTTTCTTTATTTTTACTATTTCTAGATTGTATAATTATTATATTATTATTAATTATAGTGAAGACATCAACACCATAAAATAACACATATGGAATCATGTAGTTGTTGCCCTCAATCTCACACAAATTATCAAGGAACCTACCAGGTCCAACCTCAAATCCGTAAACATAGATATAGAGCTTACATAGATATCATCCTGACCAACTCGCCCTCTAAATACACCTCTGCTGTTTTCAATCAGGATCTCAGTGATCACTGCCTCATTACCTGTGTGCGTACTGGGTCTCCTGTCAAATGTCCACCCCCTCATCACTGTCAAACGCTCCCTAAAACACGTTTCATCTTTCAGGCCTTTCTAATCGACCTGGACCAGGTATCCTGGAAGGATATTGACCTCATCCCGTCAGTAGAAGATGCCTGGTGCTCTTCAAAAAGTATCCTCTTCATCTTCAATAAGCCAATTCAAAAAATGTAGAATTAAGAACAGATATAGCCCTTGGTTCACCCCAGACTTTTACTGCCCTTGATCAGCAAAAAAAAACATCCTGTGGCGTTAGCTTCCCCGCGATATACCACTTTTCAGGGAAGCCAGGAACCAATACACACAATCAGTTAGGAAAGCAAAGGCTTTTTCAAACAGAAATGTATATCCTGTAGTACTAACTCCAAAAGGTTCTGGGACACTGTAAAGTCCATGGAGAATAAGAGCCCCTCCTCCCAGCTGCCCACTGCACTGAGGATAGGAAACACTGTCACCACAGATTAATCCATGATAATTGAGAATTTCAATAAGCATTTCTCTATGGCTGGCCATGCTTCCCACCGGGCTACCCCAACCCCCGGTCAATAGTTCTGCACCCCCCACATCAACTGCCCAAGCCCCCCCCCCCCTCCCCATTTCTCCTTCACCCAAATCCAAACAGCCGATGTTCCGAAAGAGCTGCAAAATCTGGATCCCTACAAATCAGCTGGGCTAGACAATCTGGAACCCTACAAATCAGCTGGGCTAGCCAATCTGGATCCCTACAAATCAGCTGGGCTAGACAATCTGGAACCTCTCTTCCTAAATTATTATAACATAGTAATGAGTCTGAAGACAGCCATCTCCTGCATCACTATAACATTCTAATGAGTCTGTGAAGACAGCCATCTCCTGCATCATTATTACATTCTAATGAGACAGTCTGAAGACAGCCATCTCCTGCATCATTATAACATTCTAATGAGACAGTCTGAAGACAGCAATCTCCTGCATCATTGTTTTGTATCATCTGCTTCTGCGTTCTGTAAGGAAACAGAGTGCTGTGGGTGCCATTTTCTCTCTCCTCACCTTTCCTCCCTCCCTACCTCCTTTCCCCTCCTCATCCCTCTCTCCTTTCTCGCTTGTGGTGGCTACCCCTCCTCCTCCCTCTCTCCGTTCTCGGCCATGTGGTGGCTACCCCTCCTCATCCCTCTCTCCTTTCCTTCTCGGCCATGTGGTGGCTACCCCTCCTCATCCCTCTCTCCTTTCTCGGCCATGTGGTGGCTACCCCTCCTCATCCCTCTCTCCTTCTTCTCGGCCATTGTGGTGGCTACCCCTCCTCATCCCTCTCTCCTTTCTCGGCCATGTGGTGGCTACCCCATCCTCATCCTCTCCTCCTTCTCGGCCATGTGTGGCTACCCCCTCCTCATCCCTCTCTCCTTTCCTTCGGCCATGTGGTGGCTACCCTCCTCATCCCTCTCATCCTTCTCGGCTAACAAGCTTTTAACTTCTTTGAGTTTAGTACGATTTCTGTCATTTTTCACCAGGCGTTAAGCGTTAATCTCTCGGGACCAAAACCCCACCAATCGCGCCTTCAGGAGCGAGGAACTGTGCATCAGTGGCCTTGACTACCTCGGGAGTTCCACAGTCCGTAACGTGGCTGCACAGTCGCCACGCACAGCCATGGCAAACCCTAGTCGACCCCCTAATGGAGCCAGTGTGTTAGGGGGCTTTCAGTGGGATGGAAGGAACTTACCAGTAGTGACCAGAGGGGAGAGGAGGAGAGGAGAGGAGAGAGGAGGAGGGGAGAGGGAGAGGGGAGGAGGGGAGNACCGTTAACTGTTACTAGAGGCTCCAGACCGTTGACCGTTACTGGAGCTCCGGACTGAGAACCGTTACTGGAGGCTCCGGACTGAGAACCGCTACTGGAGGCTCCGGACTGAGAACCGTTACTGGAGGCTCCAGACCGTTGACTGTTACTGAGGCTCCAGAGCGTTGACTGTTTACTGGAGGCTCCAGACCGTTGACCGTTACTGGAGGCTCCGGACTGAGAACCGTTACTGGAGGCTCCAGACCGTTGACCGTTACTGGAGGCTCCAGACCGTTGACCGGTACTGGAGGCTCCGGACCGTTGACCGTTACTGGAGTCTCCGACCGTTGACCATGCTGGAGGCTCCAACCGTTGACTTTATGAGCTCCAGACTGTTCCGTTACTGGAGGCTCCAGACTGTTGACTGTTACTGGAGGCTCCAGACCGTTGACCGTACTGGAGGCTCCAGACCGTTGACTGTTACTAGAGGCTCCAGACCGTTGACCGTTACTGGAGGCTCCGGACTGAGAACCGTTACTGGAGGCTCCGGACTGAGAACCTTACTGGAGGCTCCAGACCGTTGACTGTTACTGGAGGCTCCAGACCGTTGACTGTTACTGGAGGCTCCAGACCGTTGACCGTTACTGGAGACTCCAGACCGTTGACCATTACTGGAGGCTCCGGACCGTTGACCGTTACTGGAGGCTCCGGACTGTTGACCATTACTGGAGGCTCCAGACCTTTTGACTGTTACTGGAGGCTCCAGACTGTTGACCGTTACTGGAGGCTCCAGACTTGACTGTTACTGGAGGCTCCAGACCGTTGACCGTTACTGGAGGCTCCGACCGTTGACCTTACTGGGGCTCCAGACCGTTGACCATCGCTGGAAGCTCCGGACTGTACACACGCACTGGTGGACGTTGCAGAGAGCCGGCACAGGACGTACCGGACTGATGACACTCTTCAGGGCGAGTGCCGTTCAGAATACACCTAACGAACATCTCTCTCCGATCTCCCCCCTCCATCGAGTAGCACATCCCATGCTGTATCACAACCGGCCGTGATTGGTCCAGCGTCATCCAGGTTTAGGTAGGCATCATTATAAATAAGAATTGTTCTTAACTGACTTTATAAATAAGGTCAAAAACAAGGTGCCCCTGACCATGCAGCCCCTGACCATACAGCCCCTGACCATGCAGCCCCTGACCATACAGCCCCTGACCATACAGCCCCTGACCATACAGCCCCTGACCATACAGCCCCTGACCATGCAGCCCTGACCATTCAGCCCCTGACCATACAGCCCCTGACCATTCTGCCTCCTTCACCGAACTTTACAGTTGGTACTATGCATTTGGGCAGTAGTGTTTTCCAGGCATCCACCAAAGCCAGATTCGTCGTTTGGCCTCCCAGATGGTGAAGTGTGATTCTTCACTCCAGAGAACACATTTCCATCGCTCCAGAGTCCATTACCCCTAGGGGTACCCTCAAGCCGGTTCACATTTTTTTTCCTTCACTTTTCAAACAGTACATTTATATTTTCCAAAGGGGCTATACATTTGCGTGAGATTTCTTTTCTCGCCTGAGAAAAGTGTTCAGAGAAATAACGACACAATGTCAAATACTGTGACGCCCTTGTTTGTCTATGGTGTAGTAGGTCAGGGCGTGACTAGGGGTATTTAGTTTATGTTTCTATGTTGTGTTCTATTTATATTTCTATGTTGTGTTCTAGTTTTATATTTCTATGTTTGTTCTAGTTTATATTTTCTATGTTTGTGTTTTTTGTATGATTCCCAATTAGAGGTAATCGTTGTCTCTAATTGGGGATCACATTTAAGTAGCTATTTTTCCCACCTGTGTTTGTGGGATATTGTTTTGTGTTTGTTCCTGTGCACCACGTAGTCACGTTTAGTTGTTCGTTTATTGATATATTTGTTTTGTTTCATTTTCTCTTTGAATTAAATATGTGGACCTCAACATCCGCTGCGCCTTGGTCCCGTTCTTACGACCGCCGTGACAAATACAGGAAGCATAGTCATTAACATCCATCACATGATCCTTTACTCTATTGCAGGAACCTCTTCTTGCGAAGACATTTAGAAACATGACAATTTCAAAAATAAGCCACAATAGTTTTTGGAGCGAAAATAAAGATGACTTTTGAGTAGTAAGACATGTATAAAAGCAACAGATACCATTAATAAGAAGGGGCTAGAAGCGTCTTGTATGGTGAGCTATCGAGTGGCTAGGACAGCAAGCCCCATACTACCGTGGAGGACTGGCTAGGACAGGCAAGCCCCATACTACCGTGGAGACTTAATTTTTGCTGCTGCCGAGGATGGCTGGGACAATGCTGGGGGAAAGGCTCAAAAACGATACAGACAATGCCTTCATCAAACAACACTGTTTCACGACGCGTCAGTGACATGGCAGGAGATGTTTTGAAACAATTCCTGCTTCGCATACAAGCCAGTGAATTCCATGCATTACAGCTGGATGAGTCTGGCACAACGTGGCGAGCCTGGCACAACTCCTGGTATATGTCCTTCGTTAATGGGGGGTCAATTAAGGAAGACCTCTTCTGCAAACCCATGGAATCCAGGATAACTGGAGAGGATATTTTTAAAGTAGTGGACAGCTTTGTGACATCTAATGGACTTTAGTGGTCAAGATGTGTTGGTACCTGTACTGATGGTGCAAAAGCCATGACAGGGAGACAGTGGAGTGGTAATACACGTGCAAGCAGTTGCTCCCGATGCCACTTGGGTACACTGCAGCATCCACCGAGAGGCTCTTGCTGCCAAGGGAATGCCTGACAGCTTGAAAGATGCTTTGGACACTACAGTGAAAATGGTTATTGACATGAGAGAGATGAACTTAAGTTTTCTTTACTGAGCATCATTTGTTCTTGTTTGACCACTCGCCTGAATGATCGATATCTAGGATTACAGGGACTCTCCGCAACTATATTCAATGTGCAGAACAAAATTTCAGTATCCACCAGGGAATGCCTGACAGCTGACCTGTGCGGGACAAATCTGAGGTTATGATTAAGAAGTTGGAGCTCTTTTCTGTCTGCATTAACTAGGACAACGCACAGGTTTTTTCAATTTTTTGTGCAAACTGACATTTTTTTATTTATTTTTACCTTTATTTAACTAGGCAAGTCGCCCCAATGTCAAATGTGATCTAGCGAAGCACCTGAGTGAGCTGGGTGCGCATTATGCAGGTACTTTCTCCAAAGTGGACGACACAAACAACTGGATTCATTACCCCTTTCATGCCCTGCCTCCAGTCCACTTACCGGTATCTGAACAAGAGAGCCTCATCGAAATTGCAACAAGCGGTTCTGTGAAAATTGAATTTAATCAGAAGCCTCTGCCAGATTTCTGGATAGGGCTGCGCTCAGAGTTTCTTGACTTGGCAAATCACGCTGTTAAGTCACGCTGTTGATGCCCTTTGCAACCACGTACTCGTGGATTCTCGGCCCTCACTAGCATGAAAACAAATACAGGCACAGACTGTATGGAAAATGATTTAAGCAGAGTTATGTGCATCCTTTCATGCACACCCTTCTCATTACCTGTGGTGAGTTATTCACACCCTTCTCATTAACCTGTGGTGAGTTATTCACACCCTTCTCATTAACCTGTGGTGAGTTATTCACACCCTTCTCATTAACCTGTGGTGAGTTATTCACACCCTTCTCATTAACCTGTGGTGAGTTATTCACACCCTTCTCATTAACCTGTGGTGAGTTATTCACACCCTTCTCATTAACCAGTGGTGAGTTATTCACACCCTTCTCATTAACCTGTGGTGAGTTATTCACACCCTTCTCATTAACCTGTGGTGAGTTATTCACACCCTTCTCATTAACCAGTGGTGAGTTATTCACACCCTTCTCATTAACCTGTGGTGAGTTATTCACACCCTTCTCATTAACCTGTGGTGAGTTATTCACACCCTTCTCATTAACCAGTGGTGAGTTATTCACACCCTTCTCATTAACCTGTGGTGAGTTATTCACACCCTTCTCATTAACCTGTGGTGAGTTATTCACACCCTTCTCATTAACCAGTGGTGAGTTATTCACACCCTTCTCATTACCTGTGGTGAGTTATTCACATCCTTCTCATTAACCTGTGGTGAGTTATTCACACCCTTCTCATTAACCAGTGGTGAGTTATTCACACCCTTCTCATTAACCAGTGGTGAGTTATTCACACCCTTCTCATTAACCTGTGGTGAGTTATTCACACCCTTCTCATTAACCTGTGGTGAGTTATTCACACCCTTCTCATTAACCAGTGGTGAGTTATTCACACCCTTCTCATTAACCAGTGGTGAGTTATTCACCATTTTCTATGAACAAATAAGTTTTATATGTAAGATGGTTTAATAAAGAGCAAAATGATTGATTATTATATATTATTATTTGTGCCCTGGTCCTATAAGAGCTCTTTGTCTCTTCCCACGAGCCTGGTTGTGACAAACACTCATTCTTAAGTTTAATAAATGTATAGTGTGTGGCTTACAAGGATGGCAAAAAACAACATTTGAGAGTGCGCTGACCCTGGTGCTAGAGGGGTACAGCTGACCCTGGTGCTCAAGGGGGTACAGCTGACCCTGGTGCTCAAGGGGGTACAGCTGACCCTGGTGCTAGAGGGGTACAGCTGACCCTGGTGCTAGAGGGGGTACAGCTGACCCTGGTGCTCAAGGGGTACAGCTGACCCTGGTGCTAGAGGGGGTACAGCTGACCCTGGTGCTAGAGGGGGTACAGCTGACCCTGGTGCTAGAGGGGGTACAGCTGACCCTGGTGCTAGAGGGGGTACAGCTGACCCTGGTGCTCAAGGGGTACAGATGACCCTGGTGCTAGAGGGGGTACAGCTGACCCTGGTGCTAGAGGGGGTACAGCTGACCCTGGTGCTAGAGGGGGTACAGCTGACCCTGGTGCTCAAGGGGGTACAGCTGACCCTGGTGCTAGAGGGGGTACAGCTGACCCTGGTGCTAGAGGGGTACAGCTGACCCTGGTGCTAGAGGGGGTATGCAGCTGGAGGTTGAATGTTTGACGGGGTACCGACTATAAGAAGTTTGGGAACCACTGATCTGGAAGATCAACATGTTTTCATAACCTGACTAGCTAAATTCCTTCTATTCTCAGTTCAAGGCTAGCAACACTGAACCATCCATGAGAGCACCAGCTGTTCCGGACTACTGTGTGATCACAGTAGCCGATGGGAGTAAGACATTTAGATCTAGACCAATAGCCTGTAGTGTAGCTGTTGGATCTATTGCAACAAGAGTCTCCTGGAAGAGAATAGGGGATCATGGAGCTGGTATGAAGGCTGGGAACCACAAGTCAGAAGGCCACAATGGAGGCAGATGTGTGGGGTGGGGAGAGAGAAAGAGGGGAAAGAGAGAGAGAGGAGAGAGGGAAAGAGGACAAAGGAGAGAGGGAAGAGGAGAGATGGAGAAAGCGAGATGAGACAGGAGACGGAGACAGGAGAGATGGAGACAGGAGAGAGGAGAAATGGAGACAGGAGAGATGAAGACAGGAACAGGAGAGATGGAGACAGGAGAGAGGAGAGATGGAGACAGGAGAGATGAAGACAGGAGACAGGAGAGATGGGAGACAGGATAGATTGGAGACAGGAGACAGAGAGATGGAGACAGGAGAGATGGAAAAAGAGAGATGGAAAGAGAGAGAGAGGAGAGAGTGAAAGAGGAGAGAAGGAGAGAGGGAAAGATGAGAGATTGGGAAAGGGGAGATGGAGACAGAGATGAACGGAGACAGGAGAGAGGAGAGATGGAGACGGGAGAGATGGAGACAGTAGATATGGAGACAGGATAGATGGAGACCGGAGAGAGGATGAGATGGAGAAAGGAACACAAACACACTCCACAGAGCCCCAGACAGCAACACAATTAGACCCACCAAATCAGAGAAAACAAAAAGATAATTACTTGACACATTGAAAGATTTACAAAAAAAACTGAGCAAACTAGGAATGCTATCGGGCCGAAACAGAGAGTACAGCCGTGGCCAAAACTTTTGAGAATGACACAAGTACTCATTTTCACAAAGTCTGAATGTTATGAAAGACTGATCAGATGATTTGCAATTAATTCAAACCCCCAAAAACATGTCCACTGCATTTCAGCAGAAGGCTTCCAAGAATGTCCAGCAAGCGCCAGTCTCCTAAAGTTGAATTCAGCTGCGGGATCGGGGCACCACCAGTACAGAGCTTGCTCAGGATGGCAGCAGGCAGGTGGGAGTGTATCTGCACGCACAGTGAGGCGAAGACTTTGGAGGATGGCCTGGTGTCAAGAAGGGCAGCAAAGAAGCCACTTCTCTCCAGGAAAAACATCAGGGACAGACTGATATTCTGCAAAAGGTACAGGGATTGGACTGCTGAGGACTGGGGTAAAGTCATTTTCTCTGATGAATCCCCTTTCCGATTGTTTGGGGCATCCGGAAAAAGCTTGTCCGGAGAAGACGAGGTGAGCGCTAGCATCAGTCCTGTGTCATGCCAACAGTAAAGCATCCTGAGACCATTCATGTTGTGGGGTTGCTTCTCAGCCAAGGGAGTGGGCTCACTCAAAATTTTGCCTAAGAACACAGCCATGATAAAGAATGGTACCAACACACCCCCCGAGAGCAACTTCTCCCAACCATCCAGGAACAGTTGGGATGAACAATGCCTTTCCAGCATTATCATAAGACAAAAGTGATAACTAAGTGGGCTCAGGGAACAAAAACATCGATATTTTGGGTGGTTGGCCAGGAAACTCCACATACCTTAATCCCATTGAGAACTTGTGGTGAATCCTCAAGAGACAAACAAAAAAACCCACAAATTCTGACAACTCCAAACATTGATTATGCAAGAATGGGCTGCCATCAGTCAGGATGTGGCCCAGAAGTTAATTGACAGCATGCCAGGGCAGATTGCAGAGGTCTTGAACAAGAATGGTCAACACTGCAAATATTGAATCTTTGCATCATGTAATTTCATATAAATACTCTTTGAATCAACTTCATGTAACAAAGCCTTTGAAACATATGAAATGCTTGTAATTATACTTCCGTTTTCCATCGTAACATCTGACAAAAATATATAAAGACACTGAAACAGCAAACTTTGTGGAAATTAATATTTGTGTCATTCTCAAAACTTTTGGCCATAACTTTACACAGCGGCAGAATACCTGACCACTGTGACTCACCTAAATTTAAGGAAAGCTTGACTATGTACAGACTCAGTGAGCATAGCCTTGCTATTGAGAAAGGCCGCCATACGCAGACCTGGCTCTCAAGAGAAGACAGGCTATATGCTCACTGCCATCAAAATGCCATCAAAATGAGGTGGAAACTGAGCTGCACTTCCTAACCTCCTGCCCAATGTATGAGCATATTAGAGAGACATATTTCCCTCAGATTACACAGATCCACAAAGAATTCAAAAACAAAACAGATTTGATAAAGTCCCATATCTACTGGCGAAATCCACAATGTGCCATCACAGCAGCAGATTTGTGACCTGTTGCCACAAGAAAAGGTCAATCAGTGAAGAACAAACACCCATTGTAAATACAAACCATATTTATGCGTAGTTATTTTCCCTTTTGTACAGTAGCCATTTATACATCGTACAACACTGTATAATAGACACTGATATGACATTTGTAATGTCTTTATTGTTTTGAAACTTCTGTATGTATAGTGTTTACTGTTAATTTGTATTGTTTATTTCACTTTTGTATATTATCTACCTCACTTGCTTTGGCAATGTTAACACATATATCCCATGCCAATAAAGCCCCTTGAATTGAATTGAATAGAGACAGGAGAATATAGACAGGAGAGATATAGACAGGAGAGAGGAGAGAGAGAGGGATACAGAGAGATATAGACAGGAGAGAATATAGACAGGAGAGAGAGATAGAGAGATGAGAGAGAGAGAGGAGACAGGAGAGATATAGACAGGAGAGAGGAGAGAGAGAGAGAGAGACAGGAGACAGGAGAGATAATAGACAGGAGAGATAGAGAGAGAGAGAGAGACAGGAGACAGGAGAGATATAGACAGGAGAGAGAGAGAGAGAGAGAGAGAGGAGACAGGAGAGATTTAGACAGAGACAGTGAGAGGAGAGATAGAGAGAGAGACAGGAGACAGGAGAGATTTAGACAGAGACAAGTGAGAGGGAGAGATAGAGAGAGGGTAGAAGGAAAGAAGAGAAGGGAGGTGTGTCTGAATCTGAATCTACATTGATGCATTAATACCCTGAAATGACCTTCAGTTTGTCTTCACCAAATGCCTCAGAGTGAATTCAGTCTCTACCTAACTGTATGTGTGTGTGTGTGTGTGTGTGTGTGTGTGTGTGTGTGTGTGTGTGTGTGTGTGTGTGTGTGTGGTGTGTGTGTGTGAGAGAGAGAGAGCATAGCAAACAATCTGTTGCCAGCCAATGCATTGAGAGTCACATAAACATCTGATTGAATACAATACATACAGTACCAGTCAAGTTTGAACACACCCAGAGTTTGGACACACCCAGAGTTTGGACACACCCAGAGTTTGGACACACCCAGAGTTTGGACACACCCAGAGTTTGGACACACCCAGAGTTTGGACACACCCAGAGTTTGGACACACCCAGAGTTTGGACACACCCAGAGTTTGGACACATCCAGAGTTTGGACACACCCATTCCATGTTTTTTTTCTTTATTTTTACTATTTCTAGATTGTATAATTATTATATTATTATTAATTATAGTGAAGACATCAACACCATAAAATAACACATATGGAATCATGTAGTTGTTGCCCTCAATCTCACACAAATTATCAAGGAACCTACCAGGTCCAACCTCAAATCCGTAAACATAGATATAGAGCTTAACATAGATATCATCCTGACCAACTCGCCCTCTAAATACACCTCTGCTGTTTTCAATCAGGATCTCAGTGATCACTGCCTCATTACCTGTGTGCGTACTGGGTCTCCTGTCAAATGTCCACCCCTCATCACTGTCAAACGCTCCCTAAAACACGTTTCATCTTTCAGGCCTTTCTAATCGACCTGGACCAGGTATCCTGGAAGGATATTGACCTCATCCCGTCAGTAGAAGATGCCTGGTGCTCTTCAAAAAGTATCCTCTTCATCTTCAATAAGCCAATTCAAAAATGTAGAATTAAGAACAGATATAGCCCTTGGTTCACCCCAGACTTTTACTGCCCTTGATCAGCAAAAAAAAACATCCTGTGGCGTTAGCTTCCCCGCGATATACCACTTTTCAGGGAAGCCAGGAACCAATACACACAATCAGTTAGGAAAGCAAAGGCTTTTTCAAACAGAAATGTATATCCTGTAGTACTAACTCCAAAAGGTTCTGGGACACTGTAAAGTCCATGGAGAATAAGAGCCCCTCCTCCCAGCTGCCCACTGCACTGAGGATAGGAAACACTGTCACCACAGATTAATCCATGATAATTGAGAATTTCAATAAGCATTTCTCTATGGCTGGCCATGCTTCCCACCGGGCTACCCCAACCCCCGGTCAATAGTTCTGCACCCCCCACATCAACTGCCCAAGCCCCCCCCCCCCTCCCCATTTCTCCTTCACCCAAATCCAAACAGCCGATGTTCCGAAAGAGCTGCAAAATCTGGATCCCTACAAATCAGCTGGGCTAGACAATCTGGAACCCTACAAATCAGCTGGGCTAGCCAATCTGGATCCCTACAAATCAGCTGGGCTAGACAATCTGGAACCTCTCTTCCTAAAATTATTATAACATAGTAATGAGTCTGAAGACAGCCATCTCCTGCATCACTATAACATTCTAATGAGTCTGTGAAGACAGCCATCTCCTGCATCATTATTACATTCTAATGAGACAGTCTGAAGACAGCCATCTCCTGCATCATTATAACATTCTAATGAGACAGTCTGAAGACAGCAATCTCCTGCATCATTGTTTTGTATCATCTGCTTCTGCGTTCTGTAAGGAAACAGAGTGCTGTGGGTGCCATTTTCTCTCTCTCACCTTTCCTCCCTCCCTACCTCCTTTCCCCTCCTCATCCCTCTCTCCTTTCTCGGCTATGTGGTGGCTACCCCTCCTCATCCCTCTCTCCTTTCTCGGCCATGTGGTGGCTACCCCTCCTCATCCCTCTCTCCTTTCTCGGCCATGTGGTGGCTACCCCTCCTCATCCCTCTCTCCTTTCTCGGCCATGTGGTGGCTACCCCTCCTCATCCCTCTCTCCTTTCTCGGCCATGTGGTGGCTACCCCTCCTCATCCCTCTCTCCTTTCTCGGCCATGTGGTGGCTACCCCTCCTCATCCCTCTCTCCTTTCTCGGCCATGTGGTGGCTACCCCTCCTCATCCCTCTCTCCTTTCTCGGCCATGTGGTGGCTACCCCTCCTCATCCCTCTCTCCTTTCTCGGCTAACAAGCTTTTAACTTCTTTGAGTTTAGTACGATTTCTGTCATTTTTCACCAGGCGTTAAGCGTTAATCTCTCGGGACCAAAACCCCACCATCGCGCCTTCAGGAGCGAGGAACGGCAGCAGTGGCCTTGACTACCTCGTAGGTTCCACAGTCCGTAACCGTGGCTGCACAGCGCCACTCACCATGGCAACCCTATCACCCCTAATGAGCCAGTGTGTTAGGGGCTTTCAGTGGGATGGAAGGAACTTACAGTAGGACCAGAGGGGAGAGGAGGAGAGGAGAGGAGGAGAGGAGGAGGGGAGAGGAGGAGGGGAGAGGAGGAGGGGAGGAGAGGAGGGGAGAGGAGGATAGGAGAGGAGGAGGGAGAGGAGGAGGGGAGAGGAGAGGAGGAGAGGAGGAGGGGAGGAGGAGGAGAGGATGAGAGGAGAGGAGAGGAGGAGAG
>NC_034191.2:82716019-82832590 GCF_002021735.2 Oncorhynchus kisutch
TTAAATACAGTTGTCAAGTTCTGCTGCTGCATATGCTGTTGTTGTTGTTGTTGTTGTTGTTGTTGTTGAACATCCTCCAGTCAGGGCTAACCTGTTTACTTCATGAATAGTGTTCCTTTTGTATGAATCCCTCATAGAGAGTACAGTCAACAGAAACCCATAGAGGAAACATGGTATACGACTGTGGAAGCAGTGTCTGTGCTATTATTAAGCCATAAGGCACCTCGGGGGGTGGTGGTATATGGCCAATATACCACGGCTAAGGGTTGTTCTTTAGGCACGACGCAACGTGGAGTGCCTGGACACAGCCCTTAGCCGTGGTATATTGGCCATATACCCCAAACCCCCGATGTGCCTTATTGCTATTATAAACTGGTTACCAACGTAATTAGAGCAGTAAAAATAAGTGATTTGTTATACCCGTGGTATACGGTCTGATATACCACGGCAGTCAGCCAATCAGCATTCAGGGCTCAAACCACCCAGTTAATAATCAACAATGAAAAACAACTAATACATGTAGTTGACCTCTGTAGTCCATAGTGTCTCAACACATGTAGTTGACCTCTGTAGTCCATAGTATCTCACCACATGTAGTTGACCTCTCTAGCCTAATGATTAGGGTCCTGGTAGCCTGCTAGCCTAATGATTATGGTCCCGGTAGCCTGCTAGCCTAATGATTAGGGCCCTGGTAGCCTGCTAGTCTAATGATTAGGGCCCTGGTAGCCTGCTAGCCTAATGATTAGGGCCCTGGTAGCCTGCTAGCCTAATGATTAGGGTCCTGTTAGCCTGCTAGCCTAATGGTTAGGGCGCTGGGTCGGTAGCCTGCTAGCCTAATAATTAGGGCCCTGGTAGCCTGCTAGCCTAATAATTAGGGCCCTGGTAGCCTGCTAGCCTAATGATTAGGGTCCTGTTAGCCTGCTAGCCTAATGATTAGGGTCCTGTTAGCCTGCTAGCCTAATGATTAGGGTTCTGTTAGCCTGCTAGCCTAATGATTAGTGTCCTGTTAGCCTGCTAGCCTAATGATTAGGGTTCTGTTAGCCTGCTAGCCTAATGGTTAGGGCGCTGGGTCGGTAGCCTGCTAGCCTAATGATTAGGGTCCTGTTAGCCTGCTAGCCTAATGATTAGGGTTCTGTTAGCCTGCTAGCCTAATGGTTAGGGCGCTGGGTCGGTAGCCTGCTAGCCTAATGGTTAGGGCGCTGGGTCAGTAGCCTGCTAGCCTAATGATTAGGGTCCTGTTAGCCTGCTAGCCTAATGATTAGGGTTCTGTTAGCCTGCTAGCCTAATGGTTAGGGCGCTGGGTCGGTAGCCTGCTAGCCTAATGATTGGTAGAGGCCCCGGCAGAAGAGGGTATGCTTTGAAGTGATCTCTTCTCTTTGACTTTGGTGGGCCAGATTAGCAGCTAGGATGGAGGATACAGCTGCTCCCCAGGAGGGCTGGCTTTGACATCTCAAATGAGGAATAAGGAGAGGATCTGTGTATAATCCTCTTATCTTTAATACATCTGTCTTCCTCTGTCCTCTCCATCTTGGTTTCAGTATTGCTCTCCTCTCCCCTTTGTAATCCGTGATGCTGTTTCTGCTCTGCAATGGTCTGGTTCTTTCCTCTCTGTCTTCCTCTCCTCTCTTCCTCTCCCCTCCTCTCTTAGCCTGTCCTCTCTCAATCTACCCACCCCCTCTCCCCTCCTCTCTTCTCCTCTCTCGTACTCCCTCTCTTCTCCCCTACTGTCGTCTCCTGTCCTTTCTCCTTCTCCCTCTCCCCCTCCTCTCTTGTTCTACCTCTCTTCCCCCCTCCCCCCTCCTCTCTTCTCCTGTCCTCTCTCCGTCTCCCTCTCCTCTCCTCTCCTCTCCTCTCCTCTCCTCTCCTCTCCTCTCCTCTCCTCTCCTCTCCTCTCCTCTCCTCTCCTCTCCTCTCCTCTCCTCTCCTCTCCTCTCCTCTCCTCTCCTCTCCTCTCCTCTCCTCTCCTCTCCTCTTCTGTCCACTCTTGGTCTCCCTCTTCCCTTTTCTCTTCTCCTGTCCTCTCTGGGTCTCTCTTCTCTTCTCCTGTCCTCTCTGGGTCGCAATTCTCTTCTCCTGTCCTCTCACGGTCCCCCTCTCCTCTCCTCTCCTCTCTGGGGTAATGTTAGTGTATGTTTATAGGTACCAGTAAGAGTGTGAAAAGGCATTTTGTGATACTTGAATACAGTGCACCAATTTGAGGGGGAAAGTGTTTGTGTTCGTGACTGTGTGTGTGACTGTGTGTTTGTGAGACTCGGTGTTTGTGTGTTTGTGAGAGAGAGAGCTTCATGAATTTAGGCATTTCCTCTTTGTCATTGTTTACTCCCCCCCAAAGCGTGAACCTGTTGCTGTCCGCTCTCATCCCATGACTCACTTGTAGATTGTGGCTTTAGGGGGGCAACTGTCATCTCTGAGTTCTACTCTTCTTCACAAGCTTCTCGAACTGTCACTTTACATATCTGACTCACCCACCAGGCACATAGCTACAGTATATATATATATATATATATATATGAGAGACTGTTTGTCTTTATTTACTTAAACAATCTAATTTCATTTAAATCCCCCGTTTAAAAATAATAAAAGACAAAAATATATCCTGTACTGTGTACATTCACCATACTCATCGTTCTATCTATCACATGATACAAACCAACATCACAATACCCACTCCTACAACCGTATATCCAAAACATCTTCCCCAGTTATACAGACAGCCTCCCCAACACACCATATCTCCTCAAACATCTTCCCCAGCTATACAGACAGCCCCCTATACAGACAGCCCCCTATACAGACAGCCCCCCCAACACACCATATCTCCTGAAACATCTTCCCCAGTTATACAGACAGCCCCCTATACAGACAGCCCCCCCAACACACCATATCTCCTGAAACATCTTCCCCAGCTATACAGACAGCCCCCTATACAGACAGCCCCCCCCAACACACCATATCTCCTGAAACATCTTCCCCAGCTATACAGACAGCCCCCTATACAGACAGCCCCCCCAACACACCATATCTCCTCAAACATCTTCCCCAGCTATACAGACAGCTCCCTATACAGACAGCTCCCCCAACACACCATATCTCCTCAAACATCTTCCCCAGCTATACAGACAGCCCCCTATACAGACAGCCCCCCCAACACACCATATCTCCTCAAACATCTCTACACATTGTATCATTTTATAGAACTCAAATTCCACCCTAAGGCGCGCAGAGACCATCACATTAAATATAGTATAGGTTCTGTTTTCCCCCCACCTTTGACCCTGTTCCTCCTTGTTAGCCAGATAGCCAACTGCACCTGAGCAAACAGAAAGTTCAACAAAACACGTTTGACTTTCTCCTTACTCGAAAACCTGTATCCCATTATAAACATCCCAACAGTAAAAACCACCCCCAACCTCTCACACAGACATCCCAACAGTAAAACCACCCCCAACCTCTCACACAGACATCCCAACAGTAAACACCACCCCCAACCTCTCACACAGACATTCCAACAGTAAACACCACCCCCAACCTCTCACACAGACATTCCAACAGTAAACACCACCCCCAACCTCTCACACAGACACTCCAACAGTAAACTCCACCCCCAACCTCTCACACAGACATTCCAACAGTAAACACCACCCCCAACCTCTCACACAGACATCCCAACAGTAAACTCCACCCCAACCTCTCACACAGACATTCCAACAGTAAACACCACCCCCAACCTCTCACACAGACATTCCAACAGACATTAATGGCATTAACCTGGTGCACACAGAAAACACATTAATCACAGTTTCTTTCATTTTACAGAAAGGACACCCGTGTCCGATTCTCAGTTCAACCCGTACCAACCAGCTGTTAGTGGCTGGTTGGTCCCCTGACCTCTTTGGTACTGGGGGTTTGTAGAGCCCCCTACACCTAAAACCCACCATACTCTCCGCCCCACATACCCTCTGCCACTGATGTGCCTTCACTCCTGTTAGGCTCCTAATGTTCCTCGCATTAATGTCTCTGCACTGCCTTTAGCCTGAAAGCAGCCATCCTGCTCTCCAGTTCCACCAGGCCCTGTCCTCCTTCATGAACGGTCATGTCCAACACTGCTGCCTTCAGCCAGTGATGGTCCGACCAGAAGAAGTCCACCAGGCCCTGTCCTCCTTCATGAACGGTCATGTCCAACACTGCTGCCTTCAGCCAGTGATGGTCCGACCAGAAGAAGTCCACCAGGCCCTGTCCTCCTTCATGAACGGTCATGTCCAACACTGCTGCCTTCAGCCAGTGATGGTCCGACCAGAAGAAGTCCACCAGGCCCTGTCCTCCTTCATGAACGGTCATGTCCAACACTGCTGCCTTCAGCCAGTGATGGTCCGACCAGAAGAAGTCCACCATGCCCTGTCCTCCTTCATGGAAGGTCATGTACAACACTGCTGCCTTCAGCCAGTGATGGTCCGACCAGAAGAAGTCCACCAGGCCCTGTCCTCCTTCATGGAAGGTCATGTACAACACTGCTGCCTTCAGACAGTGATGGTCCGACCAGAAGAAGTCCACCAGCTTGCGTTGCAGGTCTGCGAGCAGAGGACAGACAGTTTATGCCACAGGGAAGATGCTACCAGGTTGTTAATTATCAGCACCCTCCCTCTATATGACACTTGGGACAGGAGCCACCTCCACCTGGCCAGTTTTGACACCACTGCCTGTGACAGCCCCTCCCAGTTCTTCCTGACCCACCTCTCCGAGCCCAGGTACACCCCCAACACTTTAAACCCTTCACAACCCCACTGAAAACCCCCTAGAAGCAGAGGAGGAGCCCTATCCCCCCATGCCCCACATAACAGAGCTTTGCTCTTGCCTCAGTTTACCTTAGCTGATGAAGCTCCCTCGTACACCTCTAGTGCCTGCATATCCTGATCATCACAGAAACATCATCTGCATATGCTGACACTGCTATGCCTGTCACCACATCCGTTCCTGTCCAGCACACTCCCTGCAGTCTCCTGCGTAGCAGTCCTAAAAAAGGCTAAATGGCTAATGTGTATAACTGCCCAGATAGAGGGCATCCTTGTCTAATGCCCCGTCTCACCCAGACTGGCCTACTGAGCCCCCCTCCCACCTTGACCATACATGACGCCCCAGCATACAACAGCTTCACACATGTCAAAAAACTCTCCCCAAACCCAAACCCAGATAATACATTAAACAGATACGCATGGTCCACTCTATCAAAAGCCTTGTCTTGATCTAAAGAGACCAGTCCAAAGTTCACATTAGAACCTTTCGACAAGTCCAACATGTCCCTGATTGAGAGCAAGTTGTCCGTGATTGAGCGTCCCGGTACACAATATGTTTGGTCCTTATGTACTATTGAGTCCAAATGGGACTTCAGTCTGTTAGAGAGGACCTTGGCAAATGCCTTGTAGTCCACACAGAGTAATACCACAGGCCTCCAGTTCTTAAGTTCACACAAGTCCCCTTTCTGGGTCAGAGGCGCCCGACGGCAGCTCATCGGCAACTCTCCTACCCCGACACATTCACGCAACACGCAAAATAAATCCTGTAATTATTCCCCAGAATTTTTTATAAAACTCCACTGGGAGTCCATTGACCCCTGGTGCACGACCGGGGGACATCTGGGTTACGGCCTCTGCCAGTTCATGGGACAACAGAGGAATGTCCATTTCATCCCTCTGTGCAAGAGGAGTCCTGCGAACTAGACTTGAGCACACATAGGATCACACACTTCTGCCCTATACAATTCAGTATAAAACTCCACAGTCCGCTCCCGCATCTCCCCACCACAGAGGTCACCCGCCCATCAGACAGCCGCATCTCCCCACCACAGAGGTCACCCGCCCATCAGACAGCCGCACCTCCCCACCACAGAGGTCACCCGCCCATCAGACAGCCGCATCTCCCCACCACAGAGGTCACCCGCCCATCAGACAGCCGCATCTCCCCCACCACAGAGTTCACCACAGAGGTCACCCGCCCATCAGACAGCCGCATCTCCCCCACCAAAGAGGTCACCACAGAGGTCACACACCCATCAGGCAGCCGTATCTCCCCCACCACAGAGGTCACCCGCCCATCAGACAGCCGCATCTCCCCCACCACAGAGGTCACACACCCATCAGACAGCCGCATCTCCCCCACCACAGAGGTCACCACAGAGGTCACACACCCATCAGACAGCCGTATCTCCCCCACCAAAGAGATCACACACCCATCAGACAGCCGTATCTCCCCCACCACAGAGGTCACCCGCCCATCAGACAGCCACATCTCCCCCACCACAGAGGTCACCACAGAGGTCACACACCCATCAGACAGCCGTATCTCCCCCACCACAGAGGTCACACACCCATGAGACAGCCGCATCTCCCCCACCACAGAGGTCACCACAGAGGTCACACACCCATCAGACAGCCACATCTCCCCACCACAGAGGTCACACACCCATCAGACAGCCGCATCTCCCCCACCACAGAGGTCACACACCCATCAGACAGCCGCATCTCCCCCACCACAGAGGTCACCACAGAGGTCACACACCCATCAGACAGCCACATCTCCCCCACCACAGAGGTCACACACCCATCAGACAGCCACATCTCCCCCACCACAGAGGTCACCCGCCCATCAGACAGCCGCATCTCCCCCACCACAGAGGTCGCCCGCCCATCAGACAGCCGTAGACAATGCATACCCTTGGCTTCACCGCTCTGTCTTTCCAAACCAAAGAAGAAGGAGCTGGGAGCATCCATCTCCTTGAGCATGGAGAACCTGGCTCTTACAAGTGCCCCCTTTGCTTTAATCAGGACAAAACTGCCCAGGTCCCTACGTAAATTCAGCTAAATTAGCCTGGAGGCCTACATTGCCTTGCCCCACCATCTCTACCTCTATCTCACTAATACAATGCTCTAGTTCCCCCAAAACTCTCCTAGCCTCTGAGGATGAGAGAGCTGTGTACTGTTGACAGAAAAGCCGAATTTGCACTTTCCTGCTGAAATAGACAGCCGAGCCCTGCTGAAATAGACAGCCGAGCCCTGCTGAAATAGACAGCCGAGCCCTGCTGAAATAGACAGCCGAGCCCTGCTGAAACAGAAAGCCGAGCCATGGTTATGTGATGATCCGAAAACTCCACCGGAGAATGGTAGCACCCAACAGCCTATTGCTCCGATTCCTAGACATGTAAAAACGATCAAGTCGGGCTGCACTCTGCCTAGCTTCAAAAACCTTCACCCATGTATACTGTCTTGTGTTTGGATGTTTAGTTCTCCAAACATCCACTATGTCGAACTGATTAATGATGTCCCTTAACACTGCCACTGACACTGAATGAGGCTCTTCCCCATTTCTGTCTTTCGTTAAATCCATTGTACAGTTCCAGTCCCCTCCGACCAGCGTCTCCTCAGGCGCTACCTGTGAGAGTTCCTGTCCCATCCGACCAGCGTCTCCTCAGGCGCTACCTGTGAGAGTTCCTGTCCCATCCGTCCACCAACGTCTCCTCAGGCTCTACCTGTGAGAGTTCCAGTCCCCTCCGACCACCAGCGTCTCCTCAGGCTCTACCTGTGAGAGTTCCAGTCCCCTCCGACCACCAACGTCTCCTCAGGCTCTACCTGTGAGAGTTCCTGTCCCCTCCGACAAGCGTCTCCTCAGGCGCTACCTGTGAGAGTTCCAGTCCCCTCCGACCAGCGTCTCCTCAGGCGGTACCTGTGAGAGTTCCAGTCCCCTCCGACCACCAGCGTCTCCTCAGGCTCTACCTGTGAGAGTTCCAGTCCCCTCCGACCACCAACGTCTCCTCAGGCTCTACCTGTGAGAGTTCCTGTCCCCTCCGACAAGCGTCTCCTCAGGCGCTACCTGTGAGAGTTCCAGTCCCCTCCGACCACCAGCGTCTCCTCAGGCTCTACCTGTGAGAGTTCCAGTCCCCTCCGACCAGCGTCTCCTCAGGCGCTACCTGTGAGAGTTCCTGTCCCCTCCGTCCACCAGCGTCTCCTCAGGCTCTACCTGTGAGAGTTCCAGTCCCCTCCGACCAGCGTCTCCTCAGGCGCTACTTGTGAGAGTTCCAGTCCCCTCCGACCAGCGTCTCCTCGGGCGCTACCTGTGAGAGTTACAGTCCCCTCCGTCCACCAGCGTCTCCTCAGGCTCTACCTGTGAGAGTTCCTGTCCCCTCCGACCACCAGCGTCTCCTCAGGCGCTACCTGTGAGAGTTCCTGTCCCATCCGTCCACCAACGTCTCCTCAGGCTCTACCTGTGAGAGTTCCAGTCCCCTCCGACCACCAACGTCTCCTCAGGCTCTACCTGTGAGAGTTCCTGTGCCCTCCGACCAGCGTCTCCTCAGGCGTTACCTGTAAGAGTTCCTGTCCCCTCCGTCCACCAGCGTCTCCTCAGTCGCTACCTGTGAGAGTTCCAGTCCGCTCCGACCAGCGTCTCCTCAGGCGTTACCTGTGAGAGTTCCAGTCCCCTCCGACCAGCGTCTCCTCAGGCTCTACCTGTGAGAGTTCCAGTCCCCTCCGACCAGCGTCTCCTCAGGCGCTACCTGTGAGAGTTCCAGTCCCATCCGACCACCAACGTCTCCTCAGGCGCTACCTGTGAGAGTTCCTGTCTAAGAATCCCAAATAGAACCCCTCTTTCTCTCCCTGTGTTAGGAGCATACACATTTATAAAGACAAAACCCATGTTAATTTCTGCTTTAACAACAAGCAGCCTACCTTTACACACCTCCTTTGAGGAGGTTTTACAGACAGCCCTGGTGCTAAAGGACTGTCTCTCCTGCACTAAGATCTGTCCCATGGCTCAACACACAGACAGCCAGGTTCTAAAGGACTGTCTCTCCTGCACTAAGATCAGTCCCATGGCTCAACACACAGACAGCCCCAGTGCTAAAGGACTGTCTCTCCTGCACTAAGATCTGTCCCATGGCTCAACACACAGACAGCCCCGGTGCTAAAGGACTGTCTCTCCTACACTAAGATCTGTCCCATGGCTCAACACACAGACAGCCCCGGTGCTACAGGACTGTCTCTCCTGCACTAAGATCTGTCCCATGGCTCAACACAGAGATAGCCCCGGTGCTAAAGGACTGCCACCCCTGGATCAACACACAGACAGCCCCAGTACAGAAAGGACTGTCACCCATGGATCAACACACAGACAGCCCGGTGCTAAAGGACTGTCTCCCCTGCACTAAGATCTGTCCCATGGATCAACACACCTGACCCTTTCCATCAGAGTCCCAAATCCACTTCATTCAACACATCACTATGCGTCTCCTGGAGAAACAACACCTGTCCTTTTGTTTGTTTTACACATTCACCCAACACACTCCTCTTTCCCACATCTCTGGAGCCATTTATATTGTGAGCCTACCTGAAGAGTCTCCATAAGAAGTGGGAGAAAAGCCAGCAGAGAAAGAGACCAATAGCAAAGCTCAAAAAGCCCCAGGGTCAGAAAGAAAATATACATATAAACAGTATCTGAAGGTCGACCTTTACGCACTGTTGTTTCCTGTTGTGACCCACTTCCTCAACCTAAACCGTTTCCTGTTGTGACCCACTTCCTCAACCTAAACCGTTTCCTGTTGTGACCCACTTCCTCAACCTAAACCGTTTCCTGTTGTGACCCACTTCCTCAACCTAAACCGTTTCCTGTTGTGACCCACTTCCTCAACCTAAACCGTTTCCTGTTGTGACCCACTTCCTCAACCTAAACCATTTCCTGTTGTGACCCACTTCCTCAACCTAAACCGTTTCCTGTTGTGACCCACTTCCTCAACCTAAACCGTTTCCTGTTGTGACCCACTTCCTCAACCTAAACCGTTTCCTGTTGTGACCCACTTCCTCAACCTAAACCGTTTCCTGTTGTGACCCACTTCCTCAACCTAAACCGTTTCCTGTTGTGACCCACTTCCTCAACCTAAACCGTTTCCTGTTGTGACCCACTTCCTCAACCTAAACCGTTTCCTGTTGTGACCCACTTCCTCAACCTAAACCGTTTCCTGTTGTGACCCACTTCCTCAACCTAAACCGTTTCCTGTTGTGACCCACTTCCTCAACCTAAACCGTTTCCTGTTGTGACCCACTTCCTCAACCTAAACCGTTTCCTGTTGTGACCCACTTCCTCAACCTAAACCGTTTCCTGTTGTGACCCACTTCCTCAACCTAAACCGTTCCTGTTGTGACCCACTTCCTCAACCTAAACCGTTTCCTGTTGTGACCCACTTCCTCAACCTAAACCGTTTCCTGTTGTGACCCACTTCCTCAACCTAAACCGTTTCCTGGGTGAGAGAACACCATGCCCCTCATTTTTCATAGCATGTTGTACTGTTCTTACAAACTTTCTAGGATCAGAAAAAAAGCCTCAAGATTAACTTGTTTCCCTTAGTCTCATTTAGGAACCTTGTCAATTCTCTCAACGTGTACTTAGACCCCTCTGCTTGACTTGCTGTCAGCTCCGGGCCCATTGAAGAGGAGTCTGAAAAAATAACTCTTCCTCAGATTCACTTTCCTCCTCATCTGTATCTCCCACCCTGACCACCTGCCCTTCCTCTCTGGTCAGGGCATTACCCACAGCAACAGGCAACATTTCCATGGTGCCTTTGACCACATCCTTTTTACTTTTCTGCTTGACACCCTCCTCCTCCTCCCCCCTAATCTCTTACAGTTCCCCCCTATACTCTCCTCATCTACTAGAATAACCTGACTAGGCCCAGCACCATCTACACCACCATCTCTATTGTGACTAGACCCAGCATCATCTACACCACCATCCATAGCATGACTAGGCCCAGCATCATCTACACCACCATCTCTAGCGTGACTAGACCCAGCATCATCTACACCACCATCCATAGCATGACTAGGCCCAGCATCATCTACACCACCATCCATAGCATGACTAGGCCCAGCATCATCTACACCACCATCCATAGCATGACTAGGCCCAGCCTCATCTACACCACCATCCATAGCATGACTAGGCCCAGCCTCATCTACACCACCATCCATGACCAGGCCCAGCTTCTGCATCT
This sequence comes from Oncorhynchus kisutch, assembly GCF_002021735.2. Taxonomy (NCBI): domain Eukaryota; kingdom Metazoa; phylum Chordata; class Actinopteri; order Salmoniformes; family Salmonidae; genus Oncorhynchus; species Oncorhynchus kisutch. The sequence continues at coordinate 82,727,049 of NC_034191.2, forward strand.
CCTTACCCCCTGTACTTTGACCTTGATTTCCCCCACTGGTGCTTGTACCCTCACCTTGTCTACGGGCTTTATGTGGGCACACAAAGCTCTAATGCCCCAAATCCCCACACTCAAAAAAAAACAACTCCATTGTTCCTTTTTGTTGTAGGCTAGGGCACATATCATCAAACATCAGGTTTTTCTTGACTGATACCCAGCCTAATGTTTGCTATCTTACCTCTGAAATATGCTGCAAACTCATCAAATGTAAATGTGGAGGAAAGTCCACATAGGTTTCCGGGGATGGGATTTCTCAGGGCATAAACGCTGGAGAAGAGTACTCTTAAATTATTCTGATTATTTGTGATCAAGGTAGAAAAATGACCCCGTCTGGCATCTCTAATTGCTTTCTTACATATGCCAAGTTGCTCTCTCAGAATATCATAGTGGACCTGCATCTTTGACATTCTCTTCTTCCGCTCTGCCTTTCTGCAATTTCTGTTAAATATTTTTTTCTAAGCTCCCTTTTGGATGTGGCCTTTTTCAAACTTACTTGAGCATCAATGGTTGCCTTTCATTTGCTATTAAAGTTATCAAATATATCATTACAGGACGACGGCAGAATAGGTGGTGGAATACTGTTCATACACAATAAATCTGTAGCAACTTCAGAGGTAAGATAGTGTTTCTTAATAATGTGTTCAGTATTACCCTGTTATGGGCAACAAGGTAGTAGAAAACACAGTGGTGATCAGATAAAGCAACATCAACTATAGAGGATATGTCAGTAGAAAACCCCTTGGTAATAACCAGGTCCAGAGTATGGCTGTGGTTATGGGTGGGCCCAGTAGAAAGCCTCTTGGTAATAACCAGGTCCAGAGTATAGCTGTGGTTATGGGAGGGCCCAGTAGAATGCCCCTTGGTAATAACCAGGTCCAGAGTATGGCTGTGGTTATGGGTGGGCCCAGTAGAAAGCCCCTTGGTAATAACCAGGTCCAGAGTATGGCTGTGGTTATGGGTGGGCCCAGTAGAAAGCCCCTTGGTAATAACCAGGACCAGAGTATGGCTGTGGTTATGGGTGGGCCCAGTAGAAAGCCCCTTGGTAATAACCTGGTCCAGAGTATGGCTGTGGTTATGGGTGGGCCCAGTATAAAGCCCCTTGGTAATAACCAGGTCCAGAGTATAGCTGTGGTTGTGGGAGGGCCCAGTAGAAAGCCCCTTGGTGATAACCAGGTCCAGAGTATGGCTGTGGTTATGGGTGGGCCCAGTAGAAAGCCCATTGGTAATAACCAGGTCCAGAGTATGGCTGTGGTTGTGGGAGGGCCCAGTAGAAAGCCCCTTGGTAATAACCAGGTCCAGAGTATGGCTGTGGCTATGGGTGGGCCCAGTAGAAAGCCCCTTGGTAATAACCAGGTCCAGAGTATGGCTGTGGTTATGGGTGGGCCCAGTAGAAAGCCCCTTGGTAATAACCAGGTCCAGAGTATAGCTGTGGTTATGGGAGGGCCCAGTAGAAAGCCCCTTGGTAATAACCAGGTCCAGAGTATGGCTGTGGTTATGGGTGGGTCCAGTAGAAAGCCCCTTGGTAATAACCAGGTCCAGAGTATGGCTGTGGTTATGGGAAGGCCCAGTAGAAAGCCCCTTGGTAATAACCAGGTCCAGAGTATGGCTGTGGTTATGGGAGGGCCCAGTAGAAAGCCCCTTGGTAATAACCAGGTCCAGAGTATGGCTGTGGTTATGGGTGGGTCCAGTAGAAAGCCCCTTGGTAATAACCAGGTCCAGAGTATGGCTGTGGTTATGGGAGGGCCCAGTAGAAAGCCCCTTGGTAATAACCAGGTCCAGAGTATGGCTGTGGTTATGGGTGGGCCCAGTAGAAAGCCCCTTGGTAATAACCAGGTCTATAGTGTAGCTGTGGCTATGGGTGGGCCCAGTAGAAAGCCTCTTGGTAATAACCAGGTCCAGAGTATAGCTGTGGTTATGGGAGGGCCCAGTAGAAAGCCCCTTGGTAATAACCAGGTCCAGAGTATGGCTGTGGTTATGGGTGGGCCCAGTAGAAAGCACCTTGGTAATAACCAGGTCCAGAGTATGGCTGTGGTTATGGGTGGGCCCAGTAGAAAGCCCCTTGGTAATAACCAGGTCTATAGTGTAGCTGTGGTTATGGGTGGGCCCAGTAGAAAGCCTCTTGGTAATAACCAGGTCCAGAGTATAGCTGTGGTTATGGGAGGGCCCAGTAGAAAGCCCCTTGGTAATAACCAGGTCCAGAGTATGGCTGTGGTTATGGGTGGGCCCAGTAGAAAGCACCTTGGTAATAACCAGGTCCAGAGTATAGCTGTGGTTGTGGGAGGGCCCAGTAGAAAGCCCCTTGGTAATAACCAGGCCCAGAGTATAGTTGTGGTTGTGGGAGGGCCCAGTAGAAAGCCCCTTGGTAATAACCAGGTCCAGAGTATGGCTGTGGTTATGGGTGGGCCCAGTAGAAAGCCTCTTGGTAATAACCAGGTCCAGAGTATAGCTGTGGTTATGGGAGGGCCCAGTAGAAAGCCCCTTGGTAATAACCAGGTCCAGAGTATGGCTGTGGTTATGGGTGGGCCCAGTAGAAAGCACCTTGGTAATAACCAGGTCCAGAGTATGGCTGTGGTTATGGGTGGGCCCAGTAGAAAGCCCCTTGGTAATAACCAGGTCTATAGTGTAGCTGTGGTTATGGGTGGGCCCAGTAGAAAGCCTCTTGGTAATAACCAGGTCCAGAGTATAGCTGTGGTTATGGGAGGGCCCAGTAGAAAGCCCCTTGGTAATAACCAAGTCCAGAGTATGGCTGTGGTTGTGGGAGGGCCCAGTAGAAAGCCCCTTGGTTATAACCAGGTCCAGAGTATGGCTGTGGTTATGGGTGGGCCCAGTAGAAAGCCCCTTGGTAATAACCAGGTCCAGAGTATGGCTGTGGTTATGGGTGGGCCCAGTAGAAAGCCCCTTGGTAATAACCAGGTCCAGAGTATAGCTGTGGTTATGGGAGGGCCCAGTAGAAAGCCCCTTGGTAATAACCAGGTCCAGAGTATGGCTGTGGTTATGGGTGGGTCCAGTAGAAAGCCCCTTGGTAATAACCAGGTCCAGAGTATGGCTGTGGTTATGGGAAGGCCCAGTAGAAAGCCCCTTGGTAATAACCAGGTCCAGAGTATGGCTGTGGTTATGGGAGGGCCCAGTAGAAAGCCCCTTGGTAATAACCAGGTCCAGAGTATGGCTGTGGTTATGGGTGGGTCCAGTAGAAAGCCCCTTGGTAATAACCAGGTCCAGAGTATGGCTGTGGTTATGGGAGGGCCCAGTAGAAAGCCCCTTGGTAATAACCAGGTCCAGAGTATGGCTGTGGTTGTGGGAGGGCCCAGTAGAAAGCCCCTTGGTAATAACCAGGTCCAGAGTATGGCTGTGGTTATGGGAGGGCCCAGTAGAAAGCCCCTTGGTAATAACCAGGTCCAGAGTATGGCTGTGGTTGTGGGAGGGCCCAGTAGAAAGCCCCTTGGTAATAACCAGGTCCAGAGTATGGCTGTGGTTGTGGGAGGGCCCAGTAGAAAGCCCCTTGGTAATAGCCAGGTCCAGAACATGGCTGTGGTTGTGGGAGGGCCCAGTAGAAAGCCCCTTGGTAATAACCAGGTCCAGAGTATGGCTGTGGTTGTGGGAGGGCCCAGTAGAAAGCCCCTTGGTAATAACCAGGTCCAGAGTATGGCTGTGGTTATGGGTGGGCCCAGTAGAAAGCCCCTTGGTAATAACCAGGTCTATAGTGTAGCTGTGGTTATGGGTGGGCCCAGTAGAAAGCCCCTTGGTAATAACCAGGTCTATAGTGTAGCTGTGGTTATGGGTGGGCCCAGTAGAAAGCCCATTGGTAATAACCAGGTCTATAGTGTAGCTGTGGTTATGGGTGGGCCCAGTAGAAAGCCCCTTGGTAATAACCAGGTCTATAGTGTAGCTGTGGTTATGGGTGGGCCCAGTAGAAAGCCCATTGGTAATAACCAGGTCTATAGTGTAGCTGTGGTTATGGGTGGGCCCAGTAGAAAGCCCCTTGGTAATAACCAGGTCTATAGTGTAGCTGTGGTTATGGGTGGGCCCAGTAGAAAGCCCCTTGGTAATAACCAGGTCTATAGTGTAGCTGTGGTTATGGGTGGGCCCAGTAGAAAGCCCGTTGGTAATAACCAGGTCTATAGTGTAGCTGTGGTTATGGGTGGGCCCAGTAAAAAGCCCCTTGGGAATAACCAGGTCTATAGTGTAGCTGTGGATATGGGTGGGCCCAGTAGCTTCAGTAAGAGCGGCACAACAGTCCAAAGACAGTGGTAAACATGCAATAAACTTTGCGTTCAGTAATGTGGAGGAAATGGTTTTATTAGTGATTGCTCTAACATTTAAAAGTGTCATATTTAATCAGTGTGGGCCACTCTGCCCCTGGGGCGTCTGCCTCGAGGTAACCAAAAACCAAATGAAATGATTCATGTTATGACCACGTTTTCTGACGGTCTCCAATCTATCAGAATGGTAGGAGATGACCGTTTTTATAAACTCACGAGAAGGCGGAGATCAAGGAACATAAATTGGATTACTCACAATAACATTAGTGCCATCTGTACATGCTTTCCAAGTCCACTGTTGGTTATTCTGACAGGGAGGACTGGAGCTCTACGAGACCATGTCGGTCAGTCTCTAACATAGTTTGTCCTCATCGGCCGGTCAGAGTCGTGGTTGTGCTTGAAGCATGAGAACCTGTTTATCTTGTCCGGTAGTGTGGCGTTGGTGTCCACAACGTGGCTGGCTTTCTTTTTTAAATCTGTGATCGTTGGGACCTGCCACATACGCCTGAGGGGCTATACAATCGCTCTAATATAATTTACGTCGTGGAAGGTGTGATCCAAGACGCTCCAGCATTTTGAATCAAAGAGATCGCATACTGTAGAGCCCCGACTACTGAAGTAGCCAGCAAGTTCACTAGATAACTACAGTAGTTGCCTTGGTAACCAAACACAAACATACTTGCACGTTTAGCTAACCAAACAAATAAGTCCTAGCTTGGTCATTTGAAAATCTATTTCAACATTGGCATTAATATTTATAGGACGTTTGCTTTCAAAAGCAGCTCAAGCATAGAACATGTAAGTAGGGTGTTAAGTCACGTGACAAAATCTGGACTTCTACTGTTTGACAAAATGCAAAAAGACATGCAGTATATTCCTACAAATCTCATGTTCTTGGGAAACTTGAAGCTTTTATCAAGATTTCATGCTGAATTGTTGAAGCAATCATATATTTACCACGAGTAGGTGGCTAATAACAAGATGTTTATCTATGCTAACGTTAGCTTACTGAGGGAGAAAGTGGGGCATTCTACTTGGCTGGCTACGGCTGAGATTTTCTCGTCTGTCACTGCTCTCTCTCAGCCATTATAAACGTTAACTTTTAAACCTCAGGTTTCCGGTATCAATTTCATATGCAGCTATTGAGCCCGGATACATTTTATATTTGATATCCAGCTACCTGCCTGCCTGTCTGTCTTGTCCCGAATCCTGATACCTACACGTTCATTAACATGGGAGAGCTGTCAATACTGAAACAATGTTGCAAAAGTACAGAGGCAAACAGTAAGGTTAATACAAATCTCAGCTGTTGAAAACCAATTGCTAGTTTAAAATAAATGTGAGATAAAGTCTAGATGCTTTGTACAGTGGAAATCAAGTTTATAAATTGCCTGGCTGGGCTGATGAGACAGCGGGTTGCGCAGTGAACAGAGTAAATTGGCATTTTAACGCCATCGCTTTAGCCGGGGGAATAGACATCGGCTGCTATGAGGTTTTAACCAATCACCGTCTAGGACTAGACCCATTATTAAACATATTAATGCACTATAGAAATACTTATTTATTTATGACGTCATTGGTTGATTGAGCCTACTGTATGATACCAGAAATTAATGGAGTTATGTTTGGTAACAATTATAGAGGCGTTTTGTATTTCAGCACGATCAGGCATTGAGTAGATATGTTTTTTTCTTTTAGCAATAGAGCCATTGGACTTGTCTCAACGATGTTCCTATCTACCACCACATTGCAGGATATCTAGGTTGACTAATTTTCCCTGGCTTTGTAAAGACTACAGCCTGGTGAGAGCTCTACCTCCTTGTCCAATTGAAAGCAGGCTTTAAAAAGAAAAGGGCGTGGTACTAGTTTCTATTGGATCTCTAGACCTATGAATTGCGTGACCAGCAAGAAGTGCTGGGGAGCCACGGTTATACTCTTAACAAGTGGTGCCTATGCGGGTGCTGTCCAACTATGCGGTCAGAAGTGGAATTTCTGAACTGCAGAAAATAAGTTCACAGACAGGTTTCCTGGAGAGGGTCACTGCAGACCTCATGGAACGTGTGTGTGTGACAGACCATCAATGTTTTGATGCACATATGGATAGAGATGTGCTGGAGGTGTTCCTCAGAACATCCAAGATCAACTACAGCCTAGACCAGGTGGCCCAGGAGGGCAAATACAATGACAAACGAGTTGTTCTGCTGTCGTAGTTAGCTAGCTAGCAGTATAGCTAAGCTATCTTTTTCACACGAGGCAGTGTTGTTCAGTACAGTATAATTTCATAAGAGGGCTCGCTAGTACAACTTCGAGCCAAGCTAGCCACGTTGAGCTAGTTACTTTTGTTAGCTACACCCAAAATGTACTGTAGCCTAATGTTATAGCTAGCTAGCCTCATGTCAATGAGCCCACATCTCATTAGGACTAGGAGCAAAACTGGAGAAATGTTTTGATGAAGAAGAAGAGTAATGGAATCACATTAGCTTTGACTCGTATTAGTCTGAGTAAACTATACGTTACCCTGTGAGTTGTCGCTACCTAGCTAACACCGTCTGTGAGATATTCTGCTGCAACAGTAGGAATTAAAGTCTAATAGCATTTTTGTCACTCTCTTCCAGACAATACCAATTGGTGGACTTACAGAATATTTTGGGAGTTTGTTCTATGTGGGGAGAAGCTAGGCACATGACACAAAATCCCTTTGTCTGCTCGTTTTGCTAGGACCATTCCAGCAATTCACAAGGAGATGTGAAAGGTCCATAACAACAAACTCCCCTTGTATCAAAGTGACTCTGAACACCTCACTGCACCCCCCCCCACCCCCAAACACACCATATGCAAGTATTCTCTTTGTAGAACTGTAGTATTTTATGCACAACTTGGTGCTCCCGAGTGGCACAGTGCTATAAGGCACTGCATCTCAGTGCCTGAGGCATCACTACAGACACCCTGGTTCAAATCCAGGCTCTATCACAACCAGCCATGATTGGGAGTCCCATAGGGCGGCGCACAATTGGCTCAGCATCATCTGGGATAGGCAGTAAATAAGAATTTTGTTCTTAAAAATGACTTGTTAAATAAAGGTTTCGTTAAAAAAATAATAGGAGGCTTGTCTTTCAATTTATGCATGGCATACGTTGCCACGGTTTCTGCATACTGCGGTGTCAACTCACCTCGGTCTCCAGAGTAAATAAACGTATGCATGGCATACGTTGCCACGGTTTCTGCATACTGCAGTGTCAACTCACCTCGGTCTCTAGAGTAAATAAACGTATGCATGGCATACGTTGCCACGGTTTCTGCACACTGCTGTGTAAACTCACCTCGGTCTCTAGAGTAAATAAATGTCTTCAATTCAAGCCATGTCTACTTATTTGCTATATTGACTAATCTACTGTTTCATTGATAGATGTTTATTTGAATTGATACACCAAGAAGATTGAAGTTAGTTTATCAAAACACATTTCATGAATTAAAACACTGAATTGATCCAAGAGATTGGAGTGGATGCTTCATTGGTTTCTGGTCCCTTGTCAGTACACATGTAAAAAAACATAATATAACACATTTTATTAAAGTCCATTATATACTACAAGTAAACCAAACATTAGGAACACCAGCACATCATGAGCTCCATGACCTTGGACTGATTATCCACTTTGGCCATCCATGTCTTCTTCTGAGTCAGATTATGTTGAGTTTGAGTTTATTCCAGGCTGATAGCTTTCAGGCTCTGTATTACAGGCTCTGTACAACTAAAGCGGGTGTCACAGTCATCAGCAGAAGGATTAGTCTGTAGGACATACACTGTTCAGTGATTAGCCAACATGTTACTACCTTGTCCCTATCGATATACACTCAAACAACGTATTTACACTGATCAAAAATATAAACGCAACATGCAAGAATTTCAGATTTTACGGAGTTACAGTTCATATAAGGACATTTTTATTTATTCTTTATTTAACGAGGCAAGTCAGTTAAAGAACAAATTCTTATTTACAATGATGGCCAACCCCGGCCAAATTAGTTTAAGCAGACTGTGTTTGTCTGTTGTTGAGACCTAGATGATGTTCAGATCAAATTTTATGACCAATTTATGAAGAAATCCAGGAAATTCTGAAAGACTCTTTCTTGTAACTGTGCATTTGTCCAACTTCAAGCCTTGCATGAACAATCAGCTAAGCTTCCACAACACAGAGAAGTACAGTCCAATGTAGACTTCAAGCCTTGCATGAACAATCAGCTAAGCTTCCACAACACAGAGAAGTACAGTCCAATGTAGACTTCAAGCCTTGCATGAACAATCAGCTAAGCTTCCACAACACAGAGAAGTACAGTCCAATGTAGACTTCAAGCCTTGCATGAACAATCAGCTAAGCTTCCACAACACAGAGAAGTACAGTCCAATGTAGACTTCAAGCCTTGCATGAACAATCAGCTAAGCTTCCACAACACAGAGAAGTACAGTCCAATGTAGACTTCAAGCCTTGCATGAACAATCAGCTAAGCTTCCACAACACAGAGAAGTACAGTCTAATGTATTCTTCAAGCCTTGCATGAACAATCAGCTAAGCTTCCACAACACAGAGAAGTACAGTCCAATGTAGACTTCAAGCCTTGCATGAACAATCAGCTAAGCTTCCACAACACAGAGAAGTACAGTCCAATGTAGACTTCAAGCCTTGCATGAACAATCAGCTAAGCTTCCACAACACAGAGAAGTACAGTCCAATGTAGACTTCAAGCCTTGCATGAACAATCAGCTAAGCTTCCACAACACAGAGAAGTACAGTCCAATGTAGACTTCAAGCCTTGCATAAACAATCAGCTAAGCTTCCACAACACAGAGAAGTACAGTCCAATGTAGACTTCAAGCCTTGCATGAACAATCAGCTAAGCTTCCACAACACAGACAAGTACAGTCCAATGTAGACTTCAAGCCTTGCATGAACAATCAGCTAAGCTTCCACAACACAGAGAAGTACAGTCCAATGTAGACTTCAAGCCTTGCATGAACAATCAGCTAAGCTTCCACAACACAGAGAAGTACAGTCCAATGTAGACTTCAAGCCTTGCATGAACAATCAGCTAAGCTTCCACAACACAGAGAAGTACAGTCCAATGTAGACTTCAAGCCTTGCATGAACAATCAGCTAAGCTTCCACAACACAGAGAAGTACAGTCCAATGTAGACTTCAAGCCTTGCATGAACAATCAGCTAAGCTTCCACAACACAGAGAAGTACAGTCCAATGTAGACTTCAAGCCTTGCATGAACAATCAGCTAAGCTTCCACAACACAGAGAAGTACAGTCCAATGTAGACTTCAAGCCTTGCATGAACAATCAGCTAAGCTTCCACAACACAGAGAAGTACAGTCCAATGTAGACTTCAAGCCTTGCATGAACAATCAGCTAAGCTTCCACAACACAGAGAAGTACAGTCCAATGTAAACTTCAAGCCTTGCATGAACAATCAGCTAAGCTTCCACAACACAGAGAAGTACAGTCCAATGTAGACTTCAAGCCTTGCATGAACAATCAGCTAAGCTTCCACAACACAGAGAAGTACAGTCCAATGTAGACTTCAAGCCTTGCATGAACAATCAGCTAAGCTTCCACAACACAGAGAAGTACAGTCCAATGTAGACTTCAAGCCTTGCATGAACAATCAGCTAAGCTTCCACAACACAGAGAAGTACAGTCCAATGTAGACTTCAAGCCTTGCATGAACAATCAGCTAAGCTTCCACAACACAGAGAAGTACAGTCCAATGTAGACTTCAAGCCTTGCATGAACAATCAGCTAAGCTTCCACAACACAGAGAAGTACAGTCCAATGTAGACTTCAAGCCTTGCATGAACAATCAGCTTCCACAACACAGAGAAGTACAGTCCAATGTAGACTTCAAGCCTTGCATGAACAATCAGCTTCCACAACACAGAGAAGTACAGTCCAATGTAGACTTCAAGCCTTGCATGAACAATCAGCTAAGCTTCCACAACACAGAGAAGTACAGTCCAATGTAGACTTCAAGCCTTGCATGAACAATCAGCTTCCACAACACAGAGAAGTACAGACCAATGTAGACTTCAAGCCTTGCATGAACAATCAGCTAAGCTTCCACAACACAGAGAAGTACAGTCCAATGTAGACTTCAAGCCTTGCATGAACAATCAGCTTCCACAACACAGAGAAGTACAGTCGAAGTTGTAGCCTACTTTTTCCTGTATTAATAAATATTGAGCAAACCACACACAAGTGTGCTTACAACCAGGAAATGTAGATGGTGTGTAGTGAAGAAATTCTTGTGAAACAAAACCAGGACTGAAGGCTATAACTGGTTCTCACAAACGCGCTAGGAAAAAGCTCAGTAGAGTCAAAATGAACAATACCTCACAAAGGCACAAACAGAATGAACTGAACTAAATAAGGAGCTGATGAGACCAGGTGAGTAACTAACACAGGTGAAATAAATGAACAAAAATGAAAGACAGGGCTACGTTCCAGAACACAAAGAAACAGGGCTACGTTCCAGAACCCCAAGAAACAGGGCTACGTTCCAGAACCCCAAGAAACAGGGCTACGTTCCAGAACACAAAGAAACAGGGCTACGTTCCAGAACCCCAAGAAACAGGGCTACGTTCCAGAACCCCAAGAAACAGGGCTACGTTCCAGAACAGAAAGAAACAGGGCTACGTTCCAGAACCCCAAGAAACAGGGCTACGTTCCAGAACACAAAGAAACAGGGCTACGTTCCAGAACCCCAAGAAACAGGGCTACGTTCCAGAACACAAAGAAACAGGGCTACGTTCCAGAACCCCAAGAAACAGGGCTACGTTCCAGAACACAAAGAAACAGGGCTACGTTCCAGAACCCCAAGAAACAGGGCTACGTTCCAGAACCCCAAGAAACAGGGCTACGTTCCAGAACACAAAGAAACAGGGCTACGTTCCAGAACACAAAGAAACAGGGCTACGTTCCAGAACCCCAAGAAACAGGGCAACGTTCCAGAACACAAAGAAACAGGGCAACGTTCCAGAACACAAAGAAACAGAGCTAAGTTCCAGAACACAAAGAAACAGGGCTACGTTCCAGAACACAAAGAAACAGGGCTACGTTACAGAACCCCAAGAAACAGGGCTACGTTCCAGAACACAAAGAAACAGGGCTACGTTCCAGAACCCCAAGAAAAAGGGCAACATTCCAGAACACAAAGAAACAGGGCTACATTCCAGAACACAAAGAAACAGGGCTATGTTCCAGAACACACAGAAACAGGGCTACGTTCCAGAACCCCAAGAAACAGGGCAACGTTCCAGAACACAAAGAAACAGGGCTACGTTCCAGAACACAAAGAAACAGGGCTACGTTCCAGAACCCCAAGAAACAGGGCTACGTTCCAGAACACAAAGAAACAGGGCTACGTTCCAGAACCCCAAGAAACAGGGCTACGTTCCAGAACACAAAGAAACAGGGCTACGTTCCAGAACCCCAAGAAACAGGGCTACGTTCCAGAACCCCAAGAAACAGGGCAACGTTCCAGAACACAAAGAAACAGGGCAATGTTCCAGAACACAAAGAAACAGAGCTAAGTTCCAGAACACAAAGAAACAGGGCTACGTTCCAGAACACAAAGAAACAGGGCTACGTTACAGAACCCCAAGAAACAGGGCTACGTTCCAGAACACAAAGAAACAGGGCTACGTTCCAGAACCCCAAGAAACAGGGCAACATTCCAGAACACAAAGAAACAGGGCTACATTCCAGAACACAAAGAAACAGGGCTACGTTCCAGAACACACAGAAACAGGGCTACGTTCCAGAACCCCAAGAAACAGGGCAACGTTCCAGAACACAAAGAAACAGGGCTACGTTCCAGAACACAAAGAAACAGGGCTACGTTCCAGAACACTAAGAAACAGGGCTACGTTCCAGAACACAAAGAAACAGGGCTACGTTCCAGAACCCCAAGAAACAGGGCTACGTTCCAGAACCCCAAGAAACAGGGCTACGTTCCAGAACAGAAAGAAACAGGGCTACGTTCCAGAACCCCAAGAAACAGGGCTACGTTCCAGAACACAAAGAAACAGGGCTACGTTCCAGAACACAAAGAAACAGGGCTACGTTCCAGAACCCCAAGAAACAGGGCTACGTTCCAGAACACAAAGAAACAGGGCTACGTTCCAGAACCCCAAGAAACAGGGCTACGTTCCAGAACACAAAGAAACAGGGCTACGTTCCAGAACCCCAAGAAACAGGGCTACGTTCCAGAACCCCAAGAAACAGGGCTACGTTCCAGAACACAAAGAAACAGGGCTACGTTCCAGAACACAAAGAAACAGGGCTACGTTCCAGAACCCCAAGAAACAGGGCAACGTTCCAGAACACAAAGAAACAGGGCAACGTTCCAGAACACAAAGAAACAGAGCTAAGTTCCAGAACACAAAGAAACAGGGCTACGTTCCAGAACACAAAGAAACAGGGCTACGTTACAGAACCCCAAGAAACAGGGCTACGTTCCAGAACACAAAGAAACAGGGCTACGTTCCAGAACCCCAAGAAACAGGGCAACATTCCAGAACACAAAGAAACAGGGCTACATTCCAGAACACAAAGAAACAGGGCTACGTTCCAGAACACACAGAAACAGGGCTACGTTCCAGAACCCCAAGAAACAGGGCAACGTTCCAGAACACAAAGAAACAGGGCTACGTTCCAGAACACAAAGAAACAGGGCTACGTTCCAGAACCCCAAGAAACAGGGCTACGTTCCAGAACACAAAGAAACAGGGCTACGTTCCAGAACCCCAAGAAACAGGGCTACGTTCCAGAACACAAAGAAACAGGGCTACGTTCCAGAACCCCAAGAAACAGGGCTACGTTCCAGAACCCCAAGAAACAGGGCTACGTTCCAGAACACAAAGAAACAGGGCTACGTTCCAGAACACAAAGAAACAGGGCTACGTTCCATAACCCCAAGAAACAGGGCAACGTTCCAGAACACAAAGAAACAGGGCAACGTTCCAGAACACAAAGAAACAGAGCTAAGTTCCAGAACACAAAGAAACAGGGCTACGTTCCAGAACACAAAGAAACAGGGCTACGTTACAGAACCCCAAGAAACAGGGCTACGTTCCAGAACACAAAGAAACAGGGCTACGTTCCAGAACCCCAAGAAACAGGGCAACATTCCAGAACACAAAGAAACAGGGCTACATTCCAGAACACAAAGAAACAGGGCTACGTTCCAGAACACACAGAAACAGGGCTACGTTCCAGAACCCCAAGAAACAGGGCAACGTTCCAGAACACAAAGAAACAGGGCTACGTTCCAGAACACAAAGAAACAGGGCTACGTTCCAGAACACAAAGAAACAGGGCTACGTTCCAGAACACCAAGAAACAGGGCTACGTTCCAGAACCCCAAGAAACAGGGCAACATTCCAGAACACAAAGAAACAGGGCTACGTTCCAGAACACAAAGAAACAGGGCTACGTTCCAGAACACAAAGAAACAGGGCTACGTTCCAGAACCCCAAGAAACAGGGCAACGTTCCAGAACACAAAGAAACAGGGCAACGTTCCAGAACACAAAGAAACAGAGCTAAGTTCCAGAACACAAAGAAACAGGGCTACGTTCCAGAACACAAAGAAACAGGGCTACGTTACAGAACCCCAAGAAACAGGGCTACGTTCCAGAACACAAAGAAACAGGGCTACGTTCCAGAACCCCAAGAAACAGGGCAACATTCCAGAACACAAAGAAACAGGGCTACATTCCAGAACACAAAGAAACAGGGCTACGTTCCAGAACACACAGAAACAGGGCTACGTTCCAGAACCCCAAGAAACAGGGCAACGTTCCAGAACACAAAGAAACAGGGCTACGTTCCAGAACACAAAGAAACAGGGCTACGTTCCAGAACACAAAGAAACAGGGCTACATTCCAGAACACAAAGAAACAGGGCTACGTTCCAGAACCCCAAGAAACAGGGCAACATTCCAGAACACAAAGAAACAGGGCTACGTTCCAGAACACAAAGAAACAGGGCTACGTTCCAGAACACAAACAAACAGGGCTACGTTCCAGAACCCCAAGAAACAGGGCAACGTTCCAGAACACAAAGAAACAGGGCTACGTTCCAGAACACAAAGAAACAGGGCTACGTTCCAGAACACAAAGATACAGGGCTACGTTCCAGAACACAAAGAAACAGGGCTACGTTCCAGAACCCCAAGAAACAGGGCAACGTTCCAGAACACAATGAAAAAGAACACAAGGTTGACTAAGAAAATAAATACAGAACCTTCTACTTCGTGGTGTTGCCTCTTGGGCCTTTCAAAACACGTGTATATATACTGAGATCACTTAGATTGCACAGAGTTGGACTTTATTTAACTAATTATGTGACTTCTGAAGGTCATTTGTTGTCCAGGATCTTATTTAGGGGCTTCATAGCAGAGGGGGTGAATACATATGCACACACACCTTTTCCATTTCATTATTTTTATTTATTTTTTGGAAACAAGTCAACAAAAAAATGTCACTTCACCAATTTGGATTATTTTGTGTATGTCCATTACATGAAATCCAAATAATAGTCCATTTAAACTACAGGTTATAATGCAACAAAATAGGAAAAACGCCAAGGAGGAAGGCATTATTTATGGAGGCTGAAAACCCTGACCTTCTGTCAGTTAGTTAGTTGGTTCTAATAGTTCTGCTGTATCCATGATATTCCTGATATACCTACTTAAGCACTTGAAGGTGATAGTTTGTAGAGTTATTTCCTTTACGAGGTACTTTAAAACTGTATTATAATCAAATTAATAATTAATTTGTTACTTGTGAGCTTAATAGATTATTAAATATATTGTTGAAGAACTGTGGATCATCATTATTTTGGCCCATATAGATGAATTATCCAGATCTGTTTTTGATCCAATAGCATATTTAAAAGGATCCATCTTCCTTAAGGAGCTGTTTGCACAGTTTGAACAATGGGATAAAAATGATTGTTAAATAATATAAAGCTTTTGAGTTTATGTTCATTTTCAACCTCCCACTCCGATTTTTTACCCAACCTCATCTATAACTGTAGAGTGAGTTTCCTGTAAACAATAGATATTATATTATATTAGTTCTCTGTTAGCCATGTTAAAAAGGTATATCTTGTTTACGATCTGGTAAGCCATTGCAATTGTAACTGGCTAAACTTATTTCCCCTCTTTTAACATAATGATACTCAAGTATCAATTAACCTCTTTCGGCCTGGTGTCCCGCTAGCGTGCCAATATGACAACATCCAGGGAAATCGCAGAGCTACTCCAGTAGACAGATTATATATAGACCTACTATATAGACCTACTCCAGTAGACAGGTTATGTATAGACCTACTCCAGTAGACAGGTTATGTATAGACCTACTCCAGTAGACAGGTTATGTATAGACCTACTCCAGTAGACAGGTTATGTATAGACCTACTCCAGTAGACAGGTTATGTATAGACCTACTCCAGTAGACAGGTTATGTATAGACCTACTCCAGTAGACAGGTTATGTATAGACCTACTCCAGTAGACAGGTTATGTATAGTTGGAGCTGAAGGGTGTGAACAATGCTGAATGGGTGGATCTGAAGGGTGTGAACGATTCTGAATGGGTGGAACTAAAGCGTGTGAAGGATGCTGAATGGGTGGAGCTAAAGATTGTGAGGGGTGTGAACAATGCTGAATGGGTGGAGCTAAAGCTTGTGAAGGGTGTGAACGATGCTGAATGGGTGGAGCTGAAGGGTGTGAACAACGCTGAATGGGTGGAGCTAAAGCTTGTGAAGGGTGTGAACGATTCTGAATGGGTGGAGCTGAAGGGTGTGAAGGGTGTGAACGATGCTGAATGGGTGGAGCTGAAGGGTGTGAACAACGCTGAATGGGTGGAGCTAAAGCTTGTGAAGGGTGTGAACAATGCTGAATGGATGGAGCTATAGCTTGTGAAGGGTGTGAACAACGCTGAATGGGTGGAGCTAAAGAGTTATAGCTTGTGAAGGGTGTGAACAACGCTGAATGGGTGGAGCTAAAGCTTGTGAAGGGTGTGAACGATTCTGAATGGGTGGAGCTAAAGCTTGTGAAGGGTGTGAACGATGCTGAATGGGTGGAGCTGAAGGGTGTGAACAGTGCTGAATGGGTTTAGACAAAGAAGAGCACCAGATACCAAACCATTCAAAGGTCATTTTCTCAAAAGTGAGTTTACAAGTTGATCAACATTAAAAGCAGAATTACTTTCCCATTGTATCTCAAAGGTAGAGTACAATATACAATTTTGTAGCTCTGAGTCTCTACTTTATCCAATGTAAAAAAACACAATTTCAAATGTTGATACCCAAGACGGAATCCAGGTGGTGGGTCACACGTGTTTACATCCATGTTAGTGAGCATTTCTCCTTTACGAAGAGAATCCATCCACCTGACAGGTGTGGCATATCAAGAAGCTGATTAAACAGCATAAGCATTACACAGATGTACCTTGTGCTGGGGACAATAAAAGGCCACTCTAAAACACAATATCACGGATGCCTCAAGTTTTGAGGGAGCATGAAGTTGGCATGCTGACTGCAGGAATGTCCACCAGCTCTGTTGCCAAGTAATGTAATGTTCATTTCTCTACCATAAGTCACCTCCAACTTAAAAAGAATAATTTGGCAATAGGTCCACATTCAGCTTCTTCACCTGTAGTATCGTCTGAGGGGGGCTGAGGAGTATCTCTCTCTTTAATAAAGATATTTTGTGAGGAAAAACTCATTCTGACCCACCCATGGCTGTGCCCCTGTCATGTGAAATCCATACCTTAAATACTAATGAATATATTGCTATAGAGTGATTTTCTAATGTGAACATTAATTAATTCATAATAATAATAATAAAATTAATAATAATAATAATAATTTAATTAATTAATAATAATACTGGTGTCATAGCATGATAGCAGACACCTGACATACTGGTGTCATAACATTTTTTTATTTTTTTATTTTTAAATATTTTTATTTCACCTTTATTTAACCAGGTAGGCTAGTTGAGAACAGCTTTATTTAACCAGGTAGACTAGTTGAGAACACCTTTATTTAACCAGGTAGGCTAGTTGAGAACACCTTTATTTAACCAGGTAGGCTAGTTGAGAACACCTTTATTTAACCAGGTAGGCTAGTTGAGAACACCTTTATTTAACCAGGTAGGCTAGTTGAGAACACCTTTATTTAACCAGGTAGACTAGTTGAGAACACCTTTATTTAACCAGGTAGGCTAGTTAAGAACACCTTTATTTAACCAGGTAGACTAGTTGAGAACACCTTTATTTAACCAGGTAGGCTAGTTGAGAACACCTTTATTTAACCAGGTAGGCTAGTTGAGAACACCTTTATTTAACCAGGTAGGCTAGTTGAGAACACCTTTATTTAACCAGGTAGGCTAGTTAAGAACACCTTTATTTAACCAGGTAGGCTAGTTGAGAACACCTTTATTTAACCAGGTAGGCTAGTTGAGAACACCTTTATTTAACCAGGTAGGCTAGTTAAGAACACCTTTATTTAACCAGGTAGGCTAGTTAAGAACACCTTTATTTAACCAGGTAGGCTAGTTAAGAACACCTTTATTTAACCAGGTAGGCTAGTTAAGAACACCTTTATTTAACCAGGTAGGCTAGTTGAGAACACCTTTATTTAACCAGGTAGGCTAGTTGAGAACACCTTTATTTAACCAGGTAGGCTAGTTGAGAACACCTTTATTTAACCAGGTAGGCTAGTTAAGAACACCTTTATTTAACCAGGTAGGCTAGTTAAGAACACCTTTATTTAACCAGGTAGGCTAGTTAAGAACACCTTTATTTAACCAGGTAGGCTAGTTGAGAACACCTTTATTTAACCAGGTAGGCTAGTTGAGAACACCTTTATTTAACCAGGTAGGCTAGTTAAGAACACCTTTATTTAACCAGGTAGGCTAGTTGAGAACACCTTTATTTAACCAGGTAGGCTAGTTGAGAACACCTTTATTTAACCAGGTAGGCTAGTTGAGAACACCTTTATTTAACCAGGTAGGGTAGTTGAGAACACCTTTATTTAACCAGGTAGGCTAGTTGAGAACACCTTTATTTAACCAGGTAGGCTAGTTGAGAACA
The DNA here is from genome assembly GCF_002021735.2 of Oncorhynchus kisutch. Classification (NCBI taxonomy): domain Eukaryota; kingdom Metazoa; phylum Chordata; class Actinopteri; order Salmoniformes; family Salmonidae; genus Oncorhynchus; species Oncorhynchus kisutch. The sequence goes on from NC_034191.2 coordinate 82,745,514, forward strand.
CCTTTATTTAACCAGGTAGGCTAGTTGAGAACACCTTTATTTAACCAGGTAGGCTAGTTAAGAACACCTTTATTTAACCAGGTAGGCTAGTTGAGAACACCTTTATTTAACCAGGTAGGCTAGTTGAGAACACCTTTATTTAACCAGGTAGACTAGTTGAGAACACCTTTATTTAACCAGGTAGGCTAGTTGAGAACACCTTTATTTAACCAGGTAGGCTAGTTGAGAACACCTTTATTTAACCAGGTAGGCTAGTTGAGAACACCTTTATTTAACCAGGTAGGCTAGTTGAGAACACCTTTATTTAACCAGGTAGACTAGTTGAGAACACCTTTATTTAACCAGGTAGGCTAGTTGAGAACACCTTTATTTAACCAGGTAGGCTAGTTGAGAACACCTTTATTTAACCAGGTAGGCTAGTTGAGAACACCTTTATTTAACCAGGTAGGCTAGTTGAGAACACCTTTATTTAACCAGGTAGGCTAGTTGAGAACACCTTTATTTAACCAGGTAGGCTAGTTGAGAACACCTTTATTTAACCAGGTAGGCTAGTTGAGAACACCTTTATTTAACCAGGTAGGCAAGTTGAGAACACCTTTATTTAACCAGGTAGGCTAGTTGAGAACACCTTTATTTAACCAGGTAGGCTAGTTGAGAACACCTTTATTTAACCAGGTAGGCTAGTTGAGAACACCGTTATTTAACCAGGTAGGCAAGTTGAGAACACCTTTATTTAACCAGGTAGGCTAGTTGAGAACACCTTTATTTAACCAGGTAGGCTAGTTGAGAACACCTTTATTTAACCAGGTAGGCTAGTTGAGAACACCTTTATTTAACCAGGTAGGCTAGTGGAGAACACCTTTATTTAACCAGGTAGGCTAGTTGAGAACACCTTTATTTAACCAGGTAGGCTTGTTGAGAACACCTTTATTTAACCAGGTAGGCTAGTTGAGAACACCTTTATTTAACCAGGTAGGCTAGTTGAGAACACCTTTATTTAACCAGGTAGGCTAGTTGAGAACACCTTTATTTAACCAGGTAGACTAGTTGAGAACAGCTTTATTTAACCAGGTAGGCTAGTTGAGAACACCTTTATTTAACCAGGTAGGCTAGTTGAGAACACCTTTATTTAACCAGGTAGGCTAGTTGAGAACACCTTTATTTAACCAGGTAGACTAGTTGAGAACACCTTTATTTAACCAGGTAGACTAGTTGAGAACACCTTTATTTAACCAGGTAGGCTAGTTGAGAACACCTTTATTTAACCAGGTAGGCTAGTTGAGAACACCTTTATTTAACCAGGTAGGCTAGTTGAGAACACCTTTATTTAACCAGGTAGGCTAGTTGAGAACAAGTTCTCATTTGCAACTGCGACCTGGCCAAGATAAAGCATAGCAGTGTGAGCAGACAACAAAGAGTTACACATGGAGTAAACAATTAACAAGTCAATAACACAGTAGAAACCAAAGGGGGAGTCTATATACAATGTGTGCAAAAGGCATGAGGTAGGCAAATAATTACAATTTTGCAGATTAACACTGGAGTGATGAATGATCAGATAGTCATGTACAGGTAGAGATATTGGTGTGCAAAAGAGCAGAAAAGTAAATAAATAAAAACAGTATGGGGATGAGGTAGGTGAAAAAGGGTGGGCTATTTACCAATAGACTATGTACAGCTGCAGCGATCGGTTAGCTGCTCAGATAGCTGATGTTTGAAGTTGGTGAGGGAGATAAAAGTCTCCAACTTCAGCGATTTTTGCAATTCGTTCCAGTCACAGGCAGCAGAGTACTGGAACGAAAGGCGGCCAAATGAGGTGTTGGCTTTAGGGATGATCAGTGAGATACACCTGCTGGAGCGCGTGCTACGGATGGGTGTTGCCATCGTGACCAGTGAGCTGAGATAAGGCGGAGCTTTACCTAGCATGGACTTGTAGATGACCTGGAGCCAGTGGGTCTGGCGACGAATATGTAGCGAGGGCCAGCCGACTAGAGCATACAAGTCGCAGTGGTGGGTGGTATAAGGTGCTTTAGTGACAAAACGGATGGCACTGTGATAGACTGCATCCAGTTTGCTGAGTAGAGTGTTGGAAGCCATTTTGTAGATGACATCGCCGAAGTCGAGGATCGGTAGGATAGTCAGTTTTACTAGGGTAAGCTTGGCGGCGTGAGTGAAGGAGGCTTTGTTGCGGAATAGAAAGCCGACTCTTGATTTGATTTTCGATTGGAGATGTTTGATATGAGTCTGGAAGGAGAGTTTGCAGTCTAGCCAGACACCTAGGTACTTATAGACATCCAAATATTCTAGGATAGGATATAGGAGACACCTGACATACTGGTGTCATAGTATGATAGGAGACACCTGACATACTGGTGTCATAGTATGATAGGAGACACCTGACATACTGGGGTCATAGCATGATAGCAGACACCTGACATACTGGTGTCATAACATGATAGGAGACACCTGACATACTGGTGTCATAACATGATAGGAGACACCTGACATACTGGTGTCATAACATGATAGGAGACACCTGACATACTGGTGTCATAGCATGATAGGAGACACCTGACATACTGGTGTCATAGCATGATAGGAGTCACCTGACATACTGGTGTCATAGCATAATAGGAGACACCTGACATACTGGTGTCATAGCATGATAGGAGACACCTGACATACTGGTGTCATAGCATGATAGTAGACACCTGACATACTGGTGTCATAACATGATAGGAGACACCTGACATACTGGTGTCATAACATGATAGGAGACACCTGACATACTGGTGTCATAACATGATAGGAGACACCTGACATACTGGTGTCATAACATGATAGGAGACACCTGACATACTGGTGTCATAGCATTGTAGGAGACACCTGACATACTGGTGTCATAGCATGATAGGAGACACCTGACATACTGGTGTCATAGCATGATAGCAGACACCTGACATACTGGTGTCATAACATGATAGGAGACACCTGACATACTGGTGTCATAACATGATAGGAGACACCTGACATACTGGTGTCATAGCATGATAGGAGACACCTGACATACTGGTGTCATAGCATGATAGGAGACACCTGACATACTGGTGTCATAGCATGATAGCAGACACCTGACATACTGGTGTCATAGCATGATAGGAGACACCTGACATACTGGTGTCATAGCATGATAGTAGACACCTGACATACTGGTGTTATAGCATGATAGGAGACACCTGACATACTGGTGTCATAGCATGATAGCAGACACCTGACATACTGGTTTAGAGAACACCTTGAGATGTGTTTTGTAATGGGGCTGATGTTTTGAAGATGTGCATCTGAGTGTGTCTGTGTGTGTTTTTGTGTATACCTGTGTCAGACTGATATTTGTGTGTGTCAGTAGGAAAATAAAGAGAGTGGGGATGATGTGAGAGTTCCCATTCCACAGAGCCTTCTCTTAGTTTTCTTAGATTTGGGGAGGATGTCAACCAGAGACGTCTGGATCAAACAGAGATCTGTGAAAAGAAGCGGTGTTTAACAGAATAGGAGAGGTGTTTCAGAGAATAGAAGAGGTGTTTCAGAGAAAAGGAGAGGTGTTTTGGAGAAAAGGAGAGGTGTTTCAGAGAATAGGAGAGGTGTTTCAGAGAATAGGAGAGGTGTTTCAGAGAATAGGAGAGGTGTTTCAGAGAAAAGGAGAGGTGTTTCAGAGAAAAGGAGAGTTGTTTCAGAGAAAAGGAGAGGTGTTTAACAGAATAGGAGAGGTGTTTCAGAGAATAGGAGAGGTGTTTAACAGAATAGGAGAGGTGTTTCAGAGAATAGGAGAGGTGTTTCAGAGAATAGGAGAGGTGTTTAACAGAATAGGAGAGGTGTTTCAGAGAATAGGAGAGGTGTTTCGGGGGAATAGGAGAGGCGTTTCAGAGAATAGAAGAGGTGTTTCAGAGAATAGGAGAGGTGTTTCAGAGAATAGGAGAGGTGTTTCAGAGAATAGGAGAGGTGTTTCAGAGAAAAGGAGAGGTGTTTCAGAGAAAAGGAGAGGTGTTTCAGAGAAAAGGAGAGGTGTTTTGGAGAATAGGAGAGGTGTTTCAGAGAATAGGAGAGGTGTTTCAGAGAAAAGGAGAGGTGTTTCAGAGAATAGGACAGGTGTTTCAGAGAAAATGAGAGGTGTTTCAGAGAAAAGGAGAGGTGTTTTGGAGAATAGGAGAGGTGTTTCGGAGAAAAGGAGAGGTGTTTCGGAGAATAGGAGAGGTGTTTCGGAGAATAGGAGAGGTGTTTCAGAGAAAAGGAGAGGTGTTTTGGAGAAAAGGAGAGGTGTTTAATAACAGAATATGAGAGGTGTTTCGGAGAAAAGGAAAGGTGTTTCGGAGAAAAGGAGAGGTGTTTCGGAGAAAAGGAGAGGTGTTTCAGAGAATAGGAGGGATGTTTCAGAGAAAAGGAGAGGTGTTTCAGAGAATAGGAGAGGTGTTTCAGAGAAAAGGAGAGGTGTTTCAGAGAATAGGAGAGGTGTTTCAGAGAAAAGGAGAGTTGTTTCGGAGAATAGGAGAGGTGTTTTGGAGAAAAGGAGAGGTGTTTCGGAGAAAAGGAGAGGTGTTTCAGAGAAAATGAGAGGTGTTTCAGAGAAAAGGAGAGGTGTTTCAGAGAAAGGGAGAGGTGTTTCGGAGAAAAGGAGAGGTATTTCAGAGAATAGGAGAGATGTTTCAGAGAAAATGAGAGGTGTTTCAGAGAATAGGAGAGGTGTTTCAGAGAAAAGGAGAGGTGTTTCAGAGAATAGGAGAGGTGTTTCAGAGAAAAGGAGAGGTGTTTCAGAGAATAGGAGAGGTGTTTCAGAGAAAAGGAGAGGTGTTTCAGAGAATAGGAGAGGTGTTTCAGAGAAAAGGAGAGGTGTTTCAGAGAAAAGGAGAGGTGTTTAACAGAATAGGAGAGGTGTTTCAGAGAATAGGAGAGGTGTTTCAGAGAATAGGAGAGGTGTTTAACAGAATAGGAGAGGTGTTTCAGAGAATAGGAGAGGTGTTTCGGGGGAATAGGAGAGGCGTTTCAGAGAATAGAAGAGGTGTTTCAGAGAATAGGAGAGGTGTTTCAGAGAATAGGAGAGGTGTTTCAGAGAATAGGAGAGGTGTTTCAGAGAAAAGGAGAGGTGTTTCAGAGAAAAGGAGAGGTGTTTCAGAGAAAAGGAGAGGTGTTTTGGAGAATAGGAGAGGTGTTTCAGAGAATAGGAGAGGTGTTTCAGAGAAAAGGAGAGGTGTTTCAGAGAATAGGACAGGTGTTTCAGAGAAAATGAGAGGTGTTTCAGAGAAAAGGAGAGGTGTTTTGGAGAATAGGAGAGGTGTTTCGGAGAAAAGGAGAGGTGTTTCGGAGAATAGGAGAGGTGTTTCGGAGAATAGGAGAGGTGTTTCAGAGAAAAGGAGAGGTGTTTTGGAGAAAAGGAGAGGTGTTTAATAACAGAATATGAGAGGTGTTTCGGAGAAAAGGAAAGGTGTTTCGGAGAAAAGGAGAGGTGTTTCGGAGAAAAGGAGAGGTGTTTCAGAGAATAGGAGGGATGTTTCAGAGAAAAGGAGAGGTGTTTCAGAGAATAGGAGAGGTGTTTCAGAGAAAAGGAGAGGTGTTTCAGAGAATAGGAGAGGTGTTTCAGAGAAAAGGAGAGTTGTTTCGGAGAATAGGAGAGGTGTTTTGGAGAAAAGGAGAGGTGTTTCGGAGAAAAGGAGAGGTGTTTCAGAGAAAATGAGAGGTGTTTCAGAGAAAAGGAGAGGTGTTTCAGAGAAAGGGAGAGGTGTTTCGGAGAAAAGGAGAGGTATTTCAGAGAATAGGAGAGATGTTTCAGAGAAAATGAGAGGTGTTTCAGAGAATAGGAGAGGTGTTTCAGAGAAAAGGAGAGGTGTTTCAGAGAATAGGAGAGGTGTTTCAGAGAAAAGGAGAGGTGTTTCAGAGAATAGGAGAGGTGTTTCAGAGAAAAGGAGAGGTGTTTCAGAGAATAGGAGAGGTGTTTCAGAGAAAAGGAGAGGTGTTTCAGAGAAAAGGAGAGGTGTTTCAGAGAAAAGGAGAGGTGTTTCAGAGAATAGGAGAGGTGTTTCAGAGAATAGGATCAGCTGTTTTCTGTTTTTAGAGAATAAAGAGCTACATTGTTACCTGAAATTAAACAACGAGGATATAAGAAAAACCTCAAACACGTTCTGTCTCCACAGGACATGGACATGAAATGAAAAGATGTGGACAAGGCACCCTGATTTAAAGGATCTGGACAAGGCACCCTGATTTAAAGGATCTGGACAAGGCACCCTGATTTAAAGGATCTGGACAAGGCACCCTGATTTAAAGGATCTGGACAAGGCACCCTGATTTAAAGGATCTGGACAAGGCACCCTGATGTAAAGGATCTGGACAAGGCTCCCTGATTTAAAGGATCTAGACAAGGCACCCTGATTTAAAGGATCTGGACAAGGCACCCTGATTTAAAGGATCTGGACAAGGCACCCTGATTTAAAGGATCTGGACAAGGCACCCTGATTTAAAGGATCTGGACAAGGCACCCTGATTTAAAGGATCTGGACAAGGCACCCTGATTTAAAGGATCTGGACAAGGCACCCTGATTTAAAGGATCTGGACAAGGCACCCGGATTTAAAGGATCTGGTCAAGGGACCCTGATTTAAAGGATCTGGACAAGGCACCCTGATTTGAAGGATCTGGACAAGGCACCCTGATTTAAAGGATCTGGACAAGGCACCCTGATTTGAAGGATCTGGACAAGGCAACCTATTTTAAAGGATCTGGCCAAGGCACCCTGATTTAAAGGATCTGGACAAGGCTCCCTGATTTAAAGGATCTGGACAAGGCACCCTGATTTAAAAGATCTGGCCAAGGCTCCCTGATTTAAAAGGGCTCTTCATTTAATTAAAATCAAAAAACGGTTTGTAAATGCTTTTAGTAGGTGGTTTGTTAAAACAGTGACTACTGTGAGGTTTGTTAAAACAGTGACTACTGTGAGGTTTGTTAAAAGAGTGACTACTGTGAGGTTTGTTAAAAGAGTGACTACTGTGAGGTTTGTTAAAACAGTGACTACTGTGAGGTTTGTTAAAACAGTGACTACTGGGAGGTTTGTTAAAACAGTGACTACCGGGAGGTTTGTTAAAACAGTGACTACTGGGAGGTTTGTTAAAACAGTGACTACTGGGAGGTATGTTAAAACCTCTCTGGTATCAGTGAGACGGTAGAGTCCCACCTCAACAACAGCCAGTGAAATTTCAGGGCGCCAAATACACAACAGAAATCCCATTATTAAAATTCCTCAAACATGCAATTTTATACACCATTTTAAAGATAAACTTCTTGTTAACTTCTTGGATATAGGGGGCGCTCTTTTAATTTATGGATAAAAAAACGTGCCCGTTTTAAGCGCAATATTTTGTCATGAAAAGATGCTCGACTATGCATATAATTGGCAGCTTTGGAAAGAAAACACTCTAAGGTTTCCAAAACTGCAAAGATATTATCTGTGAGTGCCACAGAACTCATGCTACAGGCGAAACCAAGATGAAACTTCAACCAGGAAATGGGCAGAATTTTTGAAGCTCTGTTTTCCATTGTCTCCTTATATGGCTGTGAATGCGCCGGGAATGAGCCTGCCCTTTCTATCGTTTCTCCAAGGTGTCTGCAGCCTTGTGACGTATATGTAGGCATATCATTGGATGATTGGCCATAAGAGACTACATTTACCAGGGGTCCGCCCGGTGTCCTTTGTCTAAATTGGTGCGTAATCTACAAGCTGCACGCAGTCATCCAGTGATTGAGAGGAGAGAGGAGGCTTTCAACGAACGATATATCATGAAGAGATATGTGAAAAACACCTTGAGGATTGATTCTAAACAACCTTTACCATGTTTCAGTCGATATTATGGAGTTAATTTGGAAAAAAGTTCGGCGTTTTGAAGACTGAATTTTCGTTTTTTTTTGGTAGCCAAACGTGACGCACCAAACGGAGCAATTTCTCCTAAACAAATAATCTTTCAGGAAAAACTGAGCATTTACTATCTAACTGAGAGTCTCCTCATTGAAAACATCTGAAGTTCTTCAAAGGTAATGATTTTATTTGAATGATTTTCTGGTTTTTGTGAAAATGTTGCCTGCTAATGCTAACGCTAAATGCTACGCTAGCAGCGCTAGCTGTTACACAAATGCTTGTTTTGCTATGGTTGAGAAGCATATTTTGAAAATCTAAGATGACAGTGTTGTTAACAAAAGGCTAAGCTTGAGAGCTAGCATATTAATTTCATTTCATTTGCGATTTTCATGAATAGTTAACGTTGCGTTCTGATTTCAAAAAGGCTTTACAGCGAAAGGGAGGTCAGCGCCTAGTCACAGAAAACCATACAGCCATTTCCCAGCCAAGGAGAGGGCTCACAAAAGTCAGAAATAGCGATTAAATTAATCACTAACCTTTGATGATCTTCATCAGATGGCACTCACAGGACTTCATGTTACACAATAAATGTTTGTTATGTTTGATAAAGTTTATCTTTATGTCCAAAAACCTCAGTTGAAATTGGCTCGTTATGTTCAGTAATGCATTGTCTCAAACAAACTAAATTTCAGAGAGCCACATCAAATTACAGAAATAGTCATCATAAACATTGATGAAAAATACAAGTGTTATACATAGGATTAAAGATAAATATCTTGTTAATCCAGCCGCTGTGTCAGATTTCAAATAGGCTTTACGGCGAAAGCACACCATGCGATTATGTTAGGGTCGGAAAAAAATATCGACAGAGAAAGAGATCGACAGAGATGGTGTCCAGGTCTCTATTTTTTTGAGTGTGCCTTGCGAAAGTATTCGGCCCCCTTGAACTTTGCAACCTTTTGCCACATTTTAGGCTTCAAACATAAAGATATAAAACTGTATTTTTTTGTGAAGAATCAACAACAAGTGGGACACAATCATGAAGAGAAACGACATTTATTGGATATTTCAAACTTTTTTAACAAATCAAAAACTGAAAAAAAAATTGAAGCCTGAAATGTGGCAAAAGGTCGCAAAGTTCAAGGGGGCCGAATACTTTCGCAAGGCACTGTAGTTGGTGAATCAGTTCAGTGAATGATAAAGAGGTAGAATGGTAGATACGGAATACAACATGTTTGGTAAGGGTCTTAGTCCTCAGTCCTCTCAGTCCTTTATGCTGTGAACTGTCCCAGGAGAGGAGGAAGACAGCTGAGAAAATCAGATCTGAACCTCCCCTGGAGGTCAGGCATCTGCTACTATACAGCCTCCACGCACCACACACATACCACACACACTCACACACACCACACACTCACACGCACACTCACACACATACCACACACACACATACCACACACACTACACACACACCACACACACCACACACACACCACACACTCACACACACATCACACACACACACACACACACCCACATCACACAATCACACACACCACACACACCACACACACTCACACACACCACGCACGCCACACCACAGTTACACACCACACCACAGTTACACATCACACCACACCACACAAGTGCACACTCACAACACGCATGCGCAACTCATGCCGACAGACAAGTGCATACACACACACACACACACACACACACACACACACACACACACACACACACACACACACACACACACACACACACACACACACACACACACACACACACACACACACACACGTGCCCCAATCAATGCCCTGCCATGTAGTCAACTAGCTACAGAATGATCTCCTCTGACCCAGTCTGTGCCAGGCAGCAGGAAGTCTATGATTACTATGTGTCTGGGACAGGATAGCTGACACCTGACATAGTGGTGTTATAGCAGGATAGCTGACACCTGACATAGTGGTGTTATAGCAGGATAGCTGACACCTGACATAGTGGTGTTATAGCAGGATAGCTGACACCTGACATTGTGGTGTTATAGCAGGATAGCTGACACCTGACATTGTGGTGTTATAGCAGGATAGCTGACACCTGACATAGTGGTGTTATAGCAGGATAGCTGACACCTGACATAGTGGTGTTATAGCAGGATAGCTGACACCTGACATTGTGGTGTTATAGCAGGATAGCTGACACCTGACATTGTGGTGTTATAGCAGGATAGCTGACACCTGACATAGTGGTGTTATAGCAGGATAGCTGACACCTGACATAGTGGTGTTATAGCAGGATAGCTGACACCTGACATAGTGGTGTTATAGCAGGATAGCTGACACCTGACATAGTGGTGTTATAGCAGGATAGCTGACACCTGACATTGTGGTGTTATAGCAGGATAGCTGACACCTGACATAGTGGTGTTATAGCAGGATAGCTGACACCTGACATAGTGGTGTTATAGCAGGATAGCTGACACCTGACATAGTGGTGTTATAGCATGGCTACAATAAAATACACACGGTCACTGAAGGTAAAACTATACATCTCAGAGGAGATCCTGTGTGTGTGTGTGCATGCGTGCGTGTGTGTGTGACAGCTCTATCATATCCCAACCACATTATTACAGCAGCCGACGTTACCTTGTAGAGTGAGTTATCGTGTATCCTCTTCTTCTACACGCTGAGGAGAGGAGAGGGCCGGGGTGCTTTGATTCACTAAGGATTTCCTGTCAGGAAAGAGGATGAGGAGGATGGGAGGAGAAGAAGGAGAGGAAATGTGCGAGTTCATTTGCTGACACAGACTTTACTTCCTCTTTGTTCCCCATCTCCTGATTAATGGTCGAGTCCCTCCGTCCTCTGACAGCACTGCATTGCCCACCGAAAACCTCCAGAGATGAAACCGGCCGCCAATTACCTTCTTCAATAACGTCCGCTCGATGGCTGAGTGACAGGTCCCCCCCCCCCCCCGGGCCCTGAGAGACTCCGGGAGGTCCACTATTAAAGCCAGGAGTTCCTGCGTCTCACTATCTCTCTCAATTCAATTTAAGTGACTTTATTGGCTTGAGAAACTTACGTTTACATTGCCAAAGCAAGTGAAATAGATGTTAAAACCAAGTATAGAGTTTATTTGTTATAATTAAATTGGTATTTGATTTAAAAGGTGATTGAATAGCACCTGAATTCCAATGTTGTTAATGTATTTATTTTTGAAGGAATATTTATTTAATGTATAAGGGAATAAGGTTTGGTTTACTTTTAAGTTGAAGTTTTGAGCAATAAGGTAGCTTGTTAAACTGTGGCCAATGGGAGAGTTGACCTGGTTAACTGGAGGCCTGGGAAAGAGGGAGAGACGTTATGTGGGAAAGAGGGAGAGACGTTATGTGGGAAAGAGGGAGAGACGTTATGTGGGAAAGAGGGAGAGACGTTATGTGGGAAAGAGGGAGAGACGTTATGTGGGAAAGAGGGAGAGACGTTATGTGGGAAAGAGGGAGAGACGTTATGTGGGAAAGAGGGAGAGACGTTATCAGCGTTGGTGAAGAAAAACAAAAACAGAAGACAATAAAAATAGAACAAATCCCTACCGAGTTTAGAAGGGAAATACTGATTTGATTTTCTAAGAGAGTTATTATTATTTTGTTAACCTCTCTGGGATATCGTCCCACATCTCCTTATATACCATGACACCTCATCTGTGGTATATACCTAGATGAGGTGCCAAAAGCCTGTAAAGGTTGTCCTCCTCTTCGTCTGAAGAGGAGAGGCGAGGTGGATCGGAGGACCAATATGCGGCGTGGTAAGTGTCCATGGTTCTTTTAATAAGAAATACTCAACACGAACACAGAACACAACTGAATACAAAAACAATAAACGTGGAACGAACGAAACCCAAAACAGTACCGTGTGGTGAAAAACACAGACACGGAAACAAACACCCACAAACAAACAGTGAAACCCCAGGCTACCTAAGTATGATTCTCAATCAGAGACAACTAACGACACCTGCCTCTGATTGAGAACCATACTAGGACGAAACATAGAAATACCCAAATGATAGAAAGGCAAACAGACTACCCAACTCACGCCCTGACCATCATAAATAACGACAAAACAAAGGAAATAAAAGGTCAGAACGTGACAAAGCCAGGGGAAATGCAGAGCGCCAAATTCAAATTAATTACTGTAAAAATCAAACATTCATGAAATCACACATGTAAGACACCAAATTAAAGCTGCACTTGTTGTGAATCCAGCCAACGTGTCAGATTTCAAAAAGGCTTTTCGGCAAAAGCAGACGATGCTATTATCTGAGGATAGCACCTCCATAAACAAAGAGAGAAAATCATATTTTAACCCTGCAGGCGCGACACAAAACGTAGAAATAAAAATATAAATCATGCCTTACCTTTGACGAGCTTCTTACGTTGGCATTCCATTATGTGTAAAACGATATTGTAGCACGTGACAGGTTTTGTCCTCTGGCTGGTCAAATGTGTCCTGGCTGTCTTTTCAAGACACTTCAATGCAAAACCAAACATTTGTTATGTTATTTCAAGTATTTGTATTTGTTACAGATGCCTCAGCGCTGGACAAAGCAATCCGGGTGGACGTCAATCAGGCTGTGCTGAACCGATCCATGCCTTCGTCCCAGTCCAGACGACCTTTGTCCTGATTCTGATCCAATACAACTCAGATGATTATCTAGTCCCAGATGACTGTGAGACAGATACTGAGCCCAAACCATCTAAATAGCTAAATGAACTGCTGCTATCTCTAAAATCGAAGCGTAGTTTGACCGATGATTACCTAGAGGACATCAAGTCATGAATCTTGTGGGTGGGATTCCATTAGTGCTTTGAAATATGTTGATGCCGCGAAACAGTACATGGGAATTTCACTACACGTGTCAGAATTTTGGAACATTCTGATAAAAAGTGTACTAGCTGGAGCTGTGAGAAGGCAAATGTAGAAATCCGATAGACGGTCAATTTATTTTCAAAATATTTTCCCTTTTAGAAGAGCAAATTCAGAATATGTTGCAGGACCCTGAGACTGCAAACAATCTAATGCATAGTTTTGACAGAGCCCAGCTTCTATACGTTATACAGTAAATACAATGGGAAGATGCATAAGAAACTGTAAATTATCCTGAAAATCTGTCCGTTCAGTTCAGTTGTGACGGAGTTCCAGTGTTTAAATCCTCGTCATTTAGCCACTCCTTTGTACTACTAATGAGATTCCTGTACAAGATTCCTGGTCACAGACACATATTTAACAGATGTTATTGGTCACAGACACATATTTAACAGATGTTATTGGTCACAGACACATATTTAACAGATGTTATTGGTCACAGACACATATTTATCAGATGTTATTGGTCACAGACACATATTTAACAGATGTTATTGGTCACAGACACATATTTAACAGATGTTATTGGTCCATATTTAACAGATGTTATTGGTCCATATTTAACAGATGTTATTGGTCCAGACACATATTTAACAGATGTTATTGGTCACAGACACATATTTAACAGATGCTATTGGTCACAGACACATATTTAACAGATGTTATTGGTCACAGACACATATTTAACAGATGCTATTGGTCACAGACACATATTTAACAGATGTTATTGGTCACAGACACATATTTAACAGATGCTATTGGTCACAGACACATATTTAACAGATGTTATTGGCCCATTTTTAACAGATGTTATTGGTCCATATTTAACAGATGTTATTGGTCCATATTTAACAGATGTTATTGGTCCATATTTAACAGATGTTATTGGTCCATACACATATTTAACAGATGCTATTGGTCCATATTTAACATATGTTATTGGTCCATACACATATTTAACAGATGCTATTGGTCCATATTTAACAGATGTTATTGGTCACAGACACATATTTAACAGATGCTATTGGTCACAGACACATATTTAACAGATGCTATTGGTCACAGACACATATTTAACAGATGTTATTGGTCACAGACACATATTTAACAGATGTTATTGGTCACAGACACATATTTAACAGATGCTATTGGTCACAGACACATATTTAACAGATGTTATTGGCCCATTTTTAACAGATGTTATTGGTCCATATTTAACAGATGTTATTGGTCCATATTTAACAGATGTTATTGGTCCATTTTTAACAGATGTTATTGGTCCATATTTAACAGATGCTTTTGGTCCATATTTAACAGATGTTATTGGTCCATATTTAACAGATGCTATTGGTCCATATTTAACAGATGTTATTGGTCACAGACACATATTTAACAGATGCTATTGGTCACAGACACATATTTAACAGATGTTATTGGCCCATTTTTAACAGATGTTATTGGTCCATATTTAACAGATGTTATTGGTCCATACACATATTTAACAGATGCTATTGGTCACAGACACATATTTAACAGATGTTATTGGCCCATTTTTAACAGATGTTATTGGTCCATATTTAACAGATGTTATTGGTCACAGACACATATTTAACAGATGTTATTGGCCCATTTTTAACAGATGTTATTGGTCCATATTTAACAGATGTTATTGGTCCATACACATATTTAACAGATGCTATTGGTCCATATTTAACAGATGTTATTGGCCCATTTTTAACAGATGTTATTGGTCCATATTTAACAGATGTTATTGGTCCATACACATATTTAACAGATGCTATTGGTCCATATTTAACAGATGTTATTGGTCACAGACACATATTTAACAGATGTTATTGGTCACAGACACATATTTAACAGATGCTATTGGTCACAGACACATATTTAACAGATGCCATTGGTCACAGACACATATTTAACAGATGCTATTGGTCACAGACACATATTTAACAGATGTTATTGGTCACAGACACATATTTAACAGATGCTATTGGTCACAGACACATATTTAACAGATGTTATTGGTCACAGACACATATTTAACAGATGCTATTGGTCCATATTTAACAGATGTTATTGGTCCATATTTAACAGATGTTATTGGTCCATATTTAACAGATGTTATTGGTCCAGACACATATTTAACAGATGCTATTGGTCACAGACACATATTTAACAGATGTTATTGGTCCATATTTAACAGATGTTATTGGTCCATATTTAACAGATGTTATTGGTCACATATTTAACAGATGTTATTGGTCACAGACACATATTTAACAGATGTTATTGGTCACAGACACATATTTAACAGATGCTATTGGTCACAGACACATATTTATCAGGTGTTATTGGTCACAGACACATATTTAACAGATGCTATTGGTCCATATTTAACAGATGTTATTAGTTCATATTTAACAGATGTTATTGGTCCATATTTAACAGATGTTATTGGTCCATATTTAACAGATGTTATTGGTCCATACACATATTTAACAGATGCTATTGGTCCATATTTAACATATGTTATTGGTCCATATTTAACAGATGTTATTGGTCCATATTTAACAGATGTTATTGGTCCATATTTAACAGATGTTATTGGTCACAGACACATATTTAACAGATGCTATTGGTCACAGACACATATTTAACAGATGTTATTGGTCACAGACACATATTTAACAGATGTTATTGGTCACAGACACATATTTATCAGGTGTTATTGGTCACAGACACATATTTAACAGATGTTATTGCAGGTTGCAGTGAAGTGTTCGTGTTCCTATCTCCAACAGTGCAGTAGTATCTAACAATACACAACGATACACACACATCTAAAAGTAGAAGAATGTAAATATGTAAATATTAGGATGAGCAATGTCGGAATGGCATTGACTAAAACACAGTAGAATACATACATCTGAGTAACAAACACGTCCTTCTCTGCGATTTATGGTTCCTAATAACCACACGTGATGAACGTATTATGTATTACTTTGTAAGCTCAAGGTGTCAAATGGAAAAATCCTTAAAAGGTGTTTTTGTGACTAGAAAACAATTTCCTTTAATCTTAGTCAGTGACTCAATTGTCAGACCTCTTCTTCAAAACTTAAAAAAGTTTAATGGTGAATTTGTCTGCACTTTTTTGTCTCCAGACAAATTCTGTAGTAGCAAAGGGAAGAGGGCATATCCTTTTGAGGGAAATGGTCAACTCAGAAATCAGTCAGACTGATTTATTTATAGATTGAGACAAGAGCCTGGCAAAGCTGGAAAGGGAATTAAAAGGCCCCAGTATCTCGGCTTGAACAGTTTAACATAATAGAGGAACCTATCCCAGATTATACATGTGCTATTGGGGATTGAGGAGCAGTTTAAGGTTAAACAGCTAGATGAGGTGTCATGGTATGTAGGGAGATGAGGTGTCATGGTTTGTAGGGAGATGAGGTGTCATGGTTTGTAGGGAGATGAGGTGTCATGGTTTGTAGGGAGATGAGGTGTCATGGTATGTAGGTAGATGAGGTCTCATGGTATGTAGGGAGATGAGGTCTCATGGTATATAAGGAGATGAGGTGTCATGGTATATAAGGAGATGAGGTGTCATGGTATTATAAGGAGATGAGGTGTCATGGTATGTAGGGAGATGAGGTGTCATGGTTTGTAGGGAGATGAGGTGTCATGGTATGTAGGGAGATGAGGTGTCATGGTATGTAGGGAGATGAGGTGTCATGGTATGTAGGGAGATGAGGTGTCATGGTATGTAGGGAGATGAGGTGTCATGGTATGTAGGGAGATGAGGTGTCATGGTTTGTAGGGAGATGAGGTGTCATGGTTTGTAGGGAGATGAGGTGTCATGGTTTGTAGGGAGATGAGGTGTCATGGTTTGTAGGGAGATGAGGTGTCATGGTTTGTAGGGAGATGAGGTGTCATGGTTTGTAGGGAGATGAGGTGTCATGGTTTGTAGGGAGATGAGGTGTCATGGTTTGTAGGGAGATGAGGTGTCATGGTTTGTAGGGAGATGAGGTGTCATGGTATGTAGGTAGATGAGGTGTCATGGTATGTAGGTAGATGAGGTGTCATGGTTTGTAGGGAGATGAGGTGTCATGGTTTGTAGGGAGATGAGGTGTCATGGTATGTAGGGAGATGAGGTGTCATGGTATGTAGGGAGATGAGGTCTCATGGTATATAAGGAGATGAGGTGTCATGGTATATAAGGAGATGAGGTGTCATGGTATATAAGGAGATGAGGTGTCATGGTATGTAGAGCAATGAGCTGTCATGGTATATAAGGAGATGAGGTGTCATGGTATGTAGGGAGATGAGGTGTCATGGTATGTAGGGAGATGAGGTGTCATGGTTTGTAGGGAGATGAGGTGTCATGGTATGTAGGGAGATGAGGTGTCATGGTATGTAGGGAGATGAGGTGTCATGGTTTGTAGGGAGATGAGGTGTCATGGTATGTAGGGAGATGAGGTCTCATGGTATGTAGGGAGATGAGGTCTCATGGTATATAAGGAGATGAGGTGTCATGGTATATAAGGAGATGAGGTGTCATGGTATTATAAGGAGATGAGGTGTCATGGTATGTAGAGCAATGAGCAGTCATGGTATATAAGGAGATGAGGTGTCATGGTATGTAGGGAGATGAGGTGTCATGGTATGTAGGGAGATGAGGTGTCATGGTTTGTAGGGAGATGAGGTGTCATGGTTTGTAGGGAGATGAGGTCTCATGGTTTGTAGGGAGATGAGGTGTCATGGTATGTAGGTAGATGAGGTGTCATGGTTTGTAGGGAGATGAGGTGTCATGGTATGTAGGGAGATGAGGTCTCATGGTATGTAGGGAGATGAGGTCTCATGTTATATAAGGAGATGAGGTGTCATGGTATATAAGGAGATGAGGTGTCATGGTATTATAAGGAGATGAGGTGTCATGGTATGTAGAGCAATGAGCTGTCATGGTATATAAGGAGATGAGGTGTCATGGTATGTAGGGAGATGAGGTGTCATGGTATGTAGGGAGATGAGGTGTCATGGTTTGTAGGGAGATGAGGTGTCATGGTATGTAGGGAGATGAGGTGTCATGGTATGTAGGTAGATGAGGTGTCATGGTTTGTAGGGAGATGAGGTGTCATGGTATGTAGGGAGATGAGGTCTCATGGTATGTAGGGAGATGAGGTCTCATGGTATTTAGGGAGATGAGGTGTCATGGTATATAAGGAGATGAGGTGTCATGGTATTATAAGGAGATGAGGTGTCATGGTATGTAGAGCAATGAGCTGTCATGGTATATAAGGAGATGAGGTGTCATGGTATGTAGGGAGATGAGGTGTCATGGTATGTAGGGAGATGAGCTGTCATGGTATGTAGGGAGATGGGGTGCATTGGCATATACCTAGATGAGGTGTCATGGTATATAACTAAGTGAGGTGTCATGGTATATAAGGAGATGAGGTGTCATGGTATGTGGGGAGATGAGGAGCCATGGTATGTGGGGAGATGAGGAGCCTTGGTATGTGGGGAGATGAGGAGCCATGGTATATAAGGAAATGAGGTGTCATGGTATTTAAGGAGATGAGGTGTCATGGTATGTGAGGAGATGAGGTGTCATGGTATTTAAGAAGATGAGGTGTCATGGTATGTGGGGAGATGAGGTGTCATGGTTTGTAGGGAGATGAGATGTCATGGTATATAGGGAGATGAGATGTCATGGTATGTGGGAAGATGAGGTGTCATGGTATGTGGGGAGATGAGGTGTCATGGTATGTGGGAAGATGCTGTTTCATGGTATGTAAGCAGATGAGGTGTCATGGTATATAAGGAGATGAGGTGTCATGGTATATAGGGAGATGATGTGTCATGGTATATAAGGAGATGAGGTGTCATGGTATGTAAGGAGATTAGGTGTCATGGTATGTAAGGAGATGAGGTGTCATGGTATATAAGGAGATGAGGTGTCATGGTATGTAAGGAGATGAGGTGTCATGGTATGTAAGGAGATGAGGTGTCATGGTATGTACCTAGATGAGGTGTCATGGTATGTGGGGAGATGAGATGTCATGGTATGTAAGGAGATGAGGTGTCATGGTATATACCTAGATGAGGTGTCATGGTATATACCTAGATGAGGTGTCACGGTATATACCTAGATGAGGTGTCATGGTATGTGGGGAGATGAGGTGTCATGGTATGTGGGGAGATGAGGTGTCATGGTATATACCTAGATGAGGTGTCATGATATATACCTAGATGAGGTGTCATGGTATATAGGGAGATGAGATGTCATGGTATATACCTAGATGAGGTGTCATGGTATGTGGGGAGATGAGTTATCATGATATACACCTAGATGAGGTGTCATGGTATGTGGGGAGATGAGGTGTCAGGATATATAGCTAGATGAGGTGTCATGGTATGTGGGGAGATGAGGTGTCATGGTATGTGGGGAGATGAGGTGTCATGGTATGTAGGGAGATGAGGTGTCATGGTATATACCTAGATGAGGTGTCATGGTATATACCTAGATGAGGTGTCATGGTATATACCTAGATGAGGTGTCATGGTATATACCTAGATGAGATGTCATAGTATATACCTAGATGGTGTCATGGTATGTGGGGAGATAAGGTGTCATGGTATGTGGGGAGATGAGGTGTCATGGTATACACCTAGATGAGGTGTCATGGTATGTGGGGAGATGAGGTGTCATGGTATATAGCTAGATGAGGTGTCATGGTATATGGGGAGATGAGGTGTCATGGTATGTAAGGAGATGAGGTGTCATGGTATATAACGAGATGAGGTGTCATGGTATGTGGGGAGATGAGGTGTCATGGTATGTGGGGAGATGAGGTGTCATGGTATATAGCTAGATGAGGTGTCATGGTATGTGGGGAGATGAGGTGTCATGGTATATAGCTAGATGAGGTGTCATGGTATGTGGGGAGATAAGGTATCATGGTATGTGGGGAGATGAGGTGTCATGGTATGTGGGAAGATGCTGTTTCATGGTATGTAAGCAGATGAGGTGTCATGGTATATAAGGAGATGAGGTGTCATGGTATATAGGGAGATGATGTGTCATGGTATATAAGGAGATGAGGTGTCATGGTATGTAAGGAGATTAGGTGTCATGGTATGTAAGGAGATGAGGTGTCATGGTATATAAGGAGATGAGGTGTCATGGTATGTAAGGAGATGAGGTGTCATGGTATGTAAGGAGATGAGGTGTCATGGTATGTACCTAGATGAGGTGTCATGGTATGTGGGGAGATGAGATGTCATGGTATGTAGGGAGATGAGGTGTCATGGTATATACCTAGATGAGGTGTCATGGTATATACCTAGATGAGGTGTCACGGTATATACCTAGATGAGGTGTCATGGTATGTGGGGAGATGAGGTGTCATGGTATGTGGGGAGATGAGGTGTCATGGTATATAGCTAGATGAGGTGTCATGGTATATACCTAGATGAGGTGTCATGATATATACCTAGATGAGGTGTCATGGTATATAGGGAGATGAGATGTCATGGTATATACCTAGATGAGGTGTCATGGTATGTGGGGAGATGAGTTATCATGATATACACCTAGATGAGGTGTCATGGTATGTGGGGAGATGAGGTGTCAGGATATATAGCTAGATGAGGTGTCATGGTATGTGGGGAGATGAGGTGTCATGGTATGTGGGGAGATGAGGTGTCATGGTATGTAGGGAGATGAGGTGTCATGGTATATACCTAGATGAGGTGTCATGGTATATACCTAGATGAGGTGTCATGGTATATACCTAGATGAGGTGTCATGGTATATACCTAGATGAGATGTCATAGTATATACCTAGATGGTGTCATGGTATGTGGGGAGATAAGGTGTCATGGTATGTGGGGAGATGAGGTGTCATGGTATACACCTAGATGAGGTGTCATGGTATGTGGGGAGATGAGGTGTCATGGTATATAGCTAGATGAGGTGTCATGGTATATGGGGAGATGAGGTGTCATGGTATGTAAGGAGATGAGGTGTCATGGTATATAACGAGATGAGGTGTCATGGTATGTGGGGAGATGAGGTGTCATGGTATGTGGGGAGATGAGGTGTCATGGTATATAGCTAGATGAGGTGTCATGGTATGTGGGGAGATGAGGTGTCATGGTATATAGCTAGATGAGGTGTCATGGTATGTGGGGAGATAAGGTATCATGGTATATGGCTAGATGAGGTGTCATGGTATGTGGGGAGATGAGGTGTCATGGTATATAACGAGATGAGGTGTCATGGTATGTGGGGAGATGAGGTGTCATGGTATATAACGAGATGAGGTGTCATGTTATATAGCTAGATGAGGTGAAATGGAATGTGGGGAGATGAGGTGTCATGGTATGTAGTGAGATCGGATGTAATGGAGTATAGGGAGATTACCTCAATGTCTAGATGACATGCTATTGAATATAAAACCACTATGCACGTCTCACGTTTGAACACCCAAAGAACATTTTGGGAGGCACAGGCCAGGCCAGGTCACAGTTGTAAATGAGAACTTGTTCTCAACTAGCTTACCTGGGGAATTTGGCTGCATTACAATGCATTACAGTGAGGCACATTGAAGATAGTCATTATCAATGGAGAAGTGATAGATTCTGAAAATTACATACGTGTATATAAACACAATTATTTTACTGTTATCTTGGATGATGTTGGCCAAAGTATTTTCTCCGTGAACACCTTTTATTTTCTGTGGACACGGTAATGTTGTAATGGGTTATGCTATGGAAGATATCTACATGGAATATAGAATATCTACATGGAATATAGAATATCTACATGGAATATAGAATATCTACATGGAATATAGAATATCTACATGGGATATAGAATATCTACATGGGATATAGAATATCTACATGGGATATAGAATATCTACATGGAATATAGAATATCTACATGGAATATAGAATATCTACATGGAATATAGAATATCTACATGGAATATAGAATATCTACATGGAATATAGAATATCTACATGGAATATAGAATATCTACATGGAATATAGAATATCTACATGGAATATAGAATATCTACATGGGATATAGAATATCTACATGGAATATAGAATATCTACATGGAATATAGAATATCTACATGGAATATAGAATATCTACATGGAATATAGAATATCTACATGGGATATAGAATATCTACATGGAATATAGAATATCTACATGGAATATAGAATATCTACATGGAATATAGAATATCTACATGGAATATAGAATATCTACATGGGAATATAGATTATACACATGGAATATATCATGATTAAATATGAATTGTTTTTCAAATAAAAACCTTTACACTTGTCACGGTCGTCCTCCTCTTCATCTGAAGAGGAGAGGCGAGAAGGATCGGAGGACCAATATGCAGCGTGGGTTCATGTTGAATGTTTAATAAAGAAAGAACTGAACACTGAAACACTATACCAAAGTAGTAAAGTAAAGTACCAAAGTAAAGTACCAAAGTAGTAAACAAAATAACAACCGTGACGCTAATGTGAGCTGCGCTGAAACAAGCCATCAACATAGACAATCACCCACAAACAAACAGTGCAACCCAGGCTACCTAAGTATGATTCTCAATCAGAGACAACTAATGACAGCTGCCTCTGATTGAGAACCATACTAGGCCGAAACATAGAAATACCCAAATCATAGAAAAACAAACATAGACTGCCCACCCAACTCACGCCCTGACCATACTAACTAAATACCAAACACAGGAAAATAAAGGTCAGAACGTGACAACACTGAAGTAAAAAATCAGGCACTGCAACAAGTGAAGGGACAGGTATAAATACATGTGGTCTTTTGTGAGAGAATCAGCCCCCCCCCCCCGAGCGAAGGGACTGGTATAAATATAACGATCGTTTGAAGCACCCTCCGACCAGCGAGCAGAGTGATCTGGCTTCCACATCTTTATTTAGTGAAATGCACAAAACAATAAAGCTAGAACGAACCATGACCACAATGGAGTGCTGACATACAACTACCCATAAACAATATCCCACAAAGCACAGGTGGAAAAATGCTACTTAAATATGATCCCCAATTAGAGACAGCGATAGCCAGCTGCCTTTAATAGGGAATCATAGCAAAAACCAACATAGAAAACAAAACTACAAGCCCACATAGAAAATATAAACTAGACTAACCCCCCAAGCCATGCCCAGCCACGCCCAGCCACGCCCAGCCACGCCCTGACCTACTCTACCATAGAAAATAAGGACTCTCTATGGTCAGGATGTGAAAGAGACGGCCTACTTGTTTTGTCATGTCTGACTAGACTGTCTAAGAAAACACTATCTAGAATGGAATATGGAATGAGATGACAACATTAACGTACAGAATATAAATTATTTAACTTTTAATGGAACATTTACATCGAAGTGTGAAATCAAATGAGTATTAAACCCCCTACAGTCGATGTCAGCACACCCTCAGATAAATACATGTGTCTTCTATCTCTCAGATGGGCTAATAGCAGTAAGGACTATCTGTTATTCAATGTGTTTCTATTGGCTAATAGCAGTAAGCTATTTTTTAATCAATTTTGATACTTCAAGGGTTCTTAAAATATAAAATCCAAAAGCAAAAAGATCCATGGTGTGACCCCCCCGCCCCGCCCCCCCCCCGGTTTAAACAGGGCTTAGACCCCTAAGTGTTAACGTGATCCTTGTCAAATAAATTGCTTTGAAATTGGTGTGTTGTTGTTTCATAATGTTCATCTGGCCACCTTGTAGACGAGATCTCGATGTATTTTACATGCATTTCTGGATTATACTGTATTTTCAAGGCATATGCATTTGAGCATAGACACACCTGCATTTACATGCATTTGAGAAACATTTGAAGTCAAATTTCAAGATAAGTTAAGTATATTTCAAAGTATTTTTTCTGCTGGGATTTCTCTCTCTCTCTCTCTCTCTCGCTCTCTCTCTCTCTCTCTCTCTCTCTCTCTCTCTCTCTCTCTCTCTCTCTCTCTCTCTCTCTCTCTCTCTCACTATTCTGTACGGTCTATAGCTGGATATTTGGGTTTCTAACTGAGAAGAATTTCCTTGAAGTACAAAGTTACCTGTCTGCACTACACTGGGGAGAAAGAGAGATCCATCTTCAAACTAACCCAGCAACTCCAGATTATAAGACATTGTGTGTACTTCCTATCGTCAGTTTAATCAACCCAGTAAGGAAATCAATGAAACGGACCTTGACATTCAGCAAGAAGTAAAGGCATGAACGTCCATTCAAAAATAACTCCAGTCCCAGGTTTGTCCATGGCTTTATACATTAGTTCCTACACCCCAGGGTTGTCCATGGCTTTATACATTAGTTCCTACACCCCAGGGTTGTCCATGGCTTTATACATTAGTTCCTACACCCCAGGGTTGTCCATGGCCTTATATATTAGTTCCTACATCCCAGGGTTGTCCATGGCTTTATACATTAGTTCCTACATCCCAGGTTTGTCCATGGCTTTATACATTAGTTCCTACACCCCAGGGTTGTCCATGGCTTTATACATTAGTTCCTACACCCCAGGGTTGTCCATGGCTTTATACATTAGTTCCTACATCTCTCTCTCTCTCTCTCTCTCTCTCTCTCTCTCTCTCTCTCTCTCTCTCTCTCTCTCACTATTCTGTACGGTCTATAGCTGGATATTTGGGTTTCTAACTGAGAAGAATTTTCTTGAAGTACAAAGTTACCTGTCTGCACTACACTGGGGAGAAAGAGAGATCCATCTTCAAACTAACCCAGCAACTCCAGATTATAAGACATTGTGTGTACTTCCTATCGTCAGTTTAATCAACCCAGTAAGGAAATCAATGAAACGGACCTTGACATTCAGCAAGAAGTAAAGGCATGAACGTCCATTCAAAAATAACTCCAGTCCCAGGTTTGTCCATGGCTTTATACATTAGTTCCTACACCCCAGGGTTGTCCATGGCTTTATACATTAGTTCCTACACCCCAGGGTTGTCCATGGCTTTATACATTAGTTCCTACACCCCAGGGTTGTCCATGGCTTTATACATGAGTTCCTCCACCCCAGGGTTGTCCATGGCTTTATACATGAGTTCCTACACCCCAGGGTTGTCCATGGCTTTATACATTAGTTCCTACACCCCAGGGTTGTCCATGGCTTTATACATTAGTTCCTACACCCCAGGGTTGTCCATGGCTTTATACATTAGTTCCTACACCCCAGGGTTGTCCATGGCTTTATACATTAGTTCCTACACCCCAGGGTTGTCCATGGCTTTATACATTAGTTCCTACACCCCAGGGTTGTCCATGGCTTTATACATTAGTTCCTACACCCCAGGGTTGTCCATGGCTTTATACATTAGTTCCTACACCCAGGGTTGTCCATGGCTTTATACATTAGTTCCTACATCCCAGGGTTGTCCATGGCTTTATACATTAGTTCCTACACCCCAGGGTTGTCCATGGCTTTATACATTAGTTCCTACACCTCAGGGTTGTCCATGGCTTTATACATTAGTTCCTACACCCCAGGGTTGTCCATGGCTTTATACATTAGTTCCTACATCCCAGGGTTGTCCATGGTTATAACCAACATCAGTTCCTACACCCCAGGGTTGTCCATGGCTTTATACATTAGTTCCTACACCCCAGGGTTGTCCATGGCTTTATACATTAGTTCCTACACCCCAGGTTTGTCCATGGCTTTATACATTAGTTCCTACACCCCAGGGTTGTCCATGGCTTTATACATTAGTTCCTACACCTCAGGGTTGTCCATGGCTTTATACATTAGTTCCTACACCCCAGGGTTGTCCATGGCTTTATACATTAGTTCCTACATCCCAGGGTTGTCCATGGTTATAACCAACATCAGTTCCTACACCCCAGGGTTGTCCATGGCTTTATACATTAGTTCCTACACCCCAGGGTTGTCCATGGCTTTATACATTAGTTCCTACACCCCAGGGTTGTCCATGGCTTTATACATTAGTTCCTACACCCCTGGGTTGTCCATGGCTTTATACATTAGTTCCTACATCCCAGGGTTGTCCATGGCTTTATACATTAGTTCCTACATCCCAGGGTTGTCCATGGCTTTATACATTAGTTCCTACACCCCATGAATGTTATTCTTAGCAGAGAGAGCGAGAGAGCCAGAGAGAGAGAGAATGAGCGTCTCGCTGTAAGTCCAGAAACATGTTGGTGAATAAGGAGGAAGGTTTATTCTCTTCAGCTTATAATGCTTCTCTTTGAGAAAACATGTCTGGTTGTGTAATACTGTCTGAATGAGAAGTAGATGTGGATGAAGGTGATATGTCTGCTTTTGCAGAGGAGAGGAGGACAGTAGGAGAGGAGAGGAGGACAGTAGGAGAGGATATATGCATTATTGTAAACTGGGTATTTCGAGCCCTGGATACTGATTGTCTGATAGCCGTGGTATATCAGACCGTATATACCACGGGTATGACAAAACATGTATTTTTACTGCTACAATTATATTGGTATTCAGTTTATAATAGCAATAAGGCACCTTGGGGGTTATTGGTATGAGGCCGATATACAATGGCTATGGGCTGTAGGCAGGCACTCTGCGTTGCGTTGTACAATAGAACAGACCTTAGCTGTGGTATATTGGCTATATTCCATACCCCTTCAGGCCTTATTGTCTAAGTATAACAAAAGGTGTAGTTTAACATAACAATACATACCACTAATATATATGAAATACTACATCCCACTACTATACATGAAATACTACATCCCACTACTATACATGAAATACTACATCCCACTACTATATATGAAATACTACATCCCACTACTATACATGAAATACTACATCCCACTACTATACATGAAATACTACATCCCACTACTATACATGAAATACTACATCCCACTACTATACATGAAATACTACATCCCACTACTATACATTAAATACTACATCCCACTACTATACATGAAATACTACATCCCACTACTATACATGAAATACTACATCCCACTACTATACATGAAATACTACATCCCACTACTATACATGAAATACTACATCCCACTACTATATATGAAATACTACATCCCACTACTATACATGAAATACTACATCCCACTACTATACATGAAATACTACATCCCACTACTATACATGAAATACTACATCCCACTACTATACATGAAATACTACATCCCACTACTATATATGAAATACTACATCCCACTACTATATATGAAATACTACATACCACTACTATATATGAAATACTACATACCACTACAAAACATGAAATACTACATACCACTACTATATATGAAATATTACATACCACTACTATATGACATACTAGATACATAGCATCACTATACATGAAATCTACATACATTCCACTATTATACATGAAATACTACATACATACCATCACTATACATGAAATACTACATACATAGCATCACTATACATGAAATACTACATACTTAGCATCACTATACATGACATACTACATACATAGCATCACCATACATGAACTACTACATACAAACCACAAATATAATTGAAATACTACATACATACCACGACTATACATGAAATGCTTACCACTACTATACTTGGAATACTACATACATGTCACTGCTATACATTAAATACTACATACATATCACTACTAAACTTAAAATACTACATACATTACACTACTATACTTGGAATACTACATACATGACACTTCTATACTTGGAATACTACATACATGACACTACTATATATGTTAATACTACATACATGACACTACTATATATGTGAATACTACATACATTACACTACTATACTTGGAATACTACATACATGACACTTCTATACTTGGAATACTACATACATGACACTTCTATACTTGGAATACTACATACATGACACTACTATATATGTTAATACTACATACATGACACTACTATATATGTGAATACTACATACATGACACTACTATATATGTTAATACTACATACATGACACTACTATACTTGGAATACTACATACATGACACTACTATATATGTGAATACTACATACATGACACTACTATATATGTTAATACTACATACATGACACTACTATATATGTTAATACTACATACATGACACTACTATATATGTGAATACTACATACATGACACTACTATACTTGGAATACTACAGATGTTCCAGAACACTTTGTAAGCTATCTCAGCACCAGTGGTGTTCCATGATAATAGAAGTTTATTGAGTAGTAAATCACTATGTTTCAGAGCAGAGCAGCAGATGCTTGTTGTCAGAACTGACCTTGAGATCATTTTCCACTGTAAAACCAGTGTTGTACATAAATAAAGCAGAGGAGGAACGACAGGCACTGGGAGACTAGTTAGCATCGAGGGAAAGATGAACAGAGAATAGGCCTGTGCTTTATCAGGATTGCTTTCATTTTCTCCAAAACACTTAGTGTACTCAGTGCAAAACACTGTTACGTTGTTCTTCTTCGTTGGTTTAGTTTCCTCACTTGGTTTTTTAGATATTTTCATCAATGCAGCAATTAAGAGTTGTGTCCTTGTAGCCTCTCATTTTGAATTTATCTGTCATTTTCTTAGCATTGTGTCAAAATCTGTCTGGTGACAACAGATTATTTAAACCTGCATAATTGATGCATACTACCACACGTAGCAGGGCATTGAGGTCTGTTGGCTGAGTGTATAAGTCTGTATGTAATGCATCATTCTCTTTGATCCATAAATCCTGGTAATTAATTTTTCTCTCATCAGTCTACATGGTGAATTCGAGATATTCAGAGCTCTCGTTTAACAGAGTTTGGAATTATTGGCTAATAGGAGAAGGACTCTCTGTTATTCAATGTGTTTCTATTGGCTAATAGCAGTAAGGACTATCTGTTATTCAATGTGTTTCTATTGGCTAATAGCAGTAAGGACTATCTGTTATTCAATGTGTTTCTATTGGCTAATAGCAGTAAGGACTATCTGTTATTCAATGTGTTTCTATTGGCTAATAGCAGTAAGGACTATCTGTTATTCAATGTGTTTCTATTGGCTAATAGCAGTAAGTACTATCTGTTATTCAATGTGTTTCTATTGGCTAATAGCAGTAAGGACTATCTGTTATTCAATGTGTTTCTATTGGCTAATAGCAGTAAGGACTATCTGTTATTCAATGTGTTTCGATTGGCTAATAGCAGTAAGGACTATCTGTTATTCATTGTGTTTCCAGAGAGTTGGACTAGTAACCGAAAGGTTGCAAGTTCAAACCCCCGAGCTGACAAGGTACAAATCTGTCGTTCTGCCCCTGAACAGGCAGTTAACCCACTGTTCCCAGGCCGTCATTGAAAAGAAAAATTTGTTCTTAACTGACTTGCAGAGTTAAATAAAGGTAAAATAATATATATGCTGCCGGAAAGGACAGCGACCTTTTGACAAAAAGAGATTACCATCAGTAATTAGGATCAGAGTCACATAAATCAATGATATTACAACCATACATAATTAAATGAACAGTGAAAATCACTTACATTACAGATATGAAAATGAACATGTACTTCTGAATGGAACCAGTTGCTCATCCACTGTTACTTCAGGTCCGGGGTTGTAGAGGTAATGTCAGACGCTCCACCCACTTCTCCCAGACCTCTCTTATGGCTCCACCCACTTCTCCCAGACCTCTCTTATGGCTCCACCCACTTCTCCCTGATCTCTCTTATGGCTCCACCCACTTCTCCCAGACCTCTCTTATGGCTCCACCCACTTCTCCCAGACCTCTTATGGCTCCACCCACTTCTCCCAGACCTCTCTTATGGCCTCCAGTTTGTTTCTCACATGTCTTGCAGGTCTTGAGAAAGTGTGAAAGACTTTCAGTGGCATCGTGGCACAGAAAACAACCCTTCCACCATCTACATCCCAGAGATTACATGTAGCTTGGCCTCGGGACATAAACACACCCGCTAATATTAGCAGCCCTATGTAGCCTCGCCTTGGGACCTATACACACCCGCTAAGATTAGCAGCTATATGTAGCCTCGCCTCGGGACCTATACACACCCGCTAAGATTAGCAGCCCTATGTAGCCTCGCCTCGGGACCTATACACACCCGCTAAGATTAGCAGCCCTATGTAGCCTCGCCTCAGGAACAATACACACCCGCTAAGATTAGCAGCCCTATATAGCCTCGCCTCGGGAACAATACACACCCGCTAATTAGCAGCCCTATGCAGCCCTATGTAGGCAAGCAGGTCAATCTCATCCATCCTATTCCAGTTGTCTCCATATTTACGGAAACCCTGCAAATGTGTCATCTCCAGGATTATTTTTTCGATGTGTGATGACCATGTAGAATGTTGAGGGGATGTCCTGGGCATGGGCCATGCATTATCATGCTGAAACATGAGATAGTGGTTACTTCTTTAATTTAGCTGAACCCCAGGAAGAGGAGCCTTGGCAGCAGCTAATGGGGATCCATAATAAACACAAATACAAAATGGCCGCGGATGAATGGCACAACAATGGGCCTTCGGATCTCGTCACGGTATCTCTGTGCATCAATAAAATGCAATTGTGTTCGTCGTCCGCTGCATTTTTTCTACATTTCAAAACATTTATAAAAACATATTTTCACTTTGACATTATGGGGTTTTGTGTGTAGAGGTACACAACATCTCAACATAATGTTAAACAGGGTGTGGATACTTTGTGAAGGTACTGTATATATATATATATAAATACACACACACACTACCAGTTAAAAGTTTGGACACCTCATGTTATTTAATTAAGTTACCTTATTCCATATGTGCTATTTTATAGTTTTGATGTCTTCACTATTCTTCTGCAATATAGAAAATGTGTGTCCAAACCCTGGAATGAGGAGGTGTGTCCAAACCCTGGAATGAGGAGGTGTGTCCAAACCCTGGAATGAGGAGGTGTGTCCAAACCCTGGAATGAGGAGGTGTGTCCAAACCTTGGAATGAGGAGGTGTGTCCAAACCTTTGACTGGTACTGTATATATCAACTGTTATTTTCAGATTATTTTTTTGTGTATAACTTAGAGAGAGGGAGAGAGGGGGAGAGAGGGAGAGGGAGAGAGGGAGAGAGGGGGAGAGGGGGAGAGAGGGAGAGGGGGAGAGAGGGAAAGAGGGAGAGGGAGAGAGGGGGAGAGAGGGAGAGAGGGAGAGAGGGAGAGGGGGAGAGAGGGAGAGGGAGAGATATTGCCATCGATTGAATGCAATTGTGTTCGTCGTCCGTTGCTTATGCCTGTCCATACCATAACCCCACCACCGCCATGGGGTTCTGTTCACTATGTTGAAATCAGCAAACCGCTCATCCAGACGACGCCATACATGACGAAACTTAGTACCAGTCTCTAGAATCATCTACATAGTACCAGTCTCTAGAATCATTAACATAGTACCAGTCTCTAGAATCATCTACATAGTACCACTGCTAGAATCATCAACATAGTACCACTGCTAGAATCATCAACATAGTACCACTGCTAGAATCATCAACATAGTACCACTGCTAGAATCATCAACATAGTACCACTGCTAGAATCATCAACATAGTACCACTGCTAGAATCATCAACATAGTACCACTGCTAGAATCATCAACATAGTACCACTGCTAGAATCATCTACATAGTACCACTGCTAGAATCATCAACATAGTACCACTGCTAGAATCATCAACATAGTACCACTGCTAGAATCATCAACATAGTACCACTGCTAGAATCATCAACATAGTACCACTGCTAGAATGACTAAGTCATATTGCCTATATTTCTGTATGTGACAAAGAGATCAACCACCCATACTGTTTCTGTTCCCAGGGCAAGGAAATAGGACTAACAGCACAGATAGCAATACAAACTGGACCATAGAGAATCAGAATAACTTCAAGGAAAACCAATTAGAAATGGAGGAATTTATTTAGGAATTTATTTATTTATCAAGGATAATATATTCTAAAAATAAAGAAAGCTGGGTGGAATATGGGGAAAAATTAAACTAAATTATTTTTCTAAACTTCAGCGTAGAAATGCTACCAAAATAATTTACTGAAATTTTTTAAGTTTTTCGGAGTCACCCCTGAGTATTTTAAGCATATGTTTTTTGTTTCAGTCTCCTCAATCTCCACTAACCAAAGTTAATTGTCCGGTTTTTTTTCTGTTCATAATCTTAAACTAGCAGCTATACAGAAAGACTACAGAGGAGGAACTTTGTAAAGCCTTGAAGTCTGTTGAAGTCCCAGCGATGGGTGGAATACCAGTGGAGGAACCGTTTTTTTTGATGTACTCAGAGTACCATTATTAGCATGTTTTAACCTCTCCTATGAAAATGGTCTGATTTCATTACTACAGAAACAGGAACCAAGTGGTAAATATAAAGATCCAGTCAATTAAAAAAATTGGAGGCTCCTTACACTTCACTTCAGTGTTGTGGATGCAAACAGTCTGACAAAATGCATCGCCCATGTAATTAAATACTGTAGGTATTGTCTGATATTATTCATCCTAATCAGACAGGTGTTTTACATGGACGATACATTAGAGATAATGTAAGACAAGTACTGGAAACAATAGAACACAATGAAATATCTGGGAAACCAGGCCTGGTTTTCATAGCTAACTTTGAAAAAGGCTTTTGATAAAGAACGACTGGAATGTATTTAAAAATGCCTGGAATAGTTTAATTTTGGAGTAGAGTAGAGAACAGTATAATAGAATAGAATAGAGTAGAGTAGAGTAGAGTAGAGTAGAGTAGAGTAGAGTAGAGTAGAGTAGAGTAGAGTAGAGTAGAGTAGAGTAGAGTAGAGAACAGGTGCGATCTGGATCCAATGGTCTGACCATAGCAGTATAATCTTTAGCAGGTCCACCCATAAGTGTCATCATTTACTTTGGATGGCCATTCTATAGATTCTCTATGTCCATGGGTCGGACTCTGAGTAACCAGCCAAGGTAAGGAACACATCAATTTCCCAGGGGGCAAAATTCAATCAAAACTGATAACCGGTAGAATTCAGGGAAAGGCCACCAAAAAGAAGATTGTGATTGGATTATTGGTTTTTGAATTAGTTTCACGTTCCAATTTTGTTTTGAATCGTACAGCAAATAATTGCTTTATAGATTGGAGAAGGAGTAGCCCCCAAATGTTTTAGACAATATCACCTGTTCCCCCTTGGGTAGGATCCGCATGACACGTACTGGAATGTTTCAAAAACGACAGAACGATGTAGAACCCGGGGGCTCAACATGGAGGCCCCTCAGGGGTGTGTGCTTAGTACCCTCCTGTACTTCCTGTTCAACTGCGTGGCTGGGACTCCTCCTGGAAAGGTTTTACCCCCATGAAAAGTTAATCAAATGGCTACTGTGACTATTTGTATTGTCTCTCATTCACTGGCTCTATGCACACTCACACAAATTACACTGCCACTCACTCAGTCACACATACACACACAAACACACTACATACGCTCACACACACAAAACACACACACGCATGCATATTGACTTGACACTCACTCACACATTTACACACTTTCACATTCTTTTAAACTCTTCACATATGCTGCTGCTACTCTGTTATCTATCCTGATTGCTTAGTCACTTTTACATATTGTATTACCTCAATTTCCTCGTACCCCTGCACATTGACTCAGTACTGGTACTCCCTGTATATAGCCATATTATTACCTGGTGCTTCCAGTATATAGCCATGTTATTACCTGGTACTCACTGTATATAGCCATGTTATTACCTGGTACTCCCTGTATTTAGTCATGGTATTTCCTCGTACCCCTGCACATTGACTCAGTATTGGTACTCCCTGTATATATAGCCATGTTATTACCTGGTACTCCCTGTATATAACCACGTTATTACCTGGTTCTTCGAGTATATAGCCAGGTTATTACCTGCTACTCCCTGTATATAGCCATGTTATTACCTCCCTGTATATAGCCATGTTATTACCTACCTGTATATAGCCATGTTATTACCTATCTGTATATAGCCATGTTATTACCTACCTGTATATAGCCATGTTATTACCTACCTGTATATTGCCATGTTATTACCTCCCTGTATATAGCCATGTTAATACCTACCTGTATATAGCCATGTTATTACCTCCCTGTATATAGCCATGTTATTACCTACCTGTATATAGACATGTTATTACCTATCTGTATATAGCCATGTTATTACCTACCTGTATATAGCCATGTTATTACCTACCTGTATATAGCCATGTTATTACCTGGTACTTCCTGTATATAGTCATGTTATTACCTCCCTGTATATAGCCATGTTATTACCTACCTGTATATAGACATGTTATTACCTACCTGTATATAGCCATGTTATTACCTGGTACTTCCTGTATATAACCACGTTATTACCTGGTACTCCGAGTATATAACCACGTTATTACCTGGTACTCCCTGTATATAACCACGTTATTACCTGGTACTCCTTGTATATAACCACGTTATTACCTGGTACTCCTTGTATATAACCACGTTATTACCTGGTACTCCCTGTATATAACCATGTTATTACCTCGTACTCCCTGTATATAACCACGTTATTACCTCGTACTCCCTGTATATAACCACGTTATTACCTCATACTCCCTGTATATAACCACGTTATTACCTCATACTCCCTGTATATAACCACGTTATTACCTGGTACTCCCTGTATATAACCACGTTATTACCTGGTACTCCCTATATATAGTCATATTATTACCTGGTACTTCCTGTATACAGTCATGTTATTACCTAGTACTTCCTGTATATAGTCATGTTATTACCTGGTACTTCCTGTATATAGTCATGTTATTACCTGGTACTTCCTGTATATAGTCATGTTATTACCTGGTACTCCCTGTATATATAGTCATGTTATTTCCTCGTACCCCTGCACATTGACTCAGTACTGGTACTTCCTGTATATAGCCATGTTATTACCTGGTACTTCCTGTATATAGCCATGTTATTTCCTCGTACCCCTGCACATTGACTCAGTACTGGTACTTCCTGTATATAGCCATGTTATTACCTGGTACTTCCTGTATATAGTCATGTTATTACCTGGTACTTCCTGTATATAGTCATGTTATTACCTGGTACTTCCTGTATATAGCCATGTTATTTCCTCGTATCCCTGCACATTGACTCAGTACTGGTACTTCCTGTATATAGCCATGTTATTACCTGGTACTTCCTGTATATAGCCATGTTATTTCCTCATACCCCTGCACATTGACTCAGTACTGGTACTTCCTGTATATAGCCATGTTATTACCTGGTACTTCCTGTATATAGCCATGTTATTTCCTCGTACCCCTGCACATTGACTCAGTACTGGTACTCCCTGTATATAGCCATGTTATTTCCTCGTATCCCTGCACATTGACTCAGTACTGGTACTTCCTGTATATAGCCATGTTATTACCTGGTACTCCCTGTATATAGCCATGTTATTTCCTCGTATCCCTGCACATTGACTCAGTACTGGTACTTCCTGTATATAGCCATGTTATTACCTGGTACTTCCTGTATATAGCCATGTTATTTCCTCATACCCCTGCACATTGACTCAGTACTGGTACTTCCTGTATATAGCCATGTTATTACCTGGTACTTCCTGTATATAGCCATGTTATTTCCTCGTACCCCTGCACATTGACTCAGTACTGGTACTCCCTGTATATAGCCATGTTATTACCTGGTACTCCCTGTATATAGCCATGTTATTTCCTCGTATCCCTGCACATTGACTCAGTACTGGTACTTCCTGTATATAGCCATGTTATTACCTGGTACTTCCTGTATATAGCCATGTTATTTCCTCATACCCCTGCACATTGACTCAGTACTGGTACTTCCTGTATATAGCCATGTTATTACCTGGTACTTCCTGTATATAGCCATGTTATTTCCTCGTACCCCTGCACATTGACTCAGTACTGGTACTCCCTGTATATAGCCATGTTATTACCTGGTACTCCCTGTATATAGCCATGTTATTACCTGGTACTCCCTGTATATAGCCATGTTATTTCCTCGTATCCCTGCACATTGACTCAGTACTGGTACTTCCTGTATATAGCCATGTTATTACCTGGTACTTCCTGTATATAGCCATGTTATTTCCTCATACCCCTGCACATTGACTCAGTACTGGTACTTCCTGTATATAGCCATGTTATTACCTGGTACTTCCTGTATATAGCCATGTTATTTCCTCGTACCCCTGCACATTGACTCAGTACTGGTACTCCCTGTATATAGCCATGTTATTACCTGGTACTCCCTGTATATAGCCATGTTATTTCCTCGTATCCCTGCACATTGACTCAGTACTGGTACTTCCTGTATATAGCCATGTTATTACCTGGTACTTCCTGTATATAGCCATGTTATTTCCTCATACCCCTGCACATTGACTCAGTACTGGTACTTCCTGTATATAGCCATGTTATTACCTGGTACTTCCTGTATATAGCCATGTTATTTCCTCGTACCCCTGCACATTGACTCAGTACTGGTACTCCCTGTATATAGCCATGTTATTACCTGGTACTCCCTGTATATAGCCATGTTATTTCCTCGTATCCCTGCACATTGACTCAGTACTGGTACTTCCTGTATATAGCCATGTTATTACCTGGTACTTCCTGTATATAGCCATGTTATTTCCTCATACCCCTGCACATTGACTCAGTACTGGTACTTCCTGTATATAGCCATGTTATTACCTGGTACTTCCTGTATATAGCCATGGTATTTCCTCGTACCCCTGCACATTGACTCAGTACTGGTACTCCCTGTATATAGCCATGTTATTACCTGGTACTCCCTGTATATAGCCATGTTATTACCTGGTACTCCCTGTATATAGCCATGTTATTTCCTCGTATCCCTGCACATTGACTCAGTACTGGTACTTCCTGTATATAGCCATGTTATTACCTGGTACTCCCTGTATATAGCCATGTTATTTCCTCGTATCCCTGCACATTGACTCAGTACTGGTACTTCCTGTATATAGCCATGTTATTACCTGGTACTTCCTGTATATAGCCATGTTATTTCCTCGTACCCCTGCACATTGACTCAGTACTGGTACTCCCTGTATATAGCCATGTTATTACCTGGTACTCCCTGTATATAGCCATGTTATTTCCTCGTATCCCTGCACATTGACTCAGTACTGGTACTTCCTGTATATAGCCATGTTATTACCTGGTACTTCCTGTATATAGCCATGTTATTTCCTCATACCCCTGCACATTGACTCAGTACTGGTACTTCCTGTATATAGCCATGTTATTACCTGGTACTTCCTGTATATAGCCATGTTATTTCCTCGTACCCCTGCACATTGACTCAGTACTGGTACTCCCTGTATATAGCCATGTTATTACCTGGTACTCCCTGTATATAGCCATGTTATTTCCTCGTATCCCTGCACATTGACTCAGTACTGGTACTTCCTGTATATAGCCATGTTATTACCTGGTACTTCCTGTATATAGCCATGTTATTTCCTCATACCCCTGCACATTGACTCAGTACTGGTACTTCCTGTATATAGCCATGTTATTACCTGGTACTTCCTGTATATAGCCATGGTATTTCCTCGTACCCCTGCACATTGACTCAGTACTGGTACT
Source organism: Oncorhynchus kisutch (assembly GCF_002021735.2). Classification (NCBI taxonomy): domain Eukaryota; kingdom Metazoa; phylum Chordata; class Actinopteri; order Salmoniformes; family Salmonidae; genus Oncorhynchus; species Oncorhynchus kisutch. The sequence continues at coordinate 82,783,105 of NC_034191.2, forward strand.
CCCTGTATATAGCCATGTTATTACCTGGTACTCCCTGTATATAGCCATGTTATTACCTGGTACTCCCTGTATATAGCCATGTTATTTCCTCGTATCCCTGCACATTGACTCAGTACTGGTACTTCCTGTATATAGCCATGTTATTACCTGGTACTCCCTGTATATAGCCATGTTATTTCCTCGTATCCCTGCACATTGACTCAGTACTGGTACTTCCTGTATATAGCCATGTTATTACCTGGTACTTCCTGTATATAGCCATGTTATTTCCTCGTACCCCTGCACATTGACTCAGTACTGGTACTCCCTGTATATAGCCATGTTATTACCTGGTACTCCCTGTATATAGCCATGTTATTACCTGGTACTCCCTGTATATAGCCATGTTATTTCCTCGTATCCCTGCACATTGACTCAGTACTGGTACTTCCTGTATATAGCCATGTTATTACCTGGTACTCCCTGTATATAGCCATGTTATTTCCTCGTATCCCTGCACATTGACTCAGTACTGGTACTTCCTGTATATAGCCATGTTATTACCTGGTACTCCCTGTATATAGCCATGTTATTTCCTCGTATCCCTGCACATTGACTCAGTACTGGTACTCCCTGTATATAGCCATGTTATTACCTGGTACTCCCTGTATATAACCATGTTATTTCCTCGTATCCCTGCACATTGACTCAGTACTGGTACTTCCTGTATATAGCCATGTTATTACCTGGTACTCCCTGTATATAGCCATGTTATTACCTCGTATCCCTGCACATTGACTCAGTACTGGTACTCCCTGTATATAGCCATGTTATTTCCTCGTATCCCTGCACATTGACTCAGTACTGGTACTTCCTGTATATAGCCATGTTATTACCTGGTACTTCCTGTATATATTACAAGGACTACCAGTTATTGTTATTTTATTGTGTTACTATTTCTTTTTTTATTTAGCAAATGTTTCTTACTTAGTAACACTTTATTGTATGGAAAGGGCTCGCAATTTAACATTTCAAGGTAAATTCTTCACCTGTTGTATTCGGCGCATGTGACAAATCCGTTAATTTCATCTGAGGAAGACAAAAGGCCTGTTGAAACAAAATGGTGGCTGTTCTGTGTTCATCTCAGCAGCTTCTAAAGCTAAATTAAACCCTGCCCCCCCCCACCGGTCAACATTAGATTATATAAGACCACCCTGAGTTAGGTTAAGTGGGAGGGGTCCCTATCACAACAAGGTAGACAGATGGGCCTAATAGAAAATGGTGCTAATCGTATTATTGTGATGAACATCATTGAGCAGTCTGAGTGATAGGGGCCAGGGCTGGGTGTTAAATAGTTCAACCAGGCTATTAGCTTCTGAGTCCAGTATTGATTGGCTGGTTAAATAAAACACATCCCAACAGAGAGAGAACGCACAGGCAGTGGTACCCTATAGGTTACCACAGGGGCTCTGGTCAAAAGCAGAGTGGTAACATTAGGAACGACTTAGTCACACAGCCTCCATGCATACCTAACAGTGTGTGACTTGATCTGCTCTCTTGTGGACCAAAAAAGGAAAGAGATAAATGGCAATCCTACTGAAGAGTTTTAACCTCATCTAAGAAGACATAATCTCTTTCCATCCAATCACATTAACCGTTTCTCATCCATTCACATGAACTGTTACCCCCTCCGGGAAACCTTACCTCTTGAAGCAGACTTTTAGATACTAAACATGAGCTACAGGAGTTTTTTGAGTGAGAATAAAGATGACTTTCTAGTAGTAAGACATCATTAATAAGAAGGGACTAGAAGCATCTTATATGGTGAGCTACCGAGTGGCTAGGACAGGCAAGCCCCATACTATTGTGGAGGACTGGCTAGGACAGGCAAGCCCCATACTATTGTGGAGGACATTAATTCTTCCTGCTGCCGAGGATTTGGCTGGGACAATGCTGGGGGAAAAGGCCCAAAAACGATACAGACAATGCCTTCATCAAACAACACCGTTTCACAACGCATCAGTGACGTGACAGGAGATGTTTTGGAACAATTACTGCTTCGCACACAAGCCAATTAATTATATGCATTACAGCTGGATGAGTCAGACGTGGCGGGCCTGGCACAGCTCCTGGTATATGTCCGTTACATTTATGGGGGGGGGGGGGGGGTCAATTAAGGACCTCTTCTGTAAACCACTGGAAACCAGGAGAGAATATTTTTTAAGTACTGGACAGCTTTTTTACATCAAATGACTTTAGTGGTCAAGATGTGTTGGTACCTGTACAGATGGTGCAAAAGCCATGACAGGGAAACATAGTGGAGTGGTAACGTGTGTGCAAGCAGTTGCTCCCGACGCCACTTGGGCCCACAGCAGCATCCACCGAGAGGCTCTTGCTGCCAAGGGAATGCCTGACAGTGTTAAGGTTTTCTGGTGAAAGAGAGGAGGACCAAAATGCAGCATGGTTATCTTCATACATCTTTAATGAAAGATGAAAAATGAACAATATACAAAACAAGAACCGGGGGGGAAACAGCCCTATCTGGTGCAACAAACACAGAGACAGGAACAATCACCCACGAAATACCCAAAGAATATGGCTGCCTAAATATGGTTCCCAATCAGAGACAACGATAAACACCTGCCTCTGATTGAAAACCACTCTAGGCAACCATAGACTTTCCTAGACACCTCTACTAAACACAACCCCATTAATCTAATAAACCCCTAGACAAGTCAAGCCACATAAATCACCCATGTCACACCCTGGCCTAACCAAAATAATAAAGAGAACACAGAATACTAAGACCAGGGCGTGACAGACAGCTTGAAAGATGCTTTGGACACTACAGTGAAAATGGTTATTGACATGAGAGAGATGAACTTAAAGTTTTCTTTACTGACCATCATTTTTCTTGTTTGACCACTCGCCTGAATGATCGATATCTAGGATTACAGGGACTCTCCGCAACTTCCTACTACGTAACAACCCTGACTAGCATGAAAACTAAATACAGGCACAGACTGTGTGTAGAAAATGATTTAAGACTGAGACTTGTTGGGGAATAATCAGAATTAGTTGGTGACATAGGTAAGATGTTTTATATTCATTATATGTGTGTAAGTTACTTCTCATCAGAATATTTATTTTTGTATAATACTGTGGCAGGGTTTGCAGTCATCTGTTCTCTGTCAGGTTATTTGGGCCGGAGATAGGGGAGAGGTCAAGCGTGTATCTCTTGGCTCCACAATGTCTGTGTGCCAGTCAATGTGTATATGTGATCTTGTCAAGGAGGGGGCATTTGATATATGCCTATTGATGTGAGGATTTGTTTTATGGTTCTGAGAAAAGAACATAGTTTAGGAGACAAAGCTGAATGATAATTTATGGCCAAGGCTGTCTGGCTATGTGTGTCTTTGCTATAAAGGATCTCAGTTGTAATGTGTAAGGACTCTCAGAGAATTCATTTATATACACTGAATTGATCTGAGAGTCACAGGGTTGTGATGGAGCTCATATAATTAAAGATGGACTTTATGATAACTCTGACTTGTGTGCAGTTTGCTCTCATGATTTGGTAAATACAGGAAATTTCTACGACAGACTCTCTCCAATACAACCCAACATTATGTGCATCCTTTCAAGCACACCCTTCTCATTAACCTGTAGAGAGTTATTCACAATTTTTGATGAATAAATAAGGTTTTACATGTAAGATGGCTTAATAAAGAGCACAAAAAATGATTATTATTATATTATTATTTGTGCCCTGGTCATATAAGAACTCTTTGTCACAAGCTGGGTTGTGGCAAACACTCATTCTTAAGTTAAATAAATGTATAGTATAGTATAGTATAGTGTGTGTGTGGCATGCTTACAATGATGGCAAAAAACAACATTTGAGAGTGCGCTGACCCTGGTGCTCAAGGGAGTACGCAGCTGGAGGTTGAATGTTTGAAGGGGTAAGGGACTATAAAAAGTTTGGGAACCACTGATCTGGAAGATCAACATGTTTTCATAACCAGACTAGCTAAATTCCTTCTATTCTCAGTTCAAGGCTAGTAACACTGAACCATCCATGAGAGCACCAGCTGTTCCGGCCTACTGTGTGATCACAGTAGCCGATGTGAGTAAGACATTTAAACAGGTTAACATTTACAACAGGACGTGTATACATGGAATATGCTGACCTGCTGGCAAGTGTCTTCACTGACATATTCAACCTCTCCCCATCTCAGTCTGTAATACCAACATGTATCAAGCAGACCACCATAGTCCCTGTGCCCAAGAATGCCAAGGTAACCTGTCTAAATGACTATCACCTTGTAGCACTCACAGCTGTAGCTGAAAGGCTGGTCATGGCTCACATAAACACCATCATCCCAGGCATAATGGACACTTTTCAATTTGCTATCTGCCTCAACAGATCCACAGATGACGCAATCTCTATTGCATTCCACATTACCCTTCCCCATCTGGACAAAAGGAACACCTATGGGAGAATGCTGTTTATTGACTACAGCTTAGTGTTAAACATCATAATGCCCTCAAAGCTCTTCACTAAGCTAAGGATCCTGGGACTAAACACCTCCCTCTGCAACTGGATCCTGGACGTCCTGACGGGCCGTGCCCAGGTGGTGAGGGTATGCAACAAAACATGCGCCACACTGACCCTTAACACGGGGGCCCCACATGGGTGCGTGCTTAGTCCCCTCATGTACTCCCTGTTCACCCATGACTGCGTGCCCAAATACAACTCCAACACCATCATTAAGTTTGCTGACGACACAACAGTAATAGGCCTGTTTACTGACAATGATGAGACAGTCCAAAAGGAGGAGTGTGCTGCCAGGACAATAACGTGTCCCTCAAGATGATCAAGACAAAGTAGCTGATTATTGACTACAGCAAAAGGCGGGCTAAACAGGCCCCCATTGACATCAACAGTTTTGTAGTGGAGCTGGTCGAGAGTTTCAAGTTCATTGGTGTCCACATCACCAACTAATCTCATGGTCCAACACCATTTCCCTCTCAGGAGACTGAAAAGATTTGGCATGGGTTCCCAAAATAGCCCCCAACACTCCACTCAGCAAACTGGATGTAGTTTATCACAGTGCCATCCGTTTTGTCACCAAAGCACCATATACTCCCCACCACTGCGACCTGTATGCTCTTGTTGGCTGGCACTCACTACATATCCGTCGCGAAACCCACTGGCTCCAGGTCATCTATAAGTCTTTGCTAAAGCCCCACCTTAACTCAACCTACTGGTCACCAATAGCACGCGCAGCACCCACCAATAGCACGCGCTCCAGATTGGTCATTGGTCATCCCCAAAGCCAACACTTATTTTGTCCACCTTTCCAAATCAAATCAAATTTTATTTGTCACATACACATGGTTAGCAGATGTTAATGCGAGTGTAGCGAAATGCTTGTAGTTCTTTCCAGTTCTTTGCCTCCGATGACTGGAACGAATGGCAAAATTCTCTGTTAGAGAGGGAGTCTTACAGTGGGGCAAAAAAGTATTTATTTTCCACCATAATTTGCAAATAAATTCATTAAAAATCCTACAACGTGATTTTCTGGATTTTTTATATTTTTTCCCATTTTGTCTGTGATAGTTGAAGTGTACCTATGATGAAAATGACAGGCCTCTCATCTTTTTAAGTGGGAGAACTTGCACAATTGGTGGCTGACTAAATACTTTTTTGCCCCACTGTATATATCTGACATGGTACAGGTGTCTTCTTTTTTTAACCCTTGTGTGGTCTTAAGGGTAAAGTATGCCACTATGTTTAACAGCAGAGAAAACCCCTAAATTATATTTTTTCTGCTTATATTTTTCCTACTTTTCATAGAGTGACCCCAACTTTAGAAAAAGTGAAACAGCTTTGTTCATATTTCCATTAAAGCTTTACACCACCAGGGTTCAGACTGGGGTCATTTTAGACCCAAGAGTTATTAAATCATTTACCCACCACACACACACACACACACACACAGCCAGACAGACAGACACAGACACACACAATGAGAAATGGAGATTATGTGCGCTACTGATTGAATTCAGCCAGTGTTGGGGTTAGGTTTAGTAGATAGTTAGGTGAAATTGAGAATGGTAGCAGACTGTATTGCCACTCCTGTTTGCTATATCTGTAACCAACGTCTAAAAGACTGTGAGTCCACAGGTGTGGAAGGAAGCTGAAGAAATTACACTGCCTAAAAATAGTAAAGGACCCTTTGCTGGCTCTAACAGCTAATCAGTTTGCCCTCTGTTCTTAGTTAACTGATGGAGAGAATTTGACCAAATTTAATGCAATTTTTCAGAGAACAAGTTAGTAACTACTGACTATCAGCATATAGTCACTTAACTTGTACTGCACTGACTCATATGACTGATGATTGGTTCAAATGAATGGATAATAAGAAGGTAGTTGGAGCTGTATTGTTACATTTCAGTGCAGCCGTTGATGTTATTGATCATAACTTGTTATTGAAGAAACTGATTAGCTCTGGCTTTACATCACCTACCAACACATGGTTATCTATCCAATATAACCCAGAGAGTGTTCTTCAATGGAAGCGTCTTTAACATCAGATATGTACAGTGCAGGTGTCCCTCAGGGCAGTTCCCTTGGGCCGTTACTCTTCTCTATTTTTACAAAGGATTTCCCACGGGTCTTACACAAAGCTAGAGGGAATATGTATGCCGAGAATTCCACAATCTACACCCAGACAGTGAGCTCTGATACTCTAAATAAGGATTTACAGTCAGTATCAGAATAGGTGATCAATCATACACTGGTCTTACATACTTGTACAACTAAAACATTGTATTTGGTTCAAAACATTCTCTAAGACCTAAACCTCAACTGGAGTTGTGTTTGAAGGGTGTGAGTTAAACTCCTAGGTGTAACATTGGTCAGTTATCATGGTCAAGTCATATTGACAAAGTTGTGAAGATTGGGTATTTCTGTTCTAAATTCTGTTCTTTAATGATTTTTTGGACACAAAAAAAATCTGCTTTGCTAGTTGTTCAGGCTCTGGTCCTGTCCCATCTTGGTTACTGTCCAGTAATATGGTCTAGTGCAGCAAAGAAAAGCCTAGCAAGGCTGCAGCTGGCTCAGAACAAAACAGTACGCCTCGCCCTTAACTGCAAATAATGAAGTAACATCAACAACACGCATTTCAGTCTTTCCTGGTTGTTTCCTTGGTTGAAGAGAGATAATTGCATCAATTAATTATCAATTATTGATTTTATGAGAAATACCATGTTAAAATGTCCAAATTGTCTGTATAATCAAATTACATATAGCTCTGACAGACATACGTACCCCATCAGACAGGCCTCCAGGGGTCTCTTCAAATGCAGAACAAATTCAAGGCAACACACAGTATTAAATAGTGCCCTGATCACAAAACATCCATCTAAAATGACTCAAACAGCAAAACTAGCCTTAAAAAACAAATACTATGACACAACACAACACATCTCCCTTATCTGACATAGTTGTAATGTCTATGTTAATGCTATTAAATGTACGTCAATTGTAAAGTGTAAACTCAGTGTAAATATGTACAGTCAAACGTTTTCATTCCATTTTTTTTATTTTTTTTTTACTATTTTCTAAATTGTAAAATAATAGGGTCTAGGGTGTTGGGTAAGGTGATGGTGATATGATCCTTAAAACCTTTTAATGCAGTGGGCTAAATCAGGGTCACACAAAGTGCTTCTTCGTAGTCTTAAAACAATGTACTTTGAAACAAAATGATACATGGGCTTAAATTGGTCTATACGGACAAGTTCTGGCCTGGTGAATGGTTTGTCCTCTGACAAATCAACTGTAAATTTCGGTGTTCCTCAAGGTTCCGTTTTAGGACCACTATTGTTTTCACTATGTATTTTACTTCTTGGGGATGTCATTCGAAAACACAATGTTAACTTTCACTGCTATGCGGATGACACACAGCTGTACATTTCAATGAAACATGGTGAAGCCCCAAAATTGCCCTCACTAGAAGCCTGTGTTTCAGACATAAGGAAGTGGATGGCTGAAAACGTTCTACTTTTAAACTCGGACAAAACAGAGATGCTTGTTCTAGGTCCCAAGAAACAAAGAGATATTCTGTTGAATCTGACAATTAATCTAGCTCTTACCTTACGCTTTAACCTTATCCTAACCCTAAACTTAACCCTTTCCCTAACAATAACCCAACCCAAAAAAGTTGATAGTTTGACCATCTGTAGAGCATCTACAGATGGAAAATCCAGATAATCATGTCATTCTGCAATGAACATATGGCAGACAGGGTGGTCTACCATGCAAACAGGCCGTTCTGGTCCTTCTGGTTGTGATTCAGCCTGGATTCGAACCAGGGTGTCTGTAGTGGCGTCTATAGTACTCCTGTTGCAGTACCTTAGACCGCTGCGCAACTCTGGAGTTCTGGTGATGTATAGAAAACTTTACGACAATGATTAAGTAACTATAGTATATATAATATAATATAGAAAATATAGTATATATAATATAATATAGTAAATATAGTATATATAATATAATATAGTAAATATAGTATATATAATATAATATAGTAAATATAGTATATATAATATAATATAGTAAATATAGTATATATAATATAGTAAATATAGTATATATAATATAGTAAATATAGTATATATAATATAGTAAATATAGTATATATAATATAATATAGTAAATATAGTATATATAATATAATATAGTAAATATAGTATATATAATATAGTAAATATAGTATATATAATATAATATAGTAAATATAGTATATATAATATAATATAGTAAATATAGTATATATAATATAATATAGTAAATATAGTATATATAATATAATATAGTAAATATAGTATATATAATATAGTAAATAATCAATTACTTTTGCTTTGATAACAAACAAAGTAACACACCTATGGACGTTGTCACGCCTTGGTCATTGTATTTTGTGTTTTCGTTATATATTTGGTCAGGCCAGGGTGTGACAGGGGTTTATGTTATTGTATTTCGTATTGGGGTTTGTAGTATTTGGGATCGCGGCTGATTAGGGGTGTTGTATAGGCTTGGCTGCCTGAGGCGGTTCTCAATCAGCAGTCAGGTGATTCTCGTTGCCTCTGATTGGGAACCGTATTTAGGTAGCCTGAGTTTCGCTTTGTCTTTTGTGGGTGATTGTTCCTGTCTCTGTGTAGTGTTCACCAGATAGGCTGTAATAAGTTTCACGTTCCGTTTGTTGTTTTTGTATTTATTAGTTATTTCATGTATCGTCACGATTTTCTTCATTAAAGACATGAGTAACCACCACGCTGCATTTCGGTCCGCCTCTCTTTCAACAAACGAAGAACGCCGTTACAGACGTTTGACACGTTCAGCATCCAGCTCCAACTGACAGGTTGGTATAGGGTTTGGGCTCTAGACCATCTGTGTATGGAAATATCTCATTTCATATTACGTTAGATTTTCTAACGCCCACAAGACCAAACGGAGCATATCAGAGTCCCAAGGAGGCTGAGGGAAATAATTGATAAAAAATGTATCAGGGAGTGATAAAAACATGAACAGTGATTTATTAGACATAAAGTGATGATGTAAAAACACATTTAAAAAGACTGCATGGAGGTTTTAACCGTGTGAGGTCCAAATGATGAAAAAAATAAGTTTACTAAATTGCATCCTGTACAGGCCCTGAACAAAAAAAAATATGTATGAAACGACACAGCACATCGCCTTACATCCTCAGCGGCCACATTACCTCCGTGAGCAAAGTAATGTAATGCTAATGCTAAAGTAGCAAAGCACTTGGTTCTATTTGAGACACGTTGCGATGTGCAAATCCCCTCCTTATCAGATATCAGGAAGATACAGACCCCGAGTGGATGCTTGAAAGACAAACCAGGAGTGATTCAATTTAGATAACTAACTAAAAGCTCACTAGGTTTACTTTTTTTTCATCTAGTGATTAATCGTTGTTGTTGTATGATACCGGGTCAAAATTCTACAAAGAACCAAAAACAATATGAATTGAGAAACAAACACACTGAGCCAGAGGTAGTGTTGCAAAAAGTGAAAATTTAGGCTTAAAAACAGAAACAAAGGGCAATACTAATAAATTGACAGACAAGTTACAGAGATTGTTTCCCTTCTAAATTCTGCTAATATGGATGTTTCAAGGGTAACTTTGATCCTCTTCAAAAGAAGAACAATTTAGATATGTTTTTTTACATATGTGGATTTGAGGTCAGAATACTGCCATTGATGACTATTCATTTCATGATAACGAAGTGAAACATTCATTAATTGCCCAAGTATTTATTGGCCTAAATCACTGAACACAACAGGTGCTTATTAGAGACAGGCTTCTATTAGAGACAGGCTTCTATTAGAGGCAGGCTTCTATTAGAGACAGGCAGGCTTCTATTAGAGACAGGCTTCTATTAGAGGCAGGCTTCTATTAGAGACAGGCTTCTATTAGAGGCAGGCTTCTATTAGAGACAGGCAGGCTTCTATTAGAGACAGGCTTCTATTAGAGACAGGCAGGCTTCTATTAGAGACAGGCTTCTATTAGAGACAGGCTTCTATTTGAGACTGCCTTATATTTCCTGGATGCACACAGCTCATTAGCATAGTTCATTGTTTAATACCAGCGTTCACTTCCAGCATTTTAATCCAGTTCTTGATTTCCTGAACTAATGTGTTATCACATTTCCTTTGTCTTAGTGTGTCTCACAAAATGAATAAAACATGACTGTGCGTTTTTGGCAGTTTTTACTTTCAATTAGAGTGCAATAAGACAATTTCTAGGCTTCTGTTGACTGTTTTCGTGCTTGCCAATTAGCTAGCAGATTTCAGCTGTTAGCAGCCAATACCTAGCAGTTCTCTGCTGTTAGTAGCCAATAGAGTGCAGATCTCACCTGTCAGCAGCCAATAGCTAACAGTTCTCATTGTTAGCAGCCAATAGCTAACAGTTCTCATTGTTAGCCACCAATAGCTAGCAGTTCTCTGCTGTTAGCAGCCAATAGCTAGCAGTTCTCTGCTGTTAGCAGCCAATAGCTAGTAGCTGTCAGCTGTTAGCAGCCAACGGCTAGCAGTGTCTTACTGGTGATGAACACAGAAGCATGGTGGTGGCAGCATCATGCTGTTGGGGTGTTTTTCAGCGGCAGGGACTGGGAAACTAGTCAGGATAGATGGAAAGATGAACGGAGCAAAGTACAGATAGATCCTTGATGAAAACCTGCTCCAGAGTGCTCGGCACCTCAGACTGGGGTGAAGGTTCACCTTCCAACAGGACAACAACTGTAATCACACAGCCAAGACAATGCAAGAGTGGCTTCGGGACAAATCTATGAATGTCCTTGAGTGGCCTAGCCAGAGCCCGGACTTGAACCCGAACCCGATCTCTGGAGAGACCTGAAAATAGCTGTGCAGCGACGCTCCCCATCCAACCTGACAGGGCTTGAGAGGATCTGCTGAGAAGAATGGTTTTTAAAGGTCTTACTCACATTGGCTGCAGAGAGCATGATAACACAGTGTCTATGCTTCAAGTCAAGCGAGTTTTTTTAGCTCGTCTGGTAGGCTCGTGTCACTGGGCAGCTCGAAGCTGTGCTTCCCTTTGCAGTCTGTATTCGTTTGCAAGCCCTGTTCAGTCATGACTGCATGGTCAGGCACAACTCCAATACCATCATTAAGGTTGCTGATGACACAACAGTGGTAGGCCTGATCACCGACAACGAATAGACAGCCTATAGTGAGAAGGTCAAATACCTGACCGTGTGGAGCATGGAAAACCACCTCTCACTCAACGTGATCAAGACAAAGGAGATGACTGAGGACTACAGGAAAAGGAGGACCGAGCATGCCCACATTCTCATCGACTGTGTTTGGCATGGGTCCTCAGTTCCTCAAAAGGTTGTACAGCTGCACCATCAAGAGCATCATGACTGGTTGCATAACTGCCTGGTATAGAAGCTGCCCGGCCTCCGACCGCAAGGCACTACAGAGGGTAATGTGTACGGCCCTTTACATCACTGGGGTCAAGCTTCCTCACATCCAGGACCTCTATACAAGATGGTGTCAGAGGAAGGCCCTAAAAATAGTTGAAAACTCCAGCCACCCATCTAGTCATAGACTGTTCTCTCTGCTACCGCACGGCAAGTTGTTACGGAGCGCCATGCCTAGGTCTAAGAGGCTTCTAAACAGCTTCTACCCCCAAGCCATAAGACTCCTGAACATCTATTTGCATTGCTCCCCCACCCCAGTCCCTACGCTGCTGCTACTGTCTGTTATTATCTATGCATAGTCACATTAATAACTCTACCTAAATGTACATAATTACCTCAATTACCTCGACACCGGCGCCCCCCGCATATTGACATATTGACTCTGTACCGGTACCCCCTGTATATAGCCTCCATATTGACTCTGTATCCACATTGACTCTGTACTGGTATCCCCTATATACCGCCTATATATAGGCTCCACATTGAGTCTGTACTGGTACCCCCACATTGACTCTGTACCGTAACACCCTGTATATAGCCACCACATTGACTCTGTACCGGTACCCCTGTATATAGCCTCCACATTGACTCAGTACTGGTACCCCCTGTATATAGCCTCCACATTGATTCTGTACCGGTACCCCCTGTATATAGCCTCCACATTGACTCTGTACCGGTAGCCCCTGTATATAGCCTCCACATTGACTCTGTACCGGTACCCCCTGTATATAGCCTCCACATTGACTCTGTACTGGTACCCCCTGTATATAGCCTCCACATTGACTCTGTACCCAACGATGTTAGGATGAAACAGTCAGAAATCACCAAGCGCAACATAGCTTCTGTGTGCATATCAGCTAGAAAGATGTGTCGGCATCGAGTAATTGTCTCTGGCCCCCTCCCAGTTAGGGGGAGTGATGAGCTCTACAGCAGAGTCTCACAACTCAATCGCTGGTTGAAAACTGTTTTCTGCCCCTCCCAAAAGTTAGAATTTGTAGATAATTGGCCCTCTTTCTGGGACTCACCCACAAACAGGACCAAGCCTGACCTGCTGAGGAGTGACGGACTCCATCCTAGCTGGAGGGGTGCTCTCATCTTATCTACCAACATAGACAGGGCTCTAACTCCTCTAGCTCCACAATGAAATAGGGTGCAGGCCAGGCAGCAGGCTGTTAGCCAGCCTGCCAGCATAGTGGAGTCTGCCATTAGAACAGTCAGTGTAGTCAGCTCAGCTATCACCATTGAGACAGTGTCTGTGCCTCGACCTAGGTTGGGCAAAACTAAACATGGCGGTGTTCGCCTTAGCAATCTCACTAGGATAAAGACCTCCTCCATTCCTGTCATTACTGAAAGAGATCATGATACCTCACATCTCAAAATAGGGCTACTTAATGTTAGATCCCTTACTTCAAAGGCAATTATAGTCAATGAACTAATCACTGATCATAATCTTGATGTGATTGGCCTGACTGAAACATGGCTTAAGCCTGATGAATTTACTGTTTTAAATGAGGCCTCACCTCCTGGCTACACTAGTGACCATATCCCCCGTGCATCCCGCAAAGGCGGAGGTGTTGCTAACATTTACGATAGCAAATTTCAATTTACCCCAAAAAAAATGACATTTTCGTCTTTTGAGCTTCTAGTCATGAAATCTATGCAGCCTACTCAATCACTTTTTATAGCTACTATTTACAGGCCTCCTGGGCCATATACAGCGTTTCTCACTGAGTTCCCTGAATTCCTATCGGACCTTGTAGTCATAGCAGATAATATTCTAATCTTTGGTGACTTTAATATTCACATGGAAAAGTCCACAGACCCACTCCAAAAGGCTTTCGGAGCCATCATCGACTCAGTGGGTTTTGTGCAACATGTCTCTGGACCCACTCACTGTCACAGTCATACGCTGGACCTAGTTTTGTCCCATGGAATAAATGTGGTGGATCTTAATGTTTTTCCTCATAATCCTGGACTATCGGACCACCATTTTATTACATTTGCAATTGCAACAAATAATCTGCTTAGACCCCAACCAAGGAACATCAAAAGTCGTGCTATAAATTCACAGACAACACAAAGATTCCTTGATGCCCTTCCAGACTCCCTCTGCCTACCCAAGGACGCCAGAGGACAAAAATCAGTTAACCACCTAACTGAGGATCTCAATCTAACCTTGCGCAATACCCTAGATGCAGTTGCACCCCTAAAAACAAAAAAAATGTCTCATAAGAAACTAGCTCCCTGGTACACAGAAAATACCCGAGCTCTGAAGCAAGCTTCCAGAAAATTGGAACGGAAATGGCGCCACACCAAACTGGAAGTCTTCCGACTAGCTTGGAAGGACGGTACCGTGCAGTACCGTAGAGCCCTTACTGCTGCTCGATCATCCTATTTTTCTAACTTAATTGAGGAAAATAAGAACAATCCGAAATTCCTTTTTAATACTGTCGCAAAGCTAACTAAAAAGCAGCATTCCCCAAGAGAGGATGACTTTCACTTTAGCAGTGATAATTCATGAACTTCTTTGAGGAAAAGATTATGATTATTAGAAAGCAAATTACGGACTCCTCTTTAAACCTGCGTATTCCTCCAAACCTCAGTTGTCCTGAGTCTGCACAACTCTGCCAGGACCTAGGATCAAGAGAGACGCTCAAGTGTTTTAGTACTATATCTCTTGACACAATGATGAAAATAATCATGGCCTCTAAACCTTCAAGCTGCATACTGGACCCTATTCCAACTAAACTACTGAAAGAGCTGCTTCCTGTGCTTGGCCCTCCTATGTTGAACATAATAAACGTCTCTCTATCCACTAGATGTGTACCAAACTCACTAAAAGTGGCAGTAATAAAGCCTCTCTTGAAAAAGCCAAACCTTGACCCAGAAAATATAAAAAACTATCGGCCTATATCGAATCTTCCATTCCTCTCAAAAATTTTAGAGAAGGCTGTTGCGCAGCAACTCACTGCCTTCCTGAAGACAAACAATGTATACGAAATGCTTCAGTCTGGTTTTAGACCCCATCATAGCATTGAGACGGCACTTGTGAAGGTGGTAAATGACATTTTAATGGCATCGGACCGAGGCTCTGCATCTGTCCTCGTGCTCCTAGACCTTAGTGCTGCTTTTGATACCATCGATCACCACATTCTTTTGGAGAGATTGGAAACCCAAATTGGTCTACACGGACATGTTCTGGCCTGGTTTAGATCTTATCTGTTGGAAAGATATCAGTTTGTCTCTGTGAATGGTTTGTCCTCTGACAAATCAACTGTAAATTTCGGTGTTCCTCAAGGTTCCGTTTTAGGACCACTATTGTTTTCACTATATATTTTACCTCTTGGGGATGTTATTCGAAAACATAATGTAAACTTTCACTGCTATGCGGATGACACACAGCTGTACATTTCAATGAAACATGGTGAAGCCCCAAAATTGACCTCGCTAGAAGCATGTGTTTCAGACATAAGGAAGTGGATGGCTGCAAACGTTCTACTATTAAACTCGGACAAAACAGAGATGCTTGTTCTAGGTCCCAAGAAACAAAGAGATCTTCTGTTGAATCTGACAATTAATCTTAATGGTTGTACAGTCGTCTCAAATAAAACTGTGAAGGACCTCGGCGTTACTCTGGACCCTGATCTCTCTTTTGAAGAACATATCAAGACCATTTCGAGGACAGCTTTTTTCCATCTACGTAACATTGCAAAAATCAGAAACTTTCTGTCCAAAAATGATGCAGAAAAATTAATCCATGCTTTTGTCACTTCTAGGTTAGACTACTGCAATGCTCTATTTTCCGGCTACCCTGATAAAGCACTAAATAAACTTCAGTTAGTGCTAAATACGGCTGCTAGAATCCTGACTAGAATCAAAAAATTTGATCATAGTACTCCAGTGCTAGCTCTCTACACTGGCTTCCTGTCAAAGCAAGGGCTGATTTCAAGGTTTTACTGCTAACCTACAAAGCATTACATGGGCTTGCTCCTACCTATCTCTCTGATTTGGTCCTGCCGTACATACCTACACGTACGCTACGGTCACAAGACGCAGGCCTCCTAATTGTCCCTAGAATTTCTAAGCAAACAGCTGGAGGCAGGGCTTTCTCCTATAGAGCTCCATTTTTATGGAACGGTCTGCCTACCCATGTCAGAGACGCAAACTCGGTCTCAACCTTTAAGTCTTTACTGAAGACTCATCTCTTCAGTGGGTCATATGATTGAGTGTAGTCAGGCCCAGGGGTGGGAAGGTGAACGGAAAGGCTCTGGAGCAACGAACCGCCCTTGCTGTCTCTGCCTGGCCGGTTCCCCTCTTTCCACTGGGATTCTCTGCCTCTAACCCTATTACAGGGGCTGAGTCACTGGCTTGCTGGGGCTCTCTCATGCCGTCCCTGGAGGGGGTGCGTCACCTGAGTGGGTTGATTCACTGTTGTGGTCATCCTGTCTGGGTTGGCGCCCCCCCCTTGGGTTGTGCCGTGGCGGAGATCTTTGTGGGCTATACTCAGCCTTGTCTCAGGATGGTAAGTTGGTGGTTGAAGATATCCCTCTAGTGGTGTGGGGGCTGTGCTTTGCCAAAGTGGGTGGGGTTATATCCTTCCTGTTTGGCCCTGTCCGGGGGTGTCCTCGGATGGGGCCACAGTGTCTCCTGACCCCTCCTGTCTCAGCCTCCAGTATTTATGCTGCAGTAGTTTATGTGTCGGGGGGCTGGGGTCAGTTTGTTATATCTGGAGTACTTCTCCTGTCCTATTCGGTGTCCTGTGTGAATCTAAGTGTGCGTTCTCTAATTCTCTCCTTCTCTCTTTCTTTCTCTCTCTCGGAGGACCTGAGCCCTAGGACCATGCCCCAGGACTACCTGACATGATGACTCCTTGCTGTCCCCAGTCCACCTGGCCATGCTGCTGTTCCAGTTTCAACTGACCTGAGCCCTAGGACCATGCCCCAGGACTACCTGACATGATGACTCCTTGCTGTCCCCAGTCCACCTGGCCATGCTGCTGCTCCAGTTTCAACTTCCACCTGACTGTGCTGCTGCTCCAGTTTCAACTGTTCTGCCTTATTATTATTCGACCATGCTGGTCATTTATGAACATTTGAACATCTTGGCCATGTTCTGTTATAATCTCCACCCGGCACAGCCAGAAGAGGACTGGCCACCCCACATAGCCTGGTTCCTCTCTAGGTTTCTTCCTAGGTATTGGCCTTTCTAGGGAGTTTTTCCTAGCCACCGTGCTTCTACACCTGCATTGCTTGCTGTTTGGGGTTTTAGGCTGGGTTTCTGTACAGCACTTTGAGATATCAGCTGATGTACGAAGGGCTATATAAATAAATTTGATTTGATTTGATTTGTACCGGTACCCCCTGTATATAGCCTCCACATTGACTATGTACCGGTATCCCCTGTATATAGCCTCCACATTGACTCTGTACCGTAACACCCTGTATATAGCCTCCACATTGACTCTGTACCGGTACCCCCTGTATATAGCCTCCACATTGACTCTGTACTGGTACCCCCTGTATATAGCCTCCACATTGACTCTGTACCGGTACCCCCTGTATATAGCCTCCACATTGACTCTGTACCGGTACCCCCTGTATATAGCCTCCACACTGACTCTGTACCGGTACCCCCTGTATATAGCCTCCACATTGACTCTGTACCGGTACCCCCTGTATATAGCCTCCACATTGACTCTGTACCGTAACACCCTGTATATAGCCTCCACATTGACTCTGTACCGGTACCCCCTGTATATAGCCTCCACATTGACTCTGTACCGGTACCCCCTGTATATAGCCTCCACATTGACTCTGTACCGTAACACCCTGTATATAGCCTCCACATTGACTCTGTACCGGTACCCCCTGTATATAGCCTCCACATTGACTCTGTACCGTAACACCCTGTATATAGCCTCCACATTGACTCTGTACCGTAACACCCTGTATATAGCCTTAACATTGACTCTGTACTGGTACCCCCTGTATATAGCCTCCACATTGACTCTGTACCGTAATACCCTGTATATAGCCTCCACATTGACTCTGTACCGTAACACCCTGTATATAGCCTCCACATTGACTCTGTACCGGTACCCCCTGTATGTAGCCTCCACATTGACTCTGTACCGGTACCCCCTGTATATAGCCTCCACATTGACTCTGTACCGTAACACCCTGTATACAGCCTCCACATTGACTCTGTACCGTAATACCCTGTATATAGCCTCCACATTGACTCTGTACCGTAACACCCTGTATATAGCCTCCACATTGACTCTGTACCGTAATACCCTGTATGTAGCCTCCACATTGACTCTGTACAGTAATACCCTGTATATAGCCTCCACATTGACTCTGTACAGTAATACCCTGTATGTAGCCTCCACATTGACTCTGTACTGGTACCCCCTGTATATAGCCTCCACATTGACTCTGTACCGGTACCCCCAGTATATAGCCTCCACATTGACTCTGTACCGGTACCCCCCGTATATAGTCTCCACATTGACTCTGTACCGTAACACCCTGTATATAGCCTCCACACTGACTCTGTACCGGTACCCCCCCGTATATAGCCTCCACATTGACTCTGTACCGGTACCCCCCGTATATAGTCTCCACATTGACCCTGTACCGGTACCCCCTGTATATAGCCTCCACATTGACTCTGTACCGGTACCCCCTGTATATAGCCTCCACACTGACTCTGTACCGGTACCCCCTGTATATAGCCTCCACATTGACTCTGTACCGGTACCCCCTGTATATAGCCTCCACATTGACTCTGTACCGTAACACCCTGTATATAGCCTCCACATTGACTCTGTACCGGTACCCCCTGTATATAGCCTCCACATTGACTCTGTACCGGTACCCCCTGTATATAGCCTCCACATTGACTCTGTACTGGTACCCCCTGTATATAGCCTCCACATTGACTCTGTACTGGTACCCCCTGTATATAGCCTCCACATTGACTCTGTACCGTAATACCCTGTATATAGCCTCCACATTGACTCTGTACCGTAACACCCTGTATATAGCCTCCACATTGACTCTGTACCGGTACCCCCTGTATGTAGCCACCACATTGACACTGTACCGGTACCCCCTGTATATAGCCTCCACATTGACTCTGTACCGGTACCCCCTGTATATAGCCTCCACATTGACTCTGTACCAGTACCCCCTGTATATAGCCTCCACATTGACTCTGTACCGTAACACCCTGTATACAGCCTCCACATTGACTCTGTACCGTAATACCCTGTATATAGCCTTAACATTGACTCTGTACTGGTACCCCCTGTATATAGCCTCCACATTGACTCTGTACCGTAATACCCTGTATATAGTCTCCACATTGACTCTGTTCTGGTACCCCCTGTATATAGCCTCCACATTGACTCTGTACCGGTACCCCCTGTATATAGCCTCCACATTGACTCTGTACAGTAATACCCTGTATATAGTCCCACTATTGTTATTTATTATTCTTATCTCTTACTTTTTTAAGGATTTTCTTAAACCTGTATTGTTGGTTATGTGCTTGTAAGTTTCATTCATCTGCATTTCACTGTAAGATCTACAGCTGTTGTATTCGGCACATGTGACAAATACAATTTGATGTGATTTGATGAACTGTTTAACTTTCTGTAGTAACATACAGTTTAATCCTTAAGAGTCCACTGACGAAGTGTCGAAGGTCTGAAGGTGCAACCCACACGAACTAATGGAGGTATGGAGGTAGTTTAGTGCCCCAAAAAATAATGTTTTAAATATGTGTTAAAAGTGCACAATGTATACAAAAGTATGTGGATTGGGCTATTTCAGCCACACCCGTTGCTGACCGGATGTATAAAATCACACAGCCATGCAACCTCCATAGACAAACATTGGCAGTAGAATGGCCTTAGTGAAGAGCTCAGTGACTTTCAACGTGGCACCGTCATAGGATGCCACCTTTCCAACAAGTCAGTTCCTCAAATTTATGACCTGCTAGAGATGCCCCGGTCAACTGTAAGTGCTGTTATTGTGAAGCGGAAATGGTAGGTCGCACAAGCTCACAGAATGAGAGAGTGCTGAAGCTCGTAGCACGTAAAAATCATCTGTTGCAACACTCACTACCGAGTTCCAAACTGCCTCTGGAAGCAACGTCAGCACAATAACTGTTAGTCGGGAGCTTCATGAAATGGGTTTCCATGACAGAGCAGCCTCACACAAGCCAAAGATCACCATATGCACAATGGCAAGTGTTGGCTGGATTGATGTAAAGTCCCTGATGGACATTCCTGGGTTTGGCGGATGCCAGGAGAATGTTACAATGCTTCGTGCCAACTGTAAAGTTTGGTGGAGGAGGAAAAATGTTTCGGTGAAGGGTAATCTTAACGCTACATAACTCAGTGACATTCTAGATGATTCTGTGCTTCCAACTTTGGGGCAACAGTTTGGGGAAGACCCCTTCTGGTTTCAGCATGACAATTCCACCATGCTCAAAGTGAGGTCCATACAGAAATGGTTTGTTCGAGATCCGTGTGGAAGAATGACTGGTCTGTACAAAGCCCTGATGTCAACCCCATGGAATGCCTTTGGGATGAATTGGAACGCAGACTGCGAGCCAGGCCTAGTTGCCCAACATCAGTGCCCGACCTCACTAATGCTACTGTGACTGAATGGAAGCAAGTCCCCTCAGCAATGTTCCACCATCTAGTGGAAAGTTTTCCCAGAAGAGTGGAGGCTGTTATAGCAGCAAAGGGGGAACCAACTCCATATTAATGTCCATGATTTTGGAAAGAGATGTTGGACGAGCAGGTGTCCACATCCTGCTGGTCATGGAGTGTGTACATATATATTCTGTGTTTTGTCTTATATCTCCTAGATTTACGACAGACACTTCAAAACCTTGTTTCTTATGATTTAGTTGTTGTCTGTCTGTCACGTCCTGACCTTAGTTCCTTTTGTATGTCTCTATTTTAGTTTGGTCAGGGTGTGAGTTACATTCTATGTTGTTGTTCTATGTTTCTGTATTTCTGTGTTTGGCCTGGTATGGTTCCCAATCAGAGGCGGCTGTCTATCGTTGTCTCTGATTGAGAACCATACTTAAGCAGCCTGTTTTCCCACTATGGGTTGTGGGTAGTTGTTTTCTGTTTTGTGTTGCTGCACCTTACAGGACTGTTTTGTTTTTGTTTCACTCTCTTTGTTATTTTGTTTTGTGTTCAGTTTAAATAAAATAACATGAACACTTACCACGCTGCATATTGATCCGATCCTTCCTACCGATACACTGTCTTTTTTTATGAATGTGTTATTCAATGTGTTTCTAAGGGAAAGGCCTAAATCAATAATTTAATCAAATCATTTTATTTGTTTAAATATTTTTTGATACCTAAACGAGTCATATAATTAAAAATCTAAATAGCTAAATGATCAATGGCCATCTTAAAACAAATCCATATGTGCTGTTTAACTTATAATTAGGACATTACCATTTAACTAGCTGTACAATTAGGACATTACCATTTAACTAGCTGTACAATTAGGACATTACCATTTAACTAGCTGTACTATTAGGATGTCACAGTTTAACTAGCTGTGCTATTAGGACATTACCATTTAACTAGCTTTACTATTAGGACATTACCATTTAACTAGCTGTGCTATTAGGACATTACCATTTAACTAGCTGTGCTATTAGGACATTACCATTTAACTAGCTGTACTATTAGGACATTACCATTTAACTAGCTGTACTATTAGGACATTACTGTTTAACGAGTTTACTTCACAACCCCACAGAGCTGTGCAGTATGGGTAACTGTGGTCATTAACTTTGACACTTTAGTCACCATCTCAGGTCCTTACTAACATGGCAGGTCCTACAGGCCCTAGTTTTGTCACACCTGGACTACTGTTCAGTCATGTGGTCAGGTGCCACAAAAAGGACTTAGGAAAAATTGCAACTGGCTCAGAACGGGGCAGCCTGGAATGGAACCAGGGTCAGTAGTGACTCCTCTAGCACTGGGATACAGCATGGAATGGAAGGAGGGTCTGTAGTGACTCCTCTAGCACTGGGATACAGCCTGTCTGTAGTGACTCCTCTAACACTGTGATACAGCCTGGAATGGAAGGAGGGTCTGTAGTGACTCCTCTAGCACTGGGATACAGCATGGAATGGAAGGAGGGTCTGTAGTGACTCCTCTAGCACTGGGATACAGCATGGAATGGAACCAGGGTCAGTAGTGACTCCTCTAGCACTGGGATACAGCATGGAATGGAACCAGGGTCTGTAGTGACTCCTCTAGCACTGGGATACAGCATGGAATGGAAGGAGGGTCTGTAGTGACTCCTCTAGCACTGGGATACAGCATGGAATGGAAGGAGGGTCTGTAGTGACTCCTCTAGCACTGGGATACAGCATGGAATGGAACCAGGGTCAGTAGTGACTCCTCTAGCACTGGGATACAGCATGGAATGGAACCAGGGTCTGTAGTGACTCCTCTAGCACTGAGATACAGCCTGGAATCGAACCAGGGTCTGTAGTGACTCCTCTAGCACTGAGATACAGCCTGTCTGTAGTGACTCCTCTAGCACTGAGATACAGCCTGTCTGTAGGGACTCCTCTAGCACTGTGATACAGCCTGGAATCGAACCAGGGTCTGTAGTGACTCCTCTAACGCTGTGATACAGTGCTTTAGACCGCTGCACCACTCTAAATAAACCCATCAGAAGTCTGTAGCTAAAGGTAGAGAGTAATAACTGGTTGGATCTCTTTAATGTTAGGGCTCAGAAGGGGGATATGAAAGGAACGGGATTGTCGTTTTGAAATTTCAAAGTGTAAATTGGGTTAATGATGTAAACCTTACGCTGCCGCAGGTTCTTTGGTGGAAAATAAACACTTTATAGAGGAGAGTTTGTCCTCGTTTTAATGATGAGTCATTTCGTGTGTTTTGATTCTGGAGTGAGCTTGAAAATCAAAATTAATTGAACTCTGTGATGACAATGAGGTTCATGTAGTCTTTGACACTGTGTGCAACATACACTATATTATGGAGTGAGCTTGAAAGTCAAACTTAATTGAACTCTGTGATGACAATGAGGTTCATGTAGTCTTTGACATAGTGTGCAACATACCCTATATTATGGAGTGAGCTTGAAAGTCAAACTTAATTGAACTCTGTGATGACAATGAGGTTCAGGCATTTTGTTTTGACACATTTTCCAAAAATACCTCTTTTTCACAGAATACAACAAACAGCCAATACAGAATAATTTTCAAGACAATTATTGCAGTGAACAATTAGAAATGGAGGTGTGTTCATTCAAGTGGAACTTACAGTGTTTTTACTACTAAATACAACATTCCCAGTTTATGCTTCAAAACCAACTTTATAAAATGTTTTTTTTTAAATTGGTTCTATTTGAATCGAAATGACAGAATGTACAGTAAGACATTGTTGGCAGTTCAACGTATTAATAATACCGCAGTGGGCTAAATCAGGGTCGCAGTAAGGGTTTCTTGGTCGTAGTACACAATCTACTTTGAAACAAAATTATCCACCTCACAAACATGTTTAAAGGTTGCTAGATTGGATCCCTGAGCTGACAAGCTAAACATCTGTCCTGTTAATAAACACACAGTCCAGTTCAAAGTGAATGATGGCAGGCCCTACTGCCCCTAAACACACAGTCCAGTTCATAGTGAATGATGGCAGGCCCTACTGCCCCTAAACACACAGTCCAGTTCAAAGTGAATGATGGCAGGCCCTACTGCCCCTAAACACACAGTCCAGTTCATAGTGAATGATGGCAGGCCCTACTGCCCCTAAACACACAGTCCAGTTCAAAGTGAATGATGGCAGGCCCTACTGCCCCTAAACACACAGTCCAGTTCATAGTGAATGATGGCAGGCCCTACTGCCTGTAAACACACAGTCCAGTTCATAGTGAATGATGACAGGCCCAACTGCCCCTAAACACACAGTCCATTTCATAGTGAATGATGACAGGTCCTACTGCCTGTTAACACACAGTCCAGTTCATAGTGAATGATGGCAGGCCCTACTGCCTGTAAACACACAGTCCAGTTCATAGTGCCTGTAAACACACAGTCCAGTTCAAAGTGAATGATGGCAGGCCCTACTGCCCCTAAACACACAGTCCAGTTCATAGTGAATGATGGCAGGCCCTACTGCCCCTAAACACACAGTCCAGTTCATAGTGAATGATGGCAGGCCCTACTGCCCCTAAACACACAGTCCAGTTCATAGTGCCTGTAAACACACAGTCCAGTTCATAGTGAATGATGACAGGTCCTACTGCCTGTAAACACACAGTCCAGTTCAACGTGAATGATGACAGTCCTGTGTGGTAAATAGTTTATTTGTATAAAGGCCTACTAAAGCTCTGATTGGCTATGGCCCACCGGTCTGTGTAGAATCCGATCCTGGACCAGTCCGATGTTTTTACAAGGTTTAATTTACTGCAGTGTCTGTTATTATTTTTCACTGTCCAAATGCACGGCCACTTCCCCACTCTATATAGCTATAGCATTACTATACATCATTCCCACACATTCTATGAATTCATGAAAATTACCATATTTAAGTGCTTGTCAGACAATGTTTAACAAAGTGTCATATTCTTCCTGGGGGTGTAAATAAACACATTTTAATAAGACTACACGTTGCTAAAATGCTGTCAGTTCCACTTCAAATTCAAGCAGAAGATTAAAAATTAAAATAGTTTTTTTTTTTTAAGATGGCAAATCTCTCTACCAACATAGTCTGGGAGAAGAAAAAAAAATCTAATATTTTCTCCAATGATGTCCCAAAATAAGTTAGAAGAAGCTGTTTTTTGTTCTTGGAATTTACATTATACAGGAAGCCATTTTGAAAGAGTCTCGGAATCCCAGAACTAGGAGCACTAGATTATCTTGGACACTTCGAACGGACAAAAATGATTTGCTGTAGGATCAAGAAGATGTTTAGTATGACTTAAATGTTTTGGAATATATCCACAGGGAATCTCTTGGCTAATTGATAATTGGTCATCCGTTTGTTACACTGTTAAATCACATGTTATGATTAACATTAAAACGCTGTTATCCCCCTTTCTACTTAAACAGAAACTTGAAACGGTGAAGGATCTGATGTATTCATCATGTATTAGTTGTATCAGAGAGAGAGAGAGAGAGAGCGAGCGAGAGAGAGAGAGAGACAGAGAGAGAGAGAGACAGAGAGAGAGAGAGAGAGAGACAGAGAGAGACAGAGAGAGAGACATAGAGAGAGAGAGACAGAGAGAGAGAGAGAGAGAGAGAGAGACATAGAGAGAGAGAGACAGAGAGAGAGAGAGAGAGAGAGAGAGAGAGAGAGACAGAGAGAGAGAGAGAGAGAGAGAGAGACAGAGAGAGAGAGAGAGAGAGAGAGAGAGAGAGAGAGAGAGAGAGAGAGAGACAGAGAGAGAGAGAGAGAGAGACAGAACTGCAGTGTTTCATATCTTCATCGACTCCAACAGCGTCATGAATCCCCTCAGAGAGCCCAGTGGTAATTATTGATTTATCTGGTCCAGGATTTAATTACATGTGAGAGTTGATCTGATTTCATGACATTTGAATGTAATTGTTCTTCTCTTGACAGGAATCACCGTCTGGTTAAAACGGTTTTATACTGACAGTGGAAAACAAGGCTACGCTCCCCAACAAGATGTATACGTCATCCCAACTGATGTTGAATTACATTCATTGAAGGCCGTGTGGTGTCTGAGATATTGACGTATTCTGCACCATAGGAGAGGAATTAGAAATCTATTACACTGGAGACTGGAGAATATATCCACATCCCTGTCCGTCTGAAGGTGTTGGCGTTTCGGTCCGTGTGTGGAGGAATTAATTACAAAACGTCGACAACATTAGGAGAGATAACTGCTTTGGGTGTGATTGGAGTATCTGCCGGCTGTGTGTGTGTGTGTGTGTGTGTGTGTCTGTGTGTGTGTGTGTGTGTGTGTGTGTGTGTGTGTGTGTGTGTGTGTGTCTGTGTGTGTGTGTGTGTGTGTGTGTGTGTGTGTGTGTGTGTGTGTGTGTGTGTGTGTGTGTGTGTGTCTGTGTGTGTGTGTGTGTGTGTGTGTGTGTGTGTGTGTGTGTGTGTGTGTCTGTGTGTGTGTGTGTGTCTGTGTGTGTGTGTGTGTGTGTGTGTGTGTGTGTGTGTGTGTGTGTGTGTGTGTGTGTGTGTGTGTCTGTGTGTGTGTGTGTGTGTGTGTGTGTGTGTGTGTGTGTGTGTGTGTGTGTGTGTGTGTGTGTGTGTGTGTGTGTGTGTGTGTGCGGAAATACTGTACTTTTTACTCCACCCATTTACCCTGACACATTAAAGTACTTGTTACATTTTGAATGTTTAGCAGGACAGGAAAATGGTCCATTTCACAATCTAAACAGAGAACATCCCTGGTTATCACTACCGCCTCTGATCTGGTGGACTCACTAAACAGAGAACATCCCTGGTCATCCCTACTGCCTCTGATCTGGTGGACTCACTAAACAGAGAACATCCCTGGTCATCCCTACTGCCTCTGATCTGGTGGACTCACTAAACAGAGAACATCCCTGGTCATCACTACCGCCTCTGATCTGGTGGACTCACTAAACAGAGAACATCCCTGGTCATCCCTACTGCCTCTGATCTGGAGGACTCACTAAACAGAGAACATCCCTGGTCATCCCTACTGCCTCTGATCTGGAGGACTCACTAAACAGAGAACACCCATGGTCATCCCTACTGCCTCTGATTTGGAGGACTCACTAAACAGAGAACATCCCTGGTCATCCCTACTGCCTCTGATTTGGAGGACTCACTAAACAGAGAACATCCCTGGTCATCCCTACTGCCTCTGATTTGGAGGACTCTCTAAACAGAGAACATCCCTGGTCATCCCTACTGCCTCTGATCTGGAGGACTCACTAAACAGAGAACATCCCTGGTCATCCCGACTCACTAAACAGAGAACATCCATGGTCATCCCTACTGCCTCTGATCTGGAGGACTCACACACAAGCTTCCTTTGTAAATGATGTCTGAATGTTGAAGTGGTTTTAAGTAAATAAATAAAATGCTGCAGTACCATCTTAGTTTGATACTTAAATATACTGTATGTTAAACCAAATACTTTTTAGACTTTTTCACAGGTAGTATTTTACTGGGTGGCTTTTACTCTACTAAGTGGATGACAGTTGGGCACTTTTTCCACCATTGCTTGTTAATCTTACTTGTCTTTCTCCCCTCCCCTCCCCTCCCCTCTTCTCTCCTCTCCTCTCCTCTCCTCTCCTCTCCTCTCCTCTCCTCTCCTCTCCTCTCTTCTTTTCTCTTCTCTTCTCCTCTCTTCTCCTCTCTTCTCTTCTCTTCTCTTCTCTTCTCTTCTCTTCTCTTCTCTCTCCTCCTCTCCTCTCACACACTGGCTGTCTTGTTATGGTGGCAAGAGGATATTGATGTATGTCAGCAGCTACCTCACTCCATCAATATGAGATGTTAAAGAGAGAAAATTAAATAGAAGCGCAACAGGAAATATCACTTGACAACACGTTGGTGGAGCTGGAGGAATGACGTTTAAACACAAACTGGCAATTAACCAATGAGCAACTTCATGATACAAGAGGATTGGTCAATCCACTATTCCACCAGCCAATCTACTCATCAGGTACTGGAGGGTGAGAGAGTGTGCGAGAGAGGGGAGAGAGAGAGAGAGAGAGAGAGAGAGAGAGAGAGAGAGAGAGAGAGAGAGAGAGAGAGAGAGAGAGAGAGAGAGAGAGAGACAGAGAGATGGACAGAGAGAGAAAGATGGAGAGAGAGAGAGAGAGAGAGAGAGAGAGAGAGAGAGAGAGAGAGAGAGAGAGAGAGAGAGAAAAGATAGAGAGAGATACAGAGAGATGGACAGAGAGAGAAAGATAGAGAGAGAGACAGAGAGATGGAGAGAGAGAGAGAGAGAGATGGACAGAGAGAGAAAGATGGAGAGAGAGAGAGAGAGAGAGAGAGATGGACAGAGAGATAAAGATGGAGAGAGAAACAGAGAGATGGACAGAGAGAGAAAGATAGAGAGAGAGACAGAGAGATGGACAGAGAGAGAAAGATGGAGAGAGAGAGAGAGAGAGATGGACAGAGAGAGAAAGATGGAGAGAGAGAGAGAGAGAGAGAGATGGACAGAGAGATAAGATGGAGAGAGAGAGAGAGAGAGAGAGAGAGAGAGAGAGAGAGAGAGAGAGAGAGAGAGAGAGAGAGAGAGAGAGCAATGAAGGGACTGTATATATAATTACAAAGGTCATTTAGCCTTAACGTATTTCTAATTTCACAGTGATCAATCCTCTCCCTCGTCTCTCAGGCTCCCTCTCCTCTCTCCTACTATCCTCTCCCTCGTCTCTCAGGCTCCCTCTCCTATCTCCTACCATCCTCTCCCTCGTCTCTCAGGCTCCCTCTCCTCTCTCCTACCATCCTCTCCCTCGTCTCTCAGGCTCCCTCTCCTATCTCCTACCATCCTCTCCCTCCTCTCTCAGGCTCCCTCTCCTCTCTCCCTCTCTCCTCTCTCAGGCTCCCTCTCCTCTTTCCCTTACCACTCTCCTCTCTCAAGCTCCCTCTCCTCTCTACCACTCTCCTCTCTCAAGCTCCCTCTCCTCTCTACCGCTTACCTCTCTCATGCTCCCTCTCCTCTCTCCTCTCTCAGGCTCCCTCTCCTCTCTCCTCTCTCAGGCTCCCTCTCCTCTCTCCCGCTCTCCCCTGCCAGGGGAAGTAGAAGAGAGAAGACAGAGAGAGTCCCCTGAACCATGTGTCCAGTTAAATACATGTTTACCCTTTATTTTTCTGACGTCAACAGAGCTCGATCCACCGTTAATTATTTAGAGGAACGATCAAATACGTGCCTTTTAAAGGCACGCTATAATGTAGCATTAGATGTCAAGCACGCTATAATGTAGCATTAGATGTCAAGCACGCTATAATGTAGCATTAGATGTCAAGCACGCTATAATGTAGCATTAGATGTCAATCACGCTATAATGTAGCACGCTATAATGTAGCATTAGATGTCAAGCACGCTATAATGTAGCATTAGATGTCAAGCACACTATAATGTAGCATTAGATGTCAAGCACGCTATAATGTAGCATTAGATGTCAAGCACGCTATAATGTAGCATTAGATATCAAGCACGCTATAATGTAGCATTAGATGTCAAGCACGCTATAATGTAGCATTGGATGTCAAGCACGCTATAATGTAGCATTAGATGTCAAGCAGGCTATAATGTAGCACGCTATAATGTAGCATTAGATGTCAAGCACGCTATAATGTAGCATTAGATGTCAAGCACACTATAATGTAGCATTAGATGTCAAGCAAGCTATAATGTAGCATTAGATGTCAAGCACTCTATAATGTAGCATTAGATGTCAAGCAGGCTATAATGTAGCATTAGATGTCAAGCAAGTTATAATGTAGCATTAGATGTCAAGCACTCTATAATGTAGCATTAGATGTCAAGCACGCTATAATGTAGCATTAGATGTCAAGCACGCTATAATGTTGCATTAGATATCAAGCATGCTATAATGTAGCATTAGATGTCAACCACGCTATAATGTAGCATTAGATGTCAAGCACACTATAATGTAGCATTAGATGTCAAGCACACTATAATGTAGCATTAGATGTCAAGCACGCTATAATGTAGCATTAGATGTCAAGCACGCTATAATGTAGCATTAGATATCAAGCACGCTATAATGTAGCATTAGATGTCAAGCACGCTATAATGTAGCATTAGATGTCAAGCACACTATAATGTAGCATTAGATGTCAAGCACTCTATAATGTAGCATTAGATGTCAAGCATGCTATAATGTAGCTTTGGATATCAAGCACGCTATAATGTAGCATTAGATGTCAAGCACGCTATAATGTAGCATTAGATATCAAGCACGCTATAATGTAGCATTGATAGAGGGGAGGTACGTGCCGTGACGTTGGTTCCTCAGCTGGGAGTACAGAGGCACCCAGACGCTGACGGCTCCAAGTAGAGGTAATTAGGGGAGAGTGCCTACCAGCCGTGCCAAATAAAGGGTGCACAGTGACGATCCGCGAGCAGAGAGAGAGAGACAGACACTGAGCAGAACCTGTTTATTTTGTTGCCTAGTAAAGTAGTGTTTTCTGACTAGAACCTCCCTGTCTCTATGTTAATCTCGGCACGCTCAACCCAACATCCCACGGTTTACCACAAAGGCCATTAGCAAACAAGACCATTTTCATCCAGAAGAGGCGCTCCTAGTGTCCGGGGACTTTAACGCAGGAAAACTTATATCCGTTTTACATCATTTCTACCAGCGTGTCACATGTGCAACCAGAAGAAAAACAACTCTAGACCACCTTTACTCCACAGACAGAGACACATACAAACTTCTCCCTCACCCTCCATTTGGCAAATCTGACCATAATTCTATCCTCCTGACTCCTGCTTACAAGCAAAAACTAAAGCAGGAAGCACCAATGACTCGGTCTATACAGTAATGGTCAGATGATGTGGATACTATGCTACTGGACTGTTTTGCACAGACTGGAAAATGTTCCAGGATTCTTCCAATGGCATTTTTTTATATAGATTTCTTTCTTTCTTGCTTTTATCAACTTTATTTAACTTCTCTAGGATAGGGGGCAGCATTTGGAATTTTGGATGAAGAGCATGCCCAAATTCAACTGCCTGCTACTCATCCCCAGAAGATAAGATATGCATATTATTAGTAGATTTGGATAGAAAATACTCTGAAGTTTCTAAAACAGTTTGAATCATGTCTGTGAGTATAACATAACTTATGTAGCAGGCGAAACCCCAAGGACAAACCATTCAGATATTTTGTTGTTGTTGAGGTCACCCTCTTTTCAATAGATTTTCATTGGGAATACAGATTTCTAAGGTACTTGATTGCAGTTCCTATCGCTTCCACTGGATGTCACCAGTCTTTAGAAATTGGTTGAGGTTATTCCTTTGTGTAATGAAGAAGTACGGCCATCTTGAACGAGGGTCACTTCATGTGCACTGTTTGATAGAGGCGCATGGCCAGAAAGCTTCAGTTAGTTTTTCTTCCTGTATTGAACACAGATCATCCCGTCTTTAATTTGATCAATTATTTACTTTAAAAAATACCTAAAGTTGTATTACAAAAGTAGTTTGAAATGTTTTGGCAAAGTTTATAGGTAACTTTTGAGATATTTCACGTTGCGCAAGTTGGATCAGGTGTTTTTCTGGATCAAACACGCCAAATAAATGGACATTTTGGATATATATCGACGGAATTAATCGAACAAAAGGACCATTTGTGATGTTTATGGGACATATTGGAGTGCCAACAGAAGAAGCTCGTCAAAGGTAAGGCATGATTTATGTCTTTATTTCTACGTTTTGTGTCCGCCTGCAGGGTTGAAATGTCTTCTCTCTTTTGTTTATGAAGGTGCTATCGTCAGATAATAGTTTGCTTTCGCCATCTGACATGTTGGCTGGATGCACAAGAAGTGTAGCTTTAATTTGGTATCTTACATGTGTGATTTCATGAAAAGTTAGATTTTTATAGGAATTTATTTGAATTTGGCATCTGCATTTTCACTAGCTTTTGGCCAAGTGGGACGCTACCGTCCCACATATCCCAGAGAGGTATTTAACCAGGTAGGCTAGTTGAGAACAAATTCTCATTTACAACTGCTACCTAGCGAAGATAAAGCTAAGCAGTATGACACAGACAACAACACAGAGTTACACATGGAATAAACAATAAACAATAAACAAGCCAAAAACAAAATAAACAAGTCAATGACGCAGTAGAAAAAAATGAAAGTGTATATACAGTGTGTGCAAAAGGCATGAGGAGGTAGGCAATAAATAGGCCATAGGAGAGAATAGTTACAATTTAGCAGATTAACACTGGAGTGACAAATGAGCAGTTGATGATGTGAGTGTGGAGATACTGGTGTGCAAAATAGCAGAAAATTTAATAAAAACCATATGGGGATGAACTCCTCCTTTGGCCGCCTTTCCTTCCAGTTCTCTGCTGCCAATGACTGGAACGAATTGCAAAAATCACTGAAGCTGGAGACTCACATCTCCCTCACTAACATTAAACACCAGCTGTCAGAGCAGCTTACAGATCATTGCACCTGTACATAGCCCATCTGTAAATAGCCCACCAAACTACCTCATCCCCATATTGTTATACATTTTTTTTGCTCCTTTGCACCCCAGTATCTCTACATTCACATTCTGCACATCAATCATTCCAGTGTTTAATTGATAAATTGTAATCATTTTGCCACTATGGCCTATTTATTGCCTTACCTCCCTTATCTTACTTCATTTGCACACACTGTATATACACTTTTCTACTGTATTATTGATGTATGTTTATTCCATGTGTAACTCTGTGTTGTTCTTTGTGTCACACTGTTTTGCTTGGCCAGGTCGCAGTTGTAAATGAGAACTTGTTCTCAACTGGCCTACCTGGTTAAATAAAGGTGAAATAACATTTTTCTTTAAAACAGTCCCCTCTGTTCCATAAGGTGTATTTTTATCTGTTTTTTAAATCTGATTCTCCTGCTGCATCAGTTACCTGATGTGGAATAGAGTTCCATGTAGTCATGGCTCTATGTAGTACTGTGGAATAGAGTTCCATGTAGTCATGGCTCTATGTAGTACTGTGGAATAGAGTTCCATGTAGTCATGGCTCTATGTAGTACTGTGGAATAGAGTTCCATGTAGTCATGGCTCTATGTAGTACTGTGGAATAGAGTTCCATGTAGTCATGGCTCTATGTAGTACTGTGGAATAGAGTTCCATGTAGTCATGGCTCTATGTAGTACTGTGGAATAGAGTTCCATGTAGTCATGGCTCTATGTAGTACTGTGGAATAGAGTTCCATGTAGTCATGGCTCTATGTAGTACTGTGGAATAGAGTTCCATGTAGTCATGGCTCTATGTTGTACTGTGGAATAGAGTTCCATGTAGTCATGGCTCTATGTAGTACTGTGGAATAGAGTTCCATGTAGTCATGGCTCTATGTTGTACTGTGGAATAGAGTTCCATGTAGTCATGGCTCTATGTAGTACTGTGCGCCTCCCATAGTCTGTTCTGGACTTGGGGACTGTAAAGAGACCTCAGGTGGCATGTCTTGTGGGGTATGCATGGGTGTCCGTGCTGTGTGCCAGTAGTTTAAACAGACAGCTTGGTGCATTCAACATGCCAATACCTCTTACAAAGACAAGTAGTGACGAAGTCAGTCTCTCCTCCACTTTGAGCCAGGAGAGATTGACATGCATATTATTAATATTAGCTCTCTGTGTCCATCCAAAGGCCAGCTGTGCTGTCCTGTTCGGAGCCATTTCCAATTTTCCTAAGTCATTATTTGTGGCAGCAGTCAAGGTGTGAAAAAACTAGGGCCTGTAGGACCTGCCTTTTTGATAGTGTTGTTAAGAAGGTAGAAACTAGGGCCTGTAGGACCTGCTTTGCTGATAGTGTTGTTAAGAAGGTAGAAACTAGGGCCTGTAGGACCTGCTTTGCTGATAGTGCTGTTTAGAAGGTAGAGCAGCGCTTTATTATGGACAGATTCTTGCCATCGTAGCTACTGTTGTATCAATATGTTTTGACCATGCCAATTTTCAATCCCGAGTTACTCCAAACAGGTTAGTTACCTCAACTTGCTCAATTCCTCAATTATAGTTTAGAAGATTAATTCGAGGTTTAGTGAATGATTTGTCCCAAAAACAATGCTTTTCATTTTTGAAATATTTAGGACAAAATATTTCCTTTCCACCCATTCTGAAACCAATTGCAGCTCTTTGTTAAATGTTGCAGTCATTTCAGTCTTTGTTGTAGCTGACATGTAGAGTGTTGAGTCATCCACTTACATAGACACACTGGCTTTACTCAAAGCCCCCCAAAAAGTAAGGGGCCTAGGCAGCTGCCCTGGGGAATTCCTGATTCTACCTGGATTATGTTGGAGAGCCTTCCATTAAATAATACCCACTGTGTTCTGTTAGACAGGTATCTCTTTTCCACATTATAGCAGGTGGTGTAAAGCCATAATACGTTTTTCCAGCAGCAGACGATGATCGATAATATCAAAAGCCAATTCTTGTCTTTCATATTTTGGTCAGATATACTTGGATGTGTAGTGTCAGCGTTTGTTGCTGGCATGTCTTGTCTTAAGTTTGCAATCTTGCCAATGAAAAAATAATTGAAGTAGTTGGCAATATCAGTGGGCTTTGTGATGAATGAGCCATCCAATTCAAAGAATGATGGAGCTGAATATGCCTCTCTCCCCATTTGTTCACTCAGGATCCATGTATCTAATACTAGGTTTTGGTTGAAGATCTGATAACATTCAGTATCAAAAATACGCAAAAAAATTTGAAAATCAGAAATGAGGCAACTACTTTTTAATGGAACTGTACATACAGGGATAACCAGATCAATATGTAGGGGTAATAGATATATACAGGGAGAACCAGTACCAGATCAATATGTAGGGGTAATAGATATATACAGGGAGAACCAGTACCAGATCAATATGTAGGGGTAATAGATATATACAGGGAGAACCAGTACCAGATCAATATGTAGGGGTAATAGATATATACAGGGAGAACCATATCAATGTGTAGGGGTAATAGATATATACAGGGAGTACCAGATCAATATGTAGGGGTAATAGATATATAGGGGGCTGGGGTCAGTTTGTTATATCTGGAGTACTCCTGTCCTATTCGGTGTCCTGTGTGAATCTAAGTGTGCGTTCTCTAATTCTCTCCTTCTTTCTTTCTCTCTCTCGGAGGACCTGAGCCCTAGGACCATGCCCCAGGACTACCTGACATGATGACTCCTTGCTGTCCCCAGTCCACCTGGCCATGCTGCTGCTCCAGTTTCAACTTCCACCTGACTGTGCTGCTGCTCCAGTTTCAACTGTTCTGCCTTATTATTATTCGACCATGCTGGTCATTTATGAACATTTGAACATCTTGGCCATGTTCTGTTATAATCTCCACCCGGCACAGCCAGAAGAGGACTGGCCACCCCACATAGCCTGGTTCCTCTCTAGGTTTCTTCCTAGGTTTTGGCCTTTCTAGGGAGTTTTTCCTAGCCACCGTGCTTCTACACCTGCATTGCTTGCTGTTTGGGGTTTTAGGCTGGGTTTCTGTACAGCACTTTGAGATATCAGCTGATGTACGAAGGGCTATATAAATACATTTGATTTGATTTGATATACAGGGAGAACCAGATCAATGTGTAGGGGTAATATATACATACAGGGAGTACCAGATCGATGTGTAGGGATAATAGATATATACAGGGAGAACCAGTACCAGATCAATATGTAGGGGTAATATATATATATATACAGGGAGAACCAGTACCAGCTCAATATGTAGAGGTAATAGATCTATACAGGGAGAACCAGATCAATGTGTAGGGGTAATAGATATATACAGAGAGAACCTGATAAATGTGTAGTGGTAATAGATATATACAGGGAGTACCAGATCAATGTGTAGGGGTAATATATATACACAGGGAGTACCAGTACCAGATCGATGTGTAGTGGTAATAGATATATAAAGGGAGTACCAGAACCAGATCAATGTGTAGGGGTAATATATATATAAACAAGGAGTACCAGAACCAGATCAATGTGTAGGGGTAATATATATATATATATATATATATATATATATATATATATATATATATACAGGGAGAACCAGATCAATGTGTAGGGGTAATATATATATATACAGTGAGTACCAGATCAATGTATAGGGAGAACCAGATCAATGTGTATGGGTAATAGATATATACAGGGAGTACCAGATCGATGTGTAGGGGTAATATATATATACAGGGAGTACCTGATCAATGTGTAGGGGTAATATATATATACAGGGAGTACCAGTACCAGATCGATGTGTAGAGGTAATAGATATATAACGGGAGTACCAGAACCAGATCAACGTGTAGGGGTAATATATATACAGGGAGAACCAGATCAATGTGTAGGGGTAATAGATATATACAGGGAGAACCAGAACCAGATCAATATGTAGGGGTAATAGATATATACAGGGAGAACCAGATCAATATGTAGGGGTAATAGATATATAGAGGGAGTACCAGATCAATGTGTAGGGGTAATAAATATATACAGGGAGAACCAGTACCAGATCAATATGTAGAGGTAATAGATATATACAGGGAGAACCAGATCAATGTGTAGGGGTAATAGATATATACACAGAGTACCAGATCAATGTGTAGGGGTAATATATATATACAGGGAGAACCAGATCGATGTGTAGGGGTAATAGATATATACAGGGAGAACCAGTACAAGATCGATGTGTAGTGGTAATAGATATATAAAGGGAGTACCAGAACCAGATCAATGTGTAGGGGTAATATATATATATAAACAAGGAGTACCAGAACCAGATCAATGTGTAGGGGTAATATATATATATATACAGGGAGAACCAGATCAATGTGTAGGGGTAATATATATATACAGTGAGTACCAGATCAATGTATAGGGAGAACCAGATCAATGTGTAGGGGTAATAGATATATACAGGGAGTACCAGATCGATGTGTAGGGGTAATATATATATACAGGAAGTACCAGATCAATGTGTAGGGGTAATATATATATACAGGGAGTACCAGTACCAGATCGATGTGTAGGGGTAATATACATATATATATATATATACAAGGAGTACCAGAACCAGATCAATGTGTAGGGGTAATATATATATACAGGGAGAACCAGATCAATGTGTAGGGGTAATAGATATATACAGGGAGAACCAGAACCAGATCAATATGTAGGGGTAATAGATATATACAGGGAGAACCAGATCAATATGTAGGGGTAATAGATATATACAGGGAGTACCAGATCAATGTGTAGGGGTAATA
Organism: Oncorhynchus kisutch; assembly: GCF_002021735.2. Lineage (NCBI taxonomy): Eukaryota > Metazoa > Chordata > Actinopteri > Salmoniformes > Salmonidae > Oncorhynchus > Oncorhynchus kisutch. Next base: position 82,820,103 of record NC_034191.2, read on the forward strand.
GATATATACAGGGAGAACCAGTACCAGATCAATATGTAGAGGTAATAGATATATACAGGGAGAACCAGATCAATGTGTAGGGGTAATAGATATATACACAGAGTACCAGATCAATGTGTAGGGGTAATATATATATATACAGGGAGAACCAGATCGATGTGTAGGGGTAATAGATATATACAGGGAGTACCAGAACCAGATCAATGTGTAGGGGTAATAGATATATACAGGGAGAACCAGATCAATGTGTAGGGGTAATAGATATATACAGGGAGAACCAGATCAATGTGTGGGGGTAATAGATATATACAGGGAGAACAAGATCATTGTGTAGGGGCAATAGATATATACAGGGAGAACCAGATCAATGTGTAGGGGTAATAGATATATACAGGGAGAACCAGATCAATGTGTAGGGGCAATAGATATATACAGGGGGAACCAGATCAATGTGTAGGGATTATAGATATATACAGGGAGAGCCAGATCAATGTGTAGTGGTAAAAGATATATACAGGGAGAACCAGATCAATGTGTAGGGGTAATAGATATATACAGGGAGTACCAGATCAATGTGTAGGGGTAATAGATATATACAGGGAGAACCAGTACCAGATCAATATGTAGAGGTAATAGATATATACAGGGAGAACCAGATCAATGTGTTGGGGTAAAATATATATACACAGAGTACCAGATCAATGTGTAGGGGTAATATATATATATACAGGGAGAACCAGATCGATGTGTAGGGGTAATAGATATATACAGGGAGTACCAGAACCAGATCAATGTGTAGGGGTAATAGATATATACAGGGAGAACCATATCAATGTGTAGGGGTAATAGATATATACAGGGAGAACCAGATCAATGTGTGGGTGTAATAGATATATACAGGGAGAACAAGATCATTGTGTAGGGGCAATAGATATATACAGGGAGAACCAGATCAATGTGTAGGGGTAATAGATATATACAGGGGGAACCAGATCAATGTGTAGGGATTATAGATATATACAGGGAGAGCCAGATCAATGTGTAGTGGTAAAAGATATATACAGGGAGAACCAGATCAATGTGTAGGGGTAATATATATATATATATATATATATATATATATATATATATATATATATATATATATATATATATATATATATGTATATATATATATATACAGGGAGAACCAGATCAATGTGTAGGGGTAATGGATATATACAGGGAGAACCAGATCAATGTGTAGGGATAATAGATATATACAGGGAGAACCAGATCAATGTGTAGTGGTAATAGATATATACAGGGAGAACCAGATCAATGTGTAGGGGTAATATATACATACAGGGAGAACCAGATCAATGTGTAGGGGTAATATATATATATACAGGGAGAACCAGATCAATGTGTAGGGATAATAGATATATACAGGGAGAACCAGATCAATGTGTAGGGGTAATAGATATATACAGGGAAAACCAGATCAATGTGTGGGGGTAATAGATATATACAGGGAGAACAAGATCATTGTGTAGGGTGCAATAGATATATACAGGGAGAACCAGATCAATGTGTAGGGGTAATAGATATATACAGGGAGAACCAGATCAATGTGTAGGGGCAATAGATATATATAGGGGGAACCAGATCAATGTGTAGGGATTATAGATATATACAGGGAGAGCCAGATCAATGTGTAGTGGTAAAAAGATATATACAGGGAGAATCAGATCAATGTGTAGGGGTAATAGATATATACAGGGAGTACCAGATCAATGTGTAGGGGTAATAGATATATACAGGGAGAACCAGTACCAGATCAATATGTAGAGGTAATAGATATATACAGGGAGAACCAGATCAATGTGTAGGGGTAATAGATATATACACAGAGTACCAGATCAATGTGTAGGGGTAATATATATATATACAGGGAGAACCAGATCGATGTGTAGGTGTAATAGATATATACAGGGAGAACCAGAACCAGATCAATGTGTAGGGGTAATAGATATATACAGGGAGAACCAGATCAATGTGTAGGGGTAATAGATATATACAGGGAGAACCAGATCAATGTGTTGGGGTAATAGATATATACAGGGAGAACAAGATCATTGTGTAGGGGCAATAGATATATACAGGGAGAACCAGATCAATGTGTAGGGGTAATAGATATATACAGGGAGAACCAGATCAATGTGTAGGGGCTATAGATATATACAGGGAGAACCAGATCAATGTGTAGTGGTAATAGATATATACAGGGAGAACCAGATCAATGTGTAGGGGTAATATATATATACAGGGAGAACCAGATCAATGTGTAGGGGTAATATATATATATATATATATATATATATACAGGGAGAACCAGATCAATGTGTAGGGATAATAGATATATACAGGGAGAACCAGATCAATGTGTAGGGGTAATAGATATACAGGGAGAACCAGATCAATGTGTAGGGATTATAGATATATACAGGGAGAGCCAGATCAATGTGTAGGGGTAATAGATATATACAGGGAGTACCAGATCAATGTGTAGGGGTAATAGATATATACAGGGAGAACCAGTACCAGATCAATATGTAGAGGTAATAGATATATACAGGGAAAACCAGATCAATGTGTGGGGGTAATAGATATATACAGGGAGAACAAGATCATTGTGTAGGGTGCAATAGATATATACAGGGAGAACCAGATCAATGTGTAGGGGTAATAGATATATACAGGGAGAACCAGATCAATGTGTAGGGGCAATAGATATATATAGGGGGAACCAGATCAATGTGTAGGGATTATAGATATATACAGGGAGAGCCAGATCAATGTGTAGTGGTAAAAAGATATATACAGGGAGAACCAGATCAATGTGTAGGGGTAATAGATATATACAGGGAGTACCAGATCAATGTGTAGGGGTAATAGATATATACAGGGAGAACCAGTACCAGATCAATATGTAGAGGTAATAGATATATACAGGGAGAACCAGATCAATGTGTAGGGGTAATAGATATATACACAGAGTACCAGATCAATGTGTAGGGGTAATATATATATATACAGGGAGAACCAGATCGATGTGTAGGTGTAATAGATATATACAGGGAGAACCAGAACCAGATCAATGTGTAGGGGTAATAGATATATACAGGGAGAACCAGATCAATGTGTAGGGGTAATAGATATATACAGGGAGAACCAGATCAATGTGTTGGGGTAATAGATATATACAGGGAGAACAAGATCATTGTGTAGGGGCAATAGATATATACAGGGAGAACCAGATCAATGTGTAGGGGTAATAGATATATACAGGGAGAACCAGATCAATGTGTAGGGGCTATAGATATATACAGGGAGAACCAGATCAATGTGTAGTGGTAATAGATATATACAGGGAGAACCAGATCAATGTGTAGGGGTAATATATATATACAGGGAGAACCAGATCAATGTGTAGGGGTAATATATATATATATATATATACAGGGAGAACCAGATCAATGTGTAGGGATAATAGATATATACAGGGAGAACCAGATCAATGTTTAGGGGTAATAGATATATACAGGGAGAACCAGATCAATGTGTAGGGATTATAGATATATACAGGGAGAGCCAGATCAATGTGTAGGGGTAATAGATATATACAGGGAGTACCAGATCAATGTGTAGGGGTAATAGATATATACAGGGAGAACCAGTACCAGATCAATATGTAGAGGTAATAGATATATACAGGGAGAACCAGATCAATGTGTAGGGGTAATAGATATATACACAGAGTACCAGATCAATGTGTAGGGGTAATATATATATATACAGGGAGAACCAGATCGATGTGTAGGTGTAATAGATATATACAGGGAGTACCAGAACCAGATCAATGTGTAGGGGTAATAGATATATACAGGGAGAACCAGATCAATGTGTAGGGGTAATAGATATATACAGGGAGAACCAGATCAATGTGTGGGGGTAATAGATATATATAGGGAGAACAAGATCATTGTGTAGGGGCAATAGATATATACAGGGAGAACCAGATCAATGTGTAGGGGTAATAGATATATACAGGGAGAACCAGCTCAATGTGTAGGGGCTATAGATATATACAGGGGGAACCAGATCAATGTGTAGGGATTATAGATATATACAGGGAGAACCAGATCAATGTGTGGGGGTAATAGATATATACAGGGAGAACAAGATCATTGTGTAGGGGCAATAGATATATACAGGGAGAACCAGATCAATGTGTAGGGGTAATAGATATATACAGGGAGAACCAGATCAATGTGTAGGGGCTATAGATATATACAGGGGGAACCAGATCAATGTGTAGGGATTATAGATATATACAGGGAGAGCCAGATCAATGTGTAGTGGTAAAAGATATATACAGGGAGAACGAGATCAATGTGTAGGGGTAATATATATATATATATATATATATATATATATATATATATATATATATACAGGGAGAACCAGATCAATGTGTAGGGGTAATGGATATATACAGGGAGAACCAGATCAATGTGTAGGGATAATAGATATATACAGGGAGAACCAGATCAATGTGTAGTGGTAATAGATATATACAGGGAGAACCAGATCAATGTGTAGGGGTAATATATATATACAGGGAGAACCAGATCAATGTGTAGGGGTAATATATATATATATATATATATATATACAGGGAGAACCAGATCAATGTGTAGGGATAATAGATATATACAGGGAGAACCAGATCAATGTGTAGGGGTAATATATATATACAGGGAGAACCAGATCAATGTGTAGGGATTATAGATATATACAGGGAGAGCCAGATCAATGTGTAGTGGTAAAAGATATATACAGGGAGAACCAGATCAATGTGTAGGGGTAATATATATATACAGGGAGAACCAGATCAATGTGTAGGAGTAATAGATATATACAGGGAGAACCAGTACCATATCAATATGTAGGGGTAATAGATATATACAGGGAGAACCAGTACCAGATCAATATGTAGAGGTAATAGATATATACAGGGAGAACCAGATCAATGTGTAGGGGTAATAGATATATATATACAGTGTACCAGATCAATATGTAGGGGTAATATATATATATACAGGGAGAACCAGATCGATGTGTAGGGGTAATAGATATATACAGGGAGAACCAGTACCAGATCAATATGTAAGGGTAATAGATATATACAGGGAGTTCCAGAACCAGATCAATGTGTAGGGGTAATAGATATATACAGGGAGAACCAGATCAATGTGTAGGGGTAATAGATATATACAGGGAGAACCAGATCAATGTGTAGGGGCAATAGATATATACAGCGAGAACCAGATCAATTTGTAGGGGTAATAGATATATACAGGGAGAACCAGATCAATGTGTAGGGGCAATATATATATACAGGGAGAACCAGATCAATGTGTAGGGGTAATAGATATATACAGGGAGAACCAGATCAATGTGTAGGGATTATAGATATATACAGGGAGAGCCAGATCAATGTGTAGTGGTAAAAGATATATACAGGGAGAACCAGATCAATGTGTAGGGGTAATATATATATACAGGGAGAACCAGATCAATGTGTAGGAGTAATAGATATATACAGGGAGAACCAGTACCAGATCAATATGTAGGGGTAATAGATATATACAGGGAGAACCAGTACCAGATCAATATGTAGGGGTAATAGATATGTACAGGGAGAACCAGATCAATGTGTAGGGGTAATAGATATATACAGGGAGTACCAGATCAATGTGTAGGGGTAATAGATATATACAGGGAGAACCAGATCAATGTGTAGGGGTAATAGATTTATACAGGGAGAACCAGTACCAGATCAATATGTAGGGGTAATAGATATATACAGGGAGAACCAGTACCAGATCAATATGTAGAGGTAATAGATATATACAGGGAGAACCAGATTAATGTGTAGGGGTAATAGATATATACAGAGAGAACCAGATAAATGTGTAGTGATAATATATATATACAGGGAGTACCAGATCAATGTGTAGGGGTAATATATACATACAGGGAGAACCAGATCAATGTGTAGGGGTAATATATATATATACAGGGAGAACCATATCAATGTGTAGGGGTCATAGATATATACAGTGAGAACCAGATCAATGTGTAGGGGTAATAGATATATATACAGGGAGAACCAGAACCAGATCAATGTGTAGGGGTAATAGATATATACAGGGAGTACCAGTACCAGATCAATATGTAGTGGTAATAGATATATACAGGGAGAACCAGATCAATATGTAGTGGTAATATATATATACAGGGAGAACCAGATCAATGTGTAGGGGTAATAGATATATACAGGGAGTACCAGTACCAGATCAATATGTAGTGGTAATAGATATATACAGGGAGAACCAGATCAATATGTAGTGGTAATAGATATATACAGGGAGAACCAGATCAATTTGTAGTGGTAATAGATATATACAGGGAGAACCAGATCAATGTGTAGGGGTAATAGATATATACAGGGAGAACCAGATCAATGTGTAGGGGTAATAGATATATACAGGGAGAAGCAGATCAATGTGTAGGGGTAATAGATATATACAGGGAGAACCAGATCAATGTGTAGGGGTAATAGATATATACAGGGAGAACCAGATCAATGTGTAGGGGTAATAGATATATACAGGGAGAACCAGATCAATGTGTAGGGGTAATAGATATATACAGGGAGAACCAGATCAATGTGTAGGGGTAATATATATATACAGGGAGTACCAGATCAATGTGTAGGGGTAATAGATATATACAGGGAGAACCAGATCAATGTGTAGGGGTAATAGGTATATACAGGGAGAACCAGATCAATGTGTAGGGGTAATAGATATATACAGGGAGAACCAGATCAATGTGTAGGGGTAATAGATATATACAGGGAGAACCAGATCAATGTGTAGGGGTAATAGATATATACAGGGAGAACCAGATCAATGTGTAGGGGTAATAGATATATACAGGGAGTACCAGTACCAGATCAATATGTAGTGGTAATAGATATATACAGGGAGAACCAGATCAATATGTAGTGGTAATAGATATATACAGGGAGAACCAGATCAATTTGTAGTGGTAATAGATATATACAGGGAGAACCAGATCAATGTGTAGGGGTAATAGATATATACAGGGAGAACCAGATCAATGTGTAGGGGTAATAGATATATACAGGGAGAAGCAGATCAATGTGTAGGGGTAATAGATATATACAGGGAGAACCAGATCAATGTGTAGGGGTAATAGATATATACAGGGAGAACCAGATCAATGTGTAGGGGGTAATAGATATATACAGGGAGAACCAGATCAATGTGTAGGGGTAATAGATATATACAGGGAGAACCAGATCAATGTGTAGGGGTAATATATATATACAGGGAGTACCAGATCAATGTGTAGGGGTAATAGATATATACAGGGAGAACCAGATCAATGTGTAGGGGTAATAGGTATATACAGGGAGAACCAGATCAATGTGTAGGGGTAATAGATATATACAGGGAGAACCAGATCAATGTGTAGGGGTAATAGATATATACAGGGAGAACCAGATCAATGTGTAGGGGTAATAGATATATACAGGGAGAACCAGATCAATGTGTAGGGGTAATAGATATATACAGGGAGAACCAGATCAATGTGTAGGGGTAATAGATATATACAGGGAGTACCAGATCAATGTGTAGGGGTAATAGATATATACAGGGAGAACCAGATCAATGTGTAGGGGTAATAGATATATACAGGGAGAACCAGATCAATGTGTAGGGGTAATAGATATATACAGGGAGAACCAGATCAATGTGTAGGGGTAATAGATATATACAGGGAGTACCAGATCAATGTGTAGGGGTAATAGATATATACAAGGAGAACCAGATCAATGTGTAGGGGTAATAGATATATACAGGGAGAACCAGATCAATGTGTAGTGGTAATAGATATATACAGGGAGAACCAGATCAATGTGTAGGGGTAATAGATATATACAGGGAGAACCAGATCAATGTGTAGGGGTAATAGATATATACAGGGAGAACCAGATCAATGTGTAGGGGTAATAGATATATACAGGGAGAACCAGATCAATGTGTAGGGGTAATAGATATATACAGGGAGAACCAGATCAATGTGTAGGGGTAATAGATATATACAGGGAGAACCAGATCAATGTGTAGTGATAATAGATATATACAGGGAGAACCAGATCAATGTGTAGGGGTAATAGATATATACAGGGAGAACCAGATCAATGTGTAGGGGTAATAGATATATACAGGGAGAACCAGATCAATGTGTAGGGGTAATAGATATATACAGGGAGAACCAGATCAATGTGTAGGGATTATAGATATATACAGGGAGAACCAGATCAATGTGTAGGGGTAATAGATATATACAGGGAGAACCAGATCAATGTGTAGGGGTAATAGATATATACAGGGAGAACCAGATCAATGTGTAGGGGTAATAGATATATACAGGGAGAACCAGATCAATGTGTAGGGGTAATAGATATATACAGGGAGAACCAGATCAATGTGTAGGGGTAATAGATATATACAGGGAGAACCAGATCAATGTGTAGGGGTAATAGATATATACAGGGAGAACCAGATCTATGTGTAGGGGTAATAGATATATACAGGGAGAACCAGATCAATGTGTAGGGGTAATAGATATATACAGGGAGAACCAGATCAATGTGTAGGGGTAATAGATATATACAGGGAGAACCAGATCAATGTGTAGGGGTAATAGATATATACAGGGAGAACCAGATCAATGTGTAGGGGTAATATATATATACATGGAGAACCAGATCAATGTGTAGGGGTAATAGATATATACAGGGAGAACCAGATCAATGTGTGGGGGTAATAGATATATACAGGGAGAACCAGATCAATGTGTAGGGGTAATAGATATATACAGGGAGAACCAGATCAATGTGTAGGGGTAATAGATATATACAGGGAGAACCAGTACCAGATCAATGTGTAGTGGTAATAGATATATACAGGGAGAACCAGATCAATGTGTAGGGGTAATAGATATATACAGGGAGAACCAGTACCAGATCAATGTGTAGGGGTAATAGATATATACAGGGAGAACCAGATCAATGTGTAGGGGTAATAGATATATACAGGGAGAACCAGTACCAGATCAATGTGTAGGGGTAATAGATATATACAGGGAGAACCAGATCAATGTGTAGGGGTAATAGATATATACAGGGAGAACCAGATCAATGTGTAGGGGTAATAGATATATACAGGGAGAACCAGATCAATGTGTAGGGGCTATAGATATATACAGGGAGAACCAGATCAATGTGTAGGGGTAATAGATATATACAGGGAGAACCAGATCAATGTGTAGGGGTAATAGATATATACAGGGAGAACCAGATCAATGTGTAGTGATAATAGATATATACAGGGAGAACCAGATCAATGTGTAGTGGTAATAGATATATACAGGGAGAACCAGATCAATGTGTAGGGGTAATAGATATATACAGGGAGAACCAGATCAATGTGTAGGGGTAATAGATATATACAGGGAGAACCAGATCAATGTGTAGGGGTAATAGATATATACAGGGAGAACCAGATAAATGTGTAGGGGTAATAGATATATACAGGGAGAACCAGATCAATGTGTAGGGGTAATAGATATATACAGGGAGAACCAGATCAATGTGTAGGGGTAATAGATATATACAGGGAGAACCAGATCAATGTGTAGGGGTAATAGATATATACAGGGAGAACCAGATCAATGTGTAGGGGTAATAGATATATACAGGGAGAACCAGATCAATGTGTAGGGGTAATAGATATATACAGGGAGAACCAGATCAATGTGTAGGGGTAATAGATATATACAGGGAGAACCAGATCAATGTGTAGGGGTAATAGATATATACAGGGAGAACCAGATCAATGTGTAGGGGTAATAGATATATACAGGGAGAACCAGATCAATGTGTAGGGGTAATAGATATCTACATTTGAAATGTTTTATTTAACCTTTATTTAACTAGGCACTTAAGAACATAATATTTTTTCAATGGCTGCCTACCCCTGCCAAACCCCAACCCAGATGACACTGGGCCAATTGTGTGCTGTCCCATTGGACTCCCAATCACGGCCTTTTGTGAGACACCCTGGAATCGAACCAGGGTCTGTAGTGACCCCTCTAGCACTGAGATTTCAGCGTCTTTGACCGCTGCTCCACTCGAGTGTGATGTCATATGTAACAATAATCCTGCAGCAACAGGAAAAGTGAATCCCTTTTATATAAGGGTTGATTCATTCTCAGGAACAATAGAGCGATCAGTTGAAGATGCCATATCTGGAGATACAACCTGGCTTGAAATAAAGCTTACCCTTTCCTCTTTTCAATTAAAGTTACTGTTCATGGATAATTCTATCTTACAACAATTTATTAAAGTACTAACAATAAAAAATATTTTTTTGACACGTAAAATAATGCAAATATTCTTCTCACCTGAAGGCTAAGCAAGGAGTTCCCCTCAGGGAAGGTTAAGCAAGGAGTTCCCCTCAGGGAAAGTTAAGCAAGGAGTTCCCCTCAGGGAAGGTTAAGCAAGGAGTTCCCCTCAGGGAAAGTTAAGCAAGGAGTTCCCCTCAGGGAAGGTTAAGCAAGGAGTTCCCCTCAGGGAAGGTTAAGCAAGGGAACCCGTCAGGGAAGTTTAAGCAAGGGAACCCCTCAGGGAAGGTTAAGCAAGGGAACCCCTCTGGGAAGGTCAAGCAAGGGAACCCCTCAGGGAAGGTTAAGCAAGGGAACCCCTCAGGGAAGGTTAAGCAAGGGAACCCCTTAGGGAAGGTTAAGCAAGGGAACCCCTCAGGGAAGGTTAAGCAAGGGAACCCCTCAGGGAAGGTTAAGCAAGGAGTTCCCCTCAGGGAAGGTTAAGCAAGGGAACCCCTCAGGGAAGGTTAAGCAAGGCGTTCCCCTCAGGGAACTCCACCCCCTCATTCAGCTGAAAAGGTGGCGCAGGGAATTCAAAAATATTCTTTAGAAATATTGAACTTTCACACATTAACAAGTCCAATACAGCAAATGAAAGATAAACATCTTGTTCATCTACCCATCATGTCTGATTTTTTAAATGTTTTTTACAGCGAAAACACAACATATATTTATGTTAGACCACCACCAAATCAAAGCAATTTTTTCAAGCCAAAGATAGTCACAAAAAGCAGGATTAGAGATAAAATGAATCACTAACCTTTTGAAAATATTAATCAGATGACATGTTACACAATACATTTATGTTTTGTTTGATAATATGCATATTTATATCCACAACGCCATGTTCAGAAATTCCTCCAAGATATCCGGAGGAATTACAGAAAGCTACGCCAGATAACAGAAATACTCATCATAAACTTTGACTAAAGATACATGTTCTACATATAATTAAAGATACACTGGTTCTTAATGCAACCGCTGTGTTAAGATTTTTTTTAAACGTTACGGAAAAAGCCTAACATTGCAATAATCTGAGACGGCGCTCAGACGTAACAATATTTCTCCGCCATGTTGGAGTCAACAGAAATACAAAATTACAACATAAATATTCCCTTACCTTTAATGATCTTTCCTCAGAATGCAGTGAAACCAGCCCTGGTCTCCTCTACAGGTTGTAATAAACACTGTGAGACAACCAGCCCTGGTCTCCTCTACAGGTTGTAATAAACACTGTGAGACAACCAGCCCTGGTCTCCTCTACCGGTGTAATAAACACTGTGAGACAACCAGCCCTGGTCTCTTCTACCGGTGTAATAAACACTGTGAGACAACCAGCCCTGGTCTCCTCTACAGGTTGTAATAAACACTGTGAGACAACCAGCCCTGGTCTCCTCTACATGCTTCTGTCTATAAAATGCTTTTCTCTATTATGAATGTGACAAAAATCATTTTCTCTGAGGGAACTTCACCTCAGAGTCTCTTCTTTATCAACGTTAACGGATGTCCCACTAACTTATCTATAGCTATTTCACACATGGTTAGCTAGGGGATGAGATTGACTTGGGTGGATGTTTATAGCCTATTCTACCCTAATATATTGATCAAATGCGTGACTAACTTACATATCTCCATCTGAGTTCGGGGTCAAAGTATTATTTAAATTGGCGTATCGTCGCTTTACCTCAGAAGTCACAAGCATCTCTCTCTCGCTCTCTCTCCTTGTCGCTGTCTCTCTCTTCTCTCCTCGTCTCTCTCTCTCTCTCTACCTCTCCTCTCTCTCTGTCTCTCTCTTCTCCTCTCTCCTCTCTTCTCTCTCTCTCATCTCATCTCTTCCTTCACCTCTCTCTCTCTCTGTCTCTCTCATCCATCTTCTCTCTCGTCTCTCTCTCTTCTCTCTC